>NC_142072.1:20155000-20455000 GCF_059756535.1 Pantherophis guttatus | reverse complement strand
TCTTGGTGAACCTCACAATCAAATACCAATGTTTGATTCTGCTTATGTTTTTTGGGGGGGACTGGCCAAGTACCACTGTCATCTATGATATAACTGTAGTGATGTGAAACAGCTCACAAATGGCTGTGTATATTCCGAACATATCAAACATGTTTTCACTTCATCTATCACTTTTCTAGAAAGTTCAAACCAGGAATAATTTGTTTTATTTTTGAATCTACCTGGCATTTAAAAAGAATAGTTGAAAGAGCTGTACAGCCCTAATTGGGCTACATAGCCTGGCACAAGACCAGAAGGGCTTGTAGCTGCTGTCTTTCTTCCTCAAAGTATCTTGGTACTCCTCCCAAATGTAAAACCCACATAGACCACCACTCCCTACCCTTTCACTGCCAGAGCCACACCCTCTAGTCTTTGCTCAAGATTTAGATCTCAAACACATTAGCAAGTAGAATAATAATATGGGAGCTTCAAGGGAGATGGGGTGGGAAGGAAAAGAAGAAAAAGGATCAGCTAAGATAGACCTATCTCCAAATATTCTCCAGTTACCACAGAAGCTCAAACTCCTGCTCTGACCAGGAGCAAGAAACAAAAATTTAGTTTAGTTTTTTGCCACTGCACCTCGTACAACAAAATTAAATGCCATCTTCAGTGTACATTATAACTATAAAAATAAAACACAAGCACACATCCTTCACATTCTATACAACTGAATTGAAAACCCGATATTGCATTAATATTGCACTATAAAGTAGAAATCAATATAGTTACTGCCCTGGGATAGAAGCTGTTTTTCAGCCTACTTGTCCTTGTTTTTATTACCCTGTACCGTCTGCCAAATGGTAATAGTTCAAAAAAAGGGTGCCCAGGATGAGATGGATTTTTAAGAATGTTACTAAACTTACACTCAACTTACCCTTTATAAAAATTACAGATATAAAGGTCAGAACCTGAATATTTATTCAAACAAAATCATCTCAAAAAAAAAAAAAAAAAACGGTGCCTATTACTTAATCACTGATTTAGGGAATTTCCATTTCACACTGTCCATTCTATAATGGCCAGCTTTTGATACAGCTGCCTATAACTAAACCAGAACATGGAAAAAAAGCTAAAAAAATTGTGAGGAAAATTGCTAAAATCAAAGATGAAAAGCCCAATAACAATCCTAACATGAACCATATTGCTGAGAATTCACCTCTGCAATGCCTTTATAAATACAAATCTTCCAACTCTTATCTTAAAGATTTTAAATTTAGTGTCCACATTAATATTTAATTGTCAGATGGAATTCCTACATCATGCTAAACTTACTGCTCCATCATTCAGTTGGAAGAATCTCAGGCACTTTGCTAAAGTTAACTACCAGAGCCCTATTTAAGTATCTCCCTAGACATTTGAATCATTGAAACCAGACTCTGCTTATGACATGCTAAAAAATAACAATGGTTAAGCCAAAACTAAGTGGCCACAAGCCAGTGTGATTTGTTAATTATATTTTAATGATTAGCATGTTGTACACAGAGTCAAAAAGTATCATCACCAATGTAACTGATACACATATATTTGCACTTATTGTACCTAACCTTAGAGTCACAATAACAAGTTGTTAAACTACTAAAAACTACTGCACTCTTATCATAAACTTCTGCAATTTCTTATTGTAACCAGGAATCAGAAGTTTCTGGAATTTGTGGACAGCTTTTATACTTTTTAGTAGATGTTTAAACAAGTATTTCAATACAGGCATAACCAAAGATATATCCCCTTCAATATTATCTCTTGGAAAATTGGGCCAAAAGCTAAAGCATAAATAAATAACTGAACAGAACAAACTGAATCTCTATATTTTCAAAATATATTTTTCTTGGCGTTCCATTAAAAATTCTAAAAGGTAACAAAAAGCAGATTAGAAAATAACTAAAGCACAAGGCAACTTGCTCTTAAAAAGTTTGGTCATATCACTGTGCTACTTTTCCCCCCATCTAAATAATCCAGCCAGAGATTTGAGTTCGCACTTCATTTAGGCTATTATGTGGTTTGTCTGTCTTGGACTTAGCAAGGAGGTCCATAAACCATGGCCTACAGTTTAGCACACAATGCAAACTCTGGTAACTGTGTTTTGTTAAAACCAGGTTTCGATCAAGCCATGAAGTAAAGGAATAGGTGAACAAATGTAATATTATGCTACTAATATTAAGTATAAAATTGAATAATATTACTAAACGTAATATTACTCCGGTAATATTACACTACTAACCAGAGCATACAAAACATATGCTAAACCAATTCTCAAATACAGCTCATCTGTCTGGAACCTGCACTGCATATTGGACATTAATACAATTGATCATGTCCAGAAATATTTCCTCCACTCTTCTGCTCGCAACAAAATACCTTATGCCACCAGGCTTGAAATTCTGGGTTTAGAAAATTTAGAACTACGCCGCCTTCGGTATGACCTAAGTGTAGCTCATAAAATCATCTGCTACCATGTCCTACCTGTCAATGACTACTTCAGCTTCAACCACAACAATACACAAGCACACAATAGATACAAACTTAAAGTGAACCGCTCCAAACTTGATTGCAGAAAATACTTCAGCAACAGAGGGGTCAATGCCTGGAATCCACTACCTGACTTTGTGGTTTCATCCCCAAACCCCCAAAACTTTAACCTAAGACTAGCTACTGTTGACCTCACCCCATTCCTAACAGGTCTGTAATGGGTTCTATTTACCTTTACTACCAGTTTGCAATGGGGCTGTGCGCCGCTCGCGTGCACGCTCTTCTACACATGCGCAGAAGCGTTCTGATAACATCAGGGTCAGTGGGTGGAGCCTCCCTCCACTTTTACTACCGGTTCTATAGAACCGGTCTGAACCGGAGACAACCCACCACTGGTCTGTAAGGGGCGTGCATAAGTGCACCAGCATCCCTGTCCTCATGTCCCCATTTATGTGTATCCATTTCATGTATTCATAATCATGTTTATACTCATATCTGTCATCTTATAAATGCTTGACAAAATAAATAGATACAAATAATAATAAAAAAAATGTTTCCTTTGTCCACTGCATTCACATCGTGATGCAGAGTCCTCAGAATGACCCCATCGCCCGCTCCGCATACACTGAAATTATAGGGTCTGTCTTCAGCTTGGTAACCACAAATGATAGTTGTTGCGGTCTAAAAAAAAAAAAAAAAGGTTTTTTAAAAAAAGGGCAGCAGCCGGCTGGGGGGAAAGTACCTCTCCGTCTCCCAAGAATGAAAGCAAAAAAAAAATATTTTTTTTTTTAAAACCAGGCTCCTTGAAGCCATCACGTGCTGCGCGTGTTTACAAACACGGCCAAGTTTAAGTCTTTCAGCTGCACGGAAGGCAGCAAAGCGACGGGGATTCCTTTGTAGGCCCCACACATGGCCTCGGGGCAGAGCGGAGTCAACGTGCCCGGAGTTAACAGTAACAAGAGTTGGAAGGGACCCTGGAGGTCATCTAGCCCAACCCCCCAAAATCTTCTACAGACCTGCACCAGGGATTCGAACCGCCGAACTGCCGGCCTTTCTTGATCGACAAGCCCAGTGTCCTTTGCCTGAGCCACCTGTTTTCGGCTTCCCCTTTCTTCTCCTTCCATTTCCCCTCGAAGGGAAGAGGCCAGAGAAGGCTCCACGGGGAAGGAAACCCGAGTCCCCTCCAGCCCCGCCCCAATTAAAAGGCAAGAGAGAAAAAGGGGCCATCTGGGCAGCCCCCTCCCCCCCCCTTCTTTCCGCCCAGGGCCCACCCACACCTGCAGGCCTCTCACCTGGTCCCAGCGCCTCCATGGCGACGGCGGCGGCGGCGGTGGCCTCGCCGCGGTCCCCTCCGGCCGCCGCCGCCGCCGCCGCCGCCACGGGCCCCGCGGCTCCAGCCGCCGCCGCCGCGTATCTCTTGATTTCGGGAATATTGGCTTCGGGGTGAGGGTCGGCCGGGAGGGAACGGGGGGCGGAGAGCAGCGTCTCCGCCTCACGAACAATTCGCGGCCGCGGCGGAACCAGCCCGCCCGGCCGGCCGGCCGCCCGAACGACCGACAAACCGCTCGGTTCCAAGCGGCGATTCGTGCTGTTGTTGCTGCTGCTGCTGCTGCTGCTGCTCCGTCCGCCTCACACGCTCGCCTGCATGCGCGCGCCTCCGCTCCGAGAGCGAGCGAGAGGCCGTCCCGGGGCTGTTGAAGAGGCGGCCGAACTCTCCAAACGCGCGTCTCCCTCACCGCGGTGGACCCCCCGCCACAGCCGCCTCGAGCTCGGCCCCCTCGCAGCTGCGCCTGCGCGCGCCTGCGCGTAATTAAACCCACCCCAGGTTGCTCATCTCCCCCCCACCACACACACACACACACACACGGACACACACGAACGCGAGCGCGCGCGCCCGCCCCAGCCAGGTCGCGAGGACCAACCGGGGCAGCGCCTCCTCACAGGCTGTCACCCCGAGCGCGCACGCATGCACGCACGCTAGCCCCGCCCCTTTCTCCTCCTCCTCCTCCTCTCCCGTCTTCGGCCCTCGTGACGAGGAAAAGGAGAGGCGCGCGGAGGGGTGGGGGGGAAGGAGACGCGCCTCGGGGACGCGCCTCGGCCGGGTGCGCGCGCTTCTCCCTGGACCCCTCGCGCCGCCTTATTTTATTATTATTATTATTATTTTTGCTTGTCTCTCCCTCACCACCCCACATAGAGAAGCGATCATGTCCCCCTCCCGAGCAGTTAAGCCGGTGGCTTTACCCATCCCGCCAGCCAGGCTAAATGGAAAGAGTTTATTATGGCTGGATTGAGGCCAGTCAGTGTTTCATAACCACGGCAAATTTAAAGATGGGTGGATTTCAGTTCCCAGAATTCCCCAGCCAGAGGGGAGGGTTTGAGTTCCCCATAAGGGTAACAGAGTGGGAAGGGACCTTGGAGGTTATTTATTTATTTATTTATTATTCATTTATTTATTATTTTTTATTTAATTAATTTTATATATCCCCCTACTCCCGAAGGGCTCAGGGCGGTGAACAGCCAAGATAAAATACACATAATACAAATATAAAAAAACCATTTAAAATATATTAAATACCATGGTCCGAAAACAAATTTAAAACACCCCAATTTATAAGACAAATTTAAAAAAGATTTAAAACGATTTAAAAAAGAGGTTAGGCCAGGCCAGCCTGCTGGAAAAGGAAAGTTTTAAGGGCATGGCGGAAAGCGCGCTGATCCGGGATCCGCCGTATCTCTGGGGGGAGCTCGTTCCAGATGGCGGGTGCCCCCACAGAGAAGGCTCTCCCCCTGGGGGCCGCCAGTCGACACTGTTTGACCGACGGCACCCTAAGAAGCCCCTCTCTATGGGAGCGTACTGGTCTGTGAGTGACTACTGGTGGCAGAAGGTGGTCTCGTAGATACCTCAGTCCTAAGCCATGGAGCACTCTAAAGGTGGTAACCAAAATCTTGAAGCGCACCCAGAAGACCACCGGGAGCTAGTGCAGCTCGCGCAGGAGGGGCGTCTCATGGGAGCGCCACATCTGCTCTTCTCTGCACTCTTTGTAGGGCCTCAGCATCTTTTTTGTAGCAGGGCGACCAGAAGTGGACACAGTATTCCAAGTGTGGTCCTACTAGTGCAGTATAGAGTAGTACTAGTGGTGGGTTGCCTCCAATTCGCACCGGTTCTATAGAACCGGTAGTAAAACCGGCAGGAGGCTCTGCCTACTGACCCTGACGTCACCAAAATGCTTCTGCGTATGCGCTTGCGAAGAAGAGCGCGCCCACGTGGGCCCCATTGCGAACCGGTAGTAAAGGTAAGTAGAACCCACCCCTGAGTACTATCACTTCCCCAAATCTTGATGTTATGTTTGGGGAATTAATTGATTGTAAGCTGCTTAGAGTCGCCTCTTAAGTGAGGCATCATGTAAGTTTAATAAATAAATATTAAAAATACATAAATTTCCAGAATTCCCCGACCAGCTTAGATGGATTTCAGCTTCCAGAATTCCTTATCCAGGATGGGTGGACTTCAACTCCTATAATAATAAATGATAATAACTAATAAATGTAATAAAAGTCCCCTAACCTTGCAGACTTCCCCAGCGATTCCATGAGAAATTCTGAAAATAGAGATCTGCCCATCTTAAAATTGCCAACGTTGAGAAATGATTATTTGGATCATCTCAGTTTGCTTTGTTTTGCCAAGCAGGATGGGGGGCAGCTGGCTCTCTTGCCAGGGTCAGGACCTTTTCTCTTCCTCTTCACTGGGTTCCCTCTTGCCCAGGTTTCACCTTTCAGGGCTGCTGATCTGTGGCAGCTTCCAAGCTCCTTTCCACTGCACCCAATTTTATGATCTTTTTTTTTTTTAATTTGATTTATATGCCGCCCTTCTCTGGAGACTCAGGGCGGCTTACAATGCGTTAAGCAATAGCCTTCATTCTTTTTGTATATTTATACAAAGTCAGCTTATTGCCCCCACAAACTGGGTCCTCAATTTACCTACCTTAGAAAGGATGGAAGGCTGAGTCAACCTTGAGCCTGGCGAGATTCGAACCTGCAGTAATTGCAGGCAGCTGGTCTTAATAACAGGGTGTTTTAGACCACTGTACTACCAAGGCTCTTCTTTGCCAGTTGTGAAGTAAATCATGTGGTCATGAAGCAAATCCGGTTTCCCCCACTGACTTGGCTTGCTGGACGCTGGCTGCGAAGGTCATAAACTATTGTAAATATATGCTGGTTGCCAACCACTGAAATTTTGAGTGACCCTGAGGATGCTGCAATGGTCGTAAGTGTAAGGACCGGTTGTAAGTCACTTTTTCCAGTGTAGTTGTAACTGAACAGTCACTGGACCAGGGGTCTCCAATAGAGGTGGGTTTCAGCAGGTTTTGACCAGTTCTGGAGAACCGGTAGTGGAAATTTTGAGTAGTTCGGAGAACCGGTAGTAAAAATTCTGACTGGCCCCCAGCTGATCGGGAGGAAATGAGGATTTTGCAGTATCCTTCCCCTGGAGTGGGGTGGGAATGAAGATTTTACAGTATCCTTCTCCTGCCACGCCCACCAGGCTATGCCACGCCCACCAAGCCACACCCACATAACCGGTAGTAAAAAAAATTGAAACCCACCACTGGTCTCCAACCTTGGCAACTTTAAGCCTGGAGGACTTCAACTCCTCCAGTTGAAGTCCTCCAGGCTTAAAGTTGCCAAGGTTGGAGACCCCTGCACTAGATGGATGGGTGTAAGTGAAGGACTACCTGCATTCAGATCTGGAGCGCTTTTGCCCACTCCAGATTGGAGTAGTTTGCATAGTTTTTATATCTCTATGAAGTGGTTCAATTGGGTGAAATCCAGCAGGTTCTGACAGGTTCTGGAGAACCAGTAGCGGAAATTTTGAGTAGTTCGGAGAACCAGCAAATACCACATCTGGCTGGCCCCAGAGTGGGGTGGGAATTGAGATTTTGCAATATCCTTCCCCTGGAGTGGGAAGGGAATGGAGATTTTGCAATATCCTTCCCCCAGGAGTGGGGAGGGAATGGAGATTTTGCAGTATCCTTCCCCTGCCACACCCACCAAGCCATGCCCACCAAGACACACCACACCCATCAAGCCACGCCCACAGAACTGGTAGTAAAAAAATTTGGATTTCACCACTGGGTCCAATTCATGCACTAAGGAGATCCATCCTAGTTTATCCTCACCAAACTTTTTATAGTTTTCCCTCTCTTGACAATTCTCCCTTTGACCTTCAAATAAGGCTTGAGATTTAATAAACAACGGCACCTAGTATTTGCAAAGTATGCAACGTCAGCTCACTTTTCTTTTGATGTCAAACTACACAAAACAATCCTAACAATAATTATATAAACTCTAGCGCAATATTACATATTTAACTTTCAGCTTTTGGAATGTTTTTGATGAATGATTACTAATCCTGTGGGTGCTTTTGCATGCCAAAAGTTTTTGACATACAAAAGCAGAGCAATCACTGAAATTAAAACAGGGAGGAGTCCCAAAATATTCTTCTTGGCACTTGGGAATTCTCCTTTTTTCTCATGCCAGGATCTTTACCCAATCACAATTGTGCTTTCTGGACACTGGATTCCATTAAAGTGATTCCAAATAGCTCTGGATTATACGGAATACTTCTATCTTCTATGATAACCTGACAACAAATAGGATAGATTGAAAAACTTAATGATTGTAACAATCTCGATCATATACAAGAAGTTCACTGCTTTTGATCACAATTAAGATCCGAATTTCCTTTGCTGAGCGAGGTGGTTAAGTGAATCATGCCTGATTTGACAACATTTTTTGCCACAGTTAAGTGAATCACTGCAGTTAAATGAACCACATAGTCATTAAGTAAATGCAGCTGAGTTTGTCGATCGAAAGGTTGGCAGTTCAGTGGTTCGAATCCCTAGTGCTTCTTAGCGGGGCGAGCTCCCATTACTTGTCCCAGCTTCTACCAACCTAGCAGTTCGAAAGCACATAAAAAAGGCAAGTAGAAAAATAGGGACCACCTTTGGTGGGAAGGTAACAGCGTTCCGTGCACCTTTGGCATTGAGTCATGCCAGCCACATGACCACAGAGACGTCTTCAGACAGTGCTGGCTCTTCAGCTTTGAAATGGAGATGAGCACCGCCCCCTAGAGTCGGGAACGACTAGCACATATGTGCGAGGGGAACCTTTACTTTTACCTATGGTCATAAGTCGACTACCTGTAATAATTTATCAAAGTTGGAAGGGACCTTAGAGGTCGTCTAGTCCAACCCCCTGCCTAGGCAGGAAACCCTACACCACTTCAAACAAATGGTTATAGAATCTCTTCTTGAAAATTTACAGTGCTGGAGCATTTACAACTTCTGCAGGCAAGTTGTTCCACTGATTAATTGTTCTGTCAGGAATTTTCTCCTTAGTTCTAAGTTGCTTCTCTCCTTGATTAGTTTCCACCCATTGCTTCTTGTCCTGCCCTCAGGTGCTTTGGAGAATAGCTTGACTCCCTCCTCTCTGTGACAGCCCCTGAGATATTGGAGCACTGCTATCATGTCTCCCCTAGTCCTTCTTTTCATTGAACTAGACATACCCAGTTCCTGCAACTGTTCTTCATATGTTTTAGCCTCCAGTCCCCTAATCATCTTTGTTGCTCTTCTCTGCACTCTTTCTAGAGTCTCAACATCTCTTCTACATCGTGGCGACCAAAATTGGATGCATTATTCCAAGTGTGGCCTTAATGCTAAGTCAAATGTGTGGTATAGTGCTGAATTAGTGCTGAAGTGCTGAATTAGGAACAATAAGACACAAACTCCAATCCACCTTCAACTATGGAAGGAAACTAGGGCAGTCACATTTTCTCAATTCAGCCTTTCTCACAGTTGTTTTGGGGATGAAATGCTATATACAGCACCTTGAACTCTTGAATGAGACATAACGAATGTGAATTGTTTATTTTTGGCTCAGCATGACATGGAGACTAATGCAGATATGAAGTAGGCTATTATAATTTGTGCCACAAAATTTAATTTAAAAAGACAACGTATTGGTGTTCTGTTGTTTTGTAATGTAGTAGAGCTTTCTGCCCAGGAGGGAATTAAAACCTTCAATTTGGTTTTTGTACCACATTCCTGTCACTGTGGATTAGGCACTGTTATCAGAGAGTACACAAAAGAAACCATCTTTGTAGAAAATTCACAAAGAAAATATATATGTACAGTATATGCATTTTCTGTAATTATAAGACCGTAGAATGCAGAATAATAGTCTGATATAACCAGACAGATACTATCTATCTTTTCTTTGTATTTTTCTCTAATGCAGATTTCAAACTTGACTTTATTGATTATAAATTCTGGGAGTTGTATTTCCAAAATATCTGAAGTGTGCCCAGACAAAGAAGGCTAATCAAATATTTGCTTGTAAGCATATATCATTCTTTTTTCTGAAGAACAGTGCTGCCAGCTCTCAAGCAAGCAAAGACAAGCTTTTGGCACCCATAGAAAAACTTAATAACATTACATCCAATTTGTCTTTGTTGACAAACCAACTATGACATTTATATTCTAATAAATAAACTTTTTTTTCACGCAGGATCTATAGAATGCTTTCCTTTGTGCATTCCCTTGTTTATTTAATTACAAAATTTCTTGGCAACTTCCACATTTCTCCTGAGAGAAATCCACTTGTCAATATATGTTCTAAAGTTGTATTTAGAAAAAAACATTTTCTACTTGCTTTGATTTATAGTCAAACTTAGTGGAAAACTTAGCATGCCTGTCCTGTCTGGAAATAAATCAGAGGTTGGATGGATTATTCTTTATGACTTTGATAGCATATTGTGCTCAGCCATAGCTTGTTTCATCATGATTTATTGAATAAACAGTAATTGACTCAGTCCGCACAACATGTTAAATCATAAGAAGGGCCACTGACTAGAGTCAGGACTAAAATAAGTTTTAATTTAAAGTAAATAAAACTAATAGGATTGTCCTGAATGTTTTTATTTTTTTTTTCTTTCTGTCAAGTTCAAAATTATAATTTGGTGGCAACTTTTAGCAGGATCAGGGGAGTAACTTCAATCAATCTTAATCTTGCTATGTAGAACATGGTGGAAGGACGCAAACCCCACTATCTCGGCTTACTTCCAGGGCAGGGGTGGGTTCTAAATTTTTTTACTACCGGTTCTGTGGGTGTGGCTTATTTTGTGGGCGTGATTCCCCATGGGAATCAAAATTTAGGCACTTGGCAATTGGCATGTATTTATGACAGATGCAGCATCCCTCGGTCATGTGATTGCCATTTACAACCTTATTTCTGACAAGCAAAATCCATCGGGGGAAACCAAATTTGTTTAACTAAACCTCATGATTCACTTAACAACTGCAGTGCTTAACTGCTTAACAACCATGGCAAAAAGGTTGTAAAATTGGGTGGGACTCACTTGACTGCCTTGCTTAGCAACAGAGATCCTGATCTCAGTTACAGTCATTGTTGGAAGAAAATTCCAGTTCCAGTTCCAAGCTGGGAATAAAATGGAGGCTGCTTAAGAAAGAAAGGTCTGTTTATTGGTGAACAGAACCAACATGCACACAGTGTGGTGTTCTGGGATAGCTGACAAAATGCAGTTGAGAGTGGGTGGGTTTTTTACCTTCTAGATTCCTAGGCAAAAGGGGAAGTGCAAATCCTAGGTGTTTGTCTGAGCTAATCTTGTCAACCTTTGGCTTGTTGCTTATCTAGAGTTTCCCTCTGCTCCAGTCTTTCTCAATGGATTACCAAATCTGCATTTCTAAAAGCTGGCCTCAGTTTCTGTTTGGGGCAGGGAGACTGGGGCTGGTTTCTGCCTCCTTTAAGATTTCCCCCCATTTCTCCTTTAGCGAAAATATTGTATAGATGTATAGATTTCAATCTGTAGAATTCTCCAATGACACATCTTATAGTTGCAAAGATTGAAAAACACTGCCATAGAATAATGGGGAGGGCATTTGATGGCTGAGGATTTCTCATCCCCCATTGAAATTTCTGCTAATGCATTAACCCTAAGCAGGAGGGTGCAGTTAAATATCCTAATGAATAGGAAAAAGAAAGGCCAATATTTGTATGCCAACAGAGCACCCAGGGAAAAAATGAAGCTGTTGGGGAGTGCAGCAAGATATCTTTTTTTAAAGTGGAAAAAACACTTATTCCTACAGAAGGCATGGACCATGGGACTAGCTGGACCTAATACTCCAGTTTGAGGCACATGAAGGATCAGTAACATCGGATTTAAAAATTAAGCTAGCAAGGATGTGCCCACAGGTATCCATTTTACAATATAACGGGGGGGATTATGTTCCATTTTTTATTTTATCTATTGTTATTAGTGGAGACATCTTGCTGAAAGTAGATGTACGCAGAGGCCAAATTCAGAGTTCTCAGCAGTTTTGGATGTCCTATATAGCAATGTTTTTCAACCTCGGGAAGTTTAAGATACGTGGATTTCAGCTCCCAGAACTCCCCTGCCAGCTTCCGCATGCTGTGTAATGTTGGGCGTTGAGGTCCATACTTTCAAGGCAAAACTGGGCTGCCATCTGTCAGAAATGTTGTAGGGCAGGGGTCTGCAACCTTAAACAAAGAGCCATTTGGACCGTTTCCCACAGAAAAGAAAACACCGGGAGCCACAAAACCCTTCCTGTGCCTGACTAGTTCTTGAGCGGCCACTAAACTAGCAGATGTAGTTGAATTAAACAATCTGTTTTCTTCTGAAACTATTATTTTCTTGGATTTATCCATGCTTGGCCTACCAGGGGTTGAAAAGCTCCATAAATCGCATGCCGGCGGGTGTCGCACATTGGCGGTTGTGACGCATTTTTAACTGACAGGGAGCCGCAGCAGAGGGGCAAAAGAGCCACATGTGGCTCCAGAGCCGCAGGTTGCTGACCCCTGGTGTAGGGTCTCCTGCTTGGACGGTGGCGGGGTGGTGGTGGTGATGTTGGACTAGATTGACCTACAAGATCCCTTCCAACTCTGCTAATCTGTATGTGTATCCTATACTTCCCAAGGTTGAAAAACACTATAGGAGAATTGTCAATCTTTCAAAGCAGGGAAAAAAAATACAGATTCTGCATTCCTTGTCCACCTCCCCTTGGATATTAATACCATTGCACAGAGGCCGGGTTTAACATAATATATTTCATCCTTTTTTTTTTTTCTCAAGAGGAGAAAAAAAAACGTTAAAAAGGGACGAAAACATCTTGATGGTATTTCTGTGTATTTCTGGCGAATCCTCCACGAGGGCGGTTCCCTACATGGAAAGACGATTGGACCATTGGTCCGGAGGATAGCTGGCCCAAAGCTGTTGACCAATGGGGACGAAAAGGGGCGGCCCCATAAGGCTGATGGCCAGCTATGATTGGCTGGGGAGGAGGGGCGGAGCCAAACGCAGAGCGAGAGCGCGAAGACTCAAACGCAGCCTTGAGCTTTTGGCGCTTTCCCGGGCCCGGTCGCTCATCTTAGCCAAGGCGGGAGGCGCCTATCATGACGGCGGCGGCGGCGGGGGGAGAGGTGAGACTGGCCCGTATCAGGCTGGGACGAGCTATCCGCTAACCGGCGGAGGAGAAGCTACTTCGGCTATCGGGGTGGTGTGAGGGTGGGAAGGTTTCCCTCGTAAACGCTTCAGAGACCTGGGACTACGGCTCCCGGCGTGCACTGCGGCTCCGCTTCGATTTCCCGGCATGCCAAGGGCGCCCTTGTTTAATGCTTCTGGCTATCCTGGTGGTGTTTTCAAAGCGGCGGGGCTGCAGATGGGGACAGCGGTTATTAGGGCAACTTCTCAGACGACCTCTAGGTGGCAGCAGAGACCCAACTCGGCAATACCATCTAGGCTTTGTCCGGGTTTTTTTCTGAGTTCGAATCTAGTAAACCTGGTTTCTTCTGCATTCCGGGTGGGAGAAAACGGGGATGGATGAAGGGGTGTGTGTATGTGGTTTATTTTATTTATTTATTTATTTATTGGTTTGATTTATATGCCGCCCTTCTCCGGAGACTCAGGGCGACTTAAAATGCATTAAGCAATAGCCTTGATACTTTTGTATATACCTGCTCAGTAGGGCTTTCGCACCCCCCCCCCAGCGGTGTTCTTTTTTATACAAAGTCAGTTTATTGCCCCCACAATCCGGGTCCTCATTTTACCTACCTCGAAAGGATGGAAGCTGAGTCAACCTTGAGCCTGATGAGATTCGAACTTGCAGTAATTGCAGGCAGCTGGTGCTACTTAACAGCACTTTAGTCTGCTGCGCCACCAAGGCTCTTGGTTACGTGTTGGGAAAAAAAAAAGACAGGTTTCAAGGTCCAGATTCACAGGTTTTATATATATACTGCACAAAGTCGGAAAATGTTGGCTTAGACAGAGGGGTGAATTAGCGATGGCCAATTGGAAGGCAGGTTTAGGTAACCTAACTGCAAAGACAACAAAGTGAGGCTTAGTAAATCGAGCTCTTGATGCAGGTGAAGAAGGAGGAGAGTGCAAAAGTTGGCTTGAAACTCAACATTAAGAAAACTAAAATCATGGCATCCGGCCCTCTCAATTCCTGGCAAATAGATAGGGAAGAAATGGAGGTAGTGACCAATTTTATTTTCCTGGGCTCCAAGATCACCGCAGATGGGGACTGCAGCCAAGAAATTAAAAGACGCTTGATCCTGGGGAAGAAAACTATAGCAAATCTAGATAGTTTACTAAAAAGTAGAGATATCACCCTGCCAACAAAAGTGCGTATAGTCAAGGCTATGGCTTTCCCAGTTGCAATGTATGGCTGTGAAAGTTGGACCATAAGGAAGGCTGAGCGCCAAAGAATGGAGTCCTTTGAACTCTGGTGCTGGAGAAGACTCCTGCGAGTCCCTCAGACTGCAAGGCCATCCAACCGGTCAGTCCTAGAGGAAATCAACCCTGACTGCTCTTTAGAAGACCAGAACCTGAAGATGAAACTCGAGTACTTTGGCCACTTAATGAGAAGGAAGGACTCATTGGAGAAGTGCCGGGGAACGATTGAGGGCAAAAGAAGAAGGGGACGACAGAGAACGAGGTGGCTGGATGGAGTCACTGAAGCAGTCGGCGTGAGCTTAAATGGCCTCCAGAGGATGGTAGAGGACAGGAAAGCCTGGAAGAACGTTGTCCATGGGGTTGCGATGGGTCGGACACGTCTTCGTGACTAACAACAACAAAATAAACCAGGGCTGAAAAAAGTATTAACCAGGATGATCGTGAGCATGGTCCCTCTGATAGGTGGGGATTGTAAATTCTGAAATCGTGATGGCTTCGTTTATGTCCCACTTTCCTGAAAAAGATTTCAAAGTGACATTTGTAATGTTCTTTCCTCTATTTGATCTTCACTGGGGGAGGGTGATCAGCATAGATAACTTTCGAATTGGCTTTTACTGTACAGTATATCCATCTGAGCTCTTTGAAAGGTTTGACTTAACTTAGCCTGTGATTAGCCTTGTGGCGACAATTGAAATTTTGGCAAGTGGACTTCCTGTTTGCTGCTGGCCGCCGCCAGACGTTCCTTTGGGATCGTCAGCTTCCACTGCCTGTCAGAGCCGCCTTCACAACGGAACGGCGGCTCGAAAAAACTCCGTTCCCATGAGGAAACGGAGATAGAGCCGGCAGGGGTGGGTAGAACTCTCTGCAGAGTCCCAAAAGTTTTTCTTTTACTTTTGGGATGGAGCGGATGAGATGCCCCATATCCCCAGCCGCTGCTCCGGGCTTTGGGAGACCTCTGCTAATGCAGAGCCAGGCGTCAAAAGCAAGCCTGCGAATTTGACAGATTACTCAAAGAAAATGTGAGCTGGACCTGTAATACTGAAGCGCAAGTATTTTACTTATCTTTTAAAAATTACTTAAGAGAATAGAGGAAGAGAAAGAGGAAAAAAGTTTCTTTTTAAAATGGCGTCTGCCGCGGCTGGAGAAGAGTTTGAGAGGGAAAGTTCTTCCGTTTTTTATTATTACAATGTAGCGGAATAAATACCACTGGCTACATTTGTAGATAAAACTCCGCTCCTGTTTTTGTTTTTCTCTTTTTCCCTTGTTGCTGGCTGGAAGTCTTTTGTCTTGTTTTTTTTTTTTTTTTTTTCTTCTAACAAAGCCTGCTTAGGCGGAAACATGGCACTGAGGCTTGTGAAGTCAGACAAGCAAATAGGTGGGGGGGATTCCCCCACTAAGAATTTAAAGGAACAAGTTTTAACTCTTCAGTCCCAGAAACCTGATTTTAATATAATAGAATTTCTCTTAGAGGAGATTGAAAGAAGGGATGAGATTGTGAATCAGCAACTTGAAAAATTTAAGCAGGAAATTAAGGAATTGGTGAAATCCAAGTTTGACTTTTTGCAGCAAAAAATTTTAAAAGTGTCAGAATTCATGATTCGGTTGGATACAAATACTAATTTACTAGAGTCAAAAATGGATGAAATTCAAGATAAATTGGACAATAGAATTCAAAAAATTGAAAATGATTTGTTAAATATTCAGGATTATAGTTCAGAAGAAAAATTTAAAATGGATGCTGACCAAAAGTCTGGTAATGTAGAAAATCTGCAACAGAGGATTGATAAAGAGGTTCTAAAGATACAATATAATTTCACAGAATATGCAATAAGACTTAGAGGTTTGCAGGAAAATAACAGAGATGACTTAAGGAAAATATCTTCTGAATTTCTAGCTGGGATTTTAAAGATTCAACCTGAGGAAGTGTTTTGTAGGATTGACAGAGCTTATCGAATAAACTCCTGGACTGCCAAGCAAAGGCAATTGCCTAGAGATGTGGTAATTTATTTTTCAGATAAAGAAATTAGGAATAAAATTGTGCAAAATTCCTTCAATTCTAATTTGCAATTGTATGGAAGAAAGATTTGGATTTACAAGGAACTCCCACCTAAGATATTAATGGAAAGGAAGAAATTTGGCTTTCTGGTGTCTGAGTTAAAAAGGAGAAATATTCAATTCCGGTGGGACGTCCCAGTTGGTATTATATTGAGATATCAAGGAGAAAGATACCAGTTAAATACTGTTGAAAGAGCGGAAGAATTTTATCAAAATAGGTTGAAAATGAATTTAACGTCTTCAGATATAATACAGGATAAGCAGAAGGAGCTGGAATTAAAGACAGAGACTGTACCAGATAAATTGCCTTTGGATTTATCGGATACCCCAGCTGGATTATCTACAAATTTGAGAGAAGTGCCATCTGATTTTAATGTGATGACTTATCAAGGCAAGGACAAGCATGGAAACCAATTAGAGGATATACAAGGGATAAAAAAGAAACGCGAGACACAAAAAATTAGGATGGAAGTCAAACCCACAAAAAGAAAACAAAAAAAGAAATAGGTTGTACAAAAATAGAAATTTCTAACCCAAGCAACAGTGAAGCCAGTGATTTTAAAATATGAATGATTATGTGAAAACATAGAGGAGGCGACATATTGGTCAATATCATCCTGAGGATAGTGGCAGATCTCTGCATTGCCGTAATTTTGGGACATGGAAAGAGCCTCAAATTGATGGTTTTGAATTATCTACTTTGAAACTTCTTTTTGTGTTGATAAATATATTATAATTATCTTGAATTATAAGGCAAGAGAATCACATTGGGACATGCAGAAGATCGGGTTGTTACCCAATACGATGATGGAAATTAATAATCCTGATGAAACCCACAATTATTATTATATGGAATATAATTATAATGTCACTCGGGTGGTTGTTTTTACTTTTATATATATAAGAAGATGTTTACTACTGATGGGGGCAGATATGATTGGAGATCTTGAATAAACTGTTGCATCAGCAAGCTATGTTACCCTATTATGGATGTTGGTTTTAACAATCCAGTGGAAAGACTTCAAGAAGATATTATATGGACTATAAATTTAAAGTTATTGTCTTTTCTTTTTTTATTTAGATATAATGGAATATATATATATATATATTTTTAAGTAGTGTGGGCAGTGAATTAAAGATATCAAGAATTGTTGTGTATGGTAAATTTGTAAGACAGTGGGTGAATAAGCTAGCTACAGACTGATTAGTTTAAGAAAAGGGATTTTTAAGTGATACATTTAGGGGAGTGGAGGAAATGGATAGAGTGGAATAAATGTTAAATTAGATTTTATGGGGAGCCCGCTTTGAAATGTTATTAAAGTAGGACTTATCGTATAGTTTTAAAGTGGAAGGTGGTTTTGAATTGTTGCAATAATGTATAGATATAAAACACTATTATGCTAAATTAGAAGTTATTTTATAATAGTTAAAGTATAATGTGTTTGGTTTTTTTTGTTTTTTTTCTCTTCTTCTTTTCTGAAATGTATGGATAAAGGGGGATTTATAATACTTTTAGTAAGTAAAGGTCAGTATTTTGAGGAGGGAGTAAGTAATCTGTTATGAATTAGGGTTTTTTTTTTGTTACGAAGAAGTCACAGGGGGGGAAGGGTGGGGAGGGGGGGTTAGGGAGGGGGGGGAGGGGGGGGAAAAAGGGGGAAAAATTTGTATTTGAAAACCTTTTCAATAAAAAAAGAAATTTTGGCAAGTGGTAGGGATATAATAGAGTATCACTTTAAATAAATCCAACCCTTATACTGGTTTTGACAGCTGCCATTAAACAACGTCCAGAGAATATAAAAGCTATAGATGTCGCTTCAGTCCCCAAATGATAGGTTGGGTTCTTATATTTTGCTTTTCCTAGCATAATGTGCGCCCCCAGTATTGTGATATGTAAACCATGTTTCATGGTATACTGTGGTATGTGAATCCAGTTAACTAGGTTTGTCAAAAAACATGGTTAAGCATAGTGCAATCTATGTACTAAATTAACCTCCTTGAATCTGACAAGAAATGAATAATGACATATTTGCCTTCTTTTTTTAAATACTGGATATTATATGTGCTTATCTTTTCATACTTACCAATGTTCCTGAACTGTAGTTCCATTTGGATGCCCAGGATGTGAAAACTCAAGATACCTCTGACAGTGATTCAGACAGTGGACAAGGCAGCTGTGAAATGAGCTTCCGGTCCCAGATAAGCAAGGGAGTTGCATCTGTTGATGAAGGAGGTGTGTATCTTTTGGGTATAATTTCACTACAATGGGGGTCCCCAACCCCTGGTCTATGTCCCACTATAGGGCTGTGGCATATTTGCAACTGGGCCACGTGAGCTCGACTGACGTGAGCAGTGGGCCAGCACGGACGCACAGTGCCACTTGCAGTTGAGCTGTGCATGCTGGCCCATTGCTTGTGCAAGTCGAGCTGCGTGCATGTGTGCTGGTCCGCCACTCACACGGCCCACCCTGTCGTTACCCCCCCCCCCCGCATTAGAATACAGTTTCAATTTCATTTGCTGAGCTAATGTTATGTAATGTTTGGGTCTGTGTGTGTGAATGTACCCTGTTTCCCCAAAAATACAACCTACCCTGAAAGTAAGTCCTAGCTTGAATTTTACATGTGCGCCCAATATAAGTCCTAAATAAGTTCCTGAAGGGCTCTGACAGCGAAAAGGAGGCCGGGGGTGACACGCGCAAGTGAGGTTAGTCAGTGGATGACATCCCCTGAAAATAAGACCTGGTGCCTTTTTTTTGGTAGCAAAAATAATACATAAGACAGGGTCTTATTTTTGGGGAAACACGTTTTTTTTTTTTTTTTTTTTTTTTTTTTTTTTTTTAGTGCAGCCCACCAATAATAACTTTTGCCACCTTACAAAGTTTGAAAGGTTCTTTTTATATGGGAGTTGTTAATTCTTCTGTAACCTCTGGATAAAATAGCTTTAGTCAGTCTATGGAGAAGGTATGCTACAGACCCCGTCAGTCAAAGAATTTCGACTGGCAGGATCTAGGAAGAGGGCCTTTTCTGCTGCTGCCCCTGCTTTGTGGAACATCTTGCCTTCAGAGGTGAGGAAAGCCCCCTATCTCTTGGCTTTCCGCAAAGGGGTCAAAATTTGGCTGTGTAGCCTTGCATGGAGGACACAGGGGCCCACACAACTATGGGGCTAGTTGCCTCCATGACATTCCCCCCTCCCCCACTTGTATTAACAACTCCTAGTGTCCCCATCTTGGAATTCTTTTCCCCCCCCCCCCAGTTTTATAATTTACATCATCTACATTTTTTACATAAATTCCATTTTTAATGTTGTATTATTTTGATTAAATTACCGTATCTTTCAGAGTATAAGACACACTCCCCCCCCCCCCCAAAGAGGCTGAAAATTTGGGTGCATCTTATACTCCGAATGTAGCTTTTTCGAAGCTTTTTTCAGCCCTAACGCGCTAGCGAGTTTGAGTGAAGTGATCTTCCGCGCTTTGCCTGCTTTTCTCATTGCTTCTCTCTCCGAAGATCAGCTGTGCTTTAGAAGCTGTTTTTTATCCCCAACCAGGGGATAAAAAGCAAGCAAGCAAGCGTGCTCAAAACCAGCGAACTAATGTGCTGAAGCTAACCAGACTAAGTACGCTAGCCAGATGAATACCTGGTAGGCAGAATTTTTTTCCCCTATTTTCCTCCCCAAAAACTAAGGTGCGTCTTATATTCCGGTGCATCTTATACTCTGAAAGATACGGTATATACCGCCCAGAGCCCCTCTCAAAAGTTGAAAAGTAGGAAGTATAAAATAAATAAATAATTTAATTATTATTATTAATAATAATTAATAAATAATTTAATTTAATTAATTAAATTTATATGCCGCCCCTCTCCGAAGACTCAGGGCGGCTATAATAAATATTCAAAATTTATTATGGTTTAGCATTTTAGTGGATTGTGTGAAATGGCAAACTAGATTTAAACGAATGATGGCTTTGCACGCAAGTGAACCTGACGTCATATATATTTTGGGGGCAGATTCAGAGGAAGAGATTTGCACACGTAAGAGAATCAAATGCAGGCGGGTGCTTGCTGACAGCAATAGTGAAGGAGAAGACGGCGCCCCTGAGAAACTGGAGGTTGCAGCCGGCAATGTGGAAAGCACCAAGGAAAAGTATAATTGGCTGGCTGTACAGGGCAAGCAAGACAACATCCTCTCCTACAAGGCTGGGGTGAACAGCGATGACAGCGACACTGAGAACCTGTTGCCACAACTTCAGCTGGAGAACCCTGAAAGGGAAGACAAGAGCTTGAGCAGGAAAGAAATGAAAGAAAAGAGCAGCTCAAGGAAGAGGAAGAGAAAGGAAGAGAAGAAGAGGAAGACCACAAGGCAAGCAAGAAAGAAGGAAAAGGCACAGGAACAAAAGGTATGATGGGAAGTAAGACAATGGCTGAGGACTGTAGCATGATTTTGTAGCATGCAACATGATCCAGAGCACACTAGAGCAGGGGTCTCCAACCTTGGCAACTTTAAGCCTGGCGGACTTCGACTCCCAGAATTCCCCAGCCAGCAAAGCTGAATTCTGGGAGTTGAAGTCCGCCAGGCTTAAAGTTGCCAAGGTTGGAGACCCCTGCACTAGACGAACTGATGCAAACAATGAGCATCCGTTTAATGATTTGTCTCATTACACACAGAGAAACACTTTGCCCGTGTTCTAAAATACTCATATTTTATTCTTTGCGGGGGGAGGGGGAGGGTGTCAATCGCTTATGCAGATGTTCCTCTCTGTTTACAAAAGTAACAACTGCCAACATTGCACATAGAAACATGAAAAACACGAATTGCTTTACCATAGTTTTCCCAGCCATGAAAACGTTCAGCGTATGCAATGGATTGAAAGCCCGAATCTCACAAAAACCCACTGCTTGTAAACCCACTGTGACATAGTGCATGATAAATGATTGAAAAGAGACTGAGACTTGGATGGATAAGGGGTGTTCTAGCACGAATGGGCAGGTTGTCTAATTTATTTGGCATCTGATGGGAAGGAGGGGAGTGATTCATGGTTCCAGTGTAACTGTTGTCCGCCAGCAGCCTGTGGAGCTGGTAGCGGAGTCGGACAGCGATGAGGCTGAGGAAGAACATGGGCCAGTCCTGGAGGCTGGGGAAGGCCCGGACAAGGGCTCTGCGTCGGAGGCAAAGATGGGGCCAGGGCCATCGGGGAGTGATGTGCGGACTTCTGAGCCTCCAGAGGCTGACAGTAGAGAGGCAGAGGAACAGGAGGAGCCTGTTCCTAGTGCACGTATGAGAAGAGCTGCCAGAAGGCAGGAGCAGATAAAGCAGAGAGGACGAGGAGTGGCCCTTGGGAGTAGGGCCAAGAGATGATTGGCCCCTCCCATAAGACTTAAAAGACGAGCAACGGCTCTTGGCTTCTTTGCTGGAAAACAACCTCTTGGCTTCTTTGCCGGAAAACAACCGTTGAGAGATTTGCTTCTTGTTTGGCTGTAGTTATTTCTTCTGTTCCTAAACTGTTGCCAAGAAAAGCCTTTGCCAGTTTGCCTAATTATCCCAAGGTCAGAGATAAACTGAAGACTGGTGTTTTAGGGACTTTGCTTTCATTTCATTTAGAATATGCTGAGAATGAGTTAATTCTCAGCTGTTTTAATAAAATCTGTTTGATTTTTGGAACTGTTTTGCATTTAATATCAACTACGTGGGCCTGGGTCACATCAGTAACCTTTTATAAAGGTTTGTGGTATTTTTTCTCACGCTGGCCTCCCCGACCTTTCTAGTAGTGGGTTCTGCTTTCATAATTGTTTGAGGACTTTAATTCAACTGATCTGAAAGATGTGAAGCTAGGAGTTACAGGAGTTGCAGTTCAGTCTATTGTTAGGGCAGGGGTCAGGTTCGAAAAACCTCATTTATGGAATTGAATCTCATCACTGGAATTCCTTTTATTTTATTTCCATTGTTCTTAGAATGGCGAAGACTGTCCTTTTAACGACAGTGGGTGTTTGCTGACAGATAAAGAGCTCTTTGACAATGGCCTGGAAGAGGAGGAGGAAGAGGATGGCTCTCCTTTTCAAGTTGAAAATTTGGAAATGTCAATAAATGCTGCAGAGAAAATGAAAAGGAAAAAACGGAAGGTGGGTTATTGTTCATCACACAGTCAGATGTCTAGAGTGGATTTGGTATTTTTATCCACCGGAGTCCTTCTCAAGGACTTGGTGGTGGTTGTGTTGTTATTATTATCTCTCTTATTCATTAAGCATGAAACTCAGTCAACTGAACATTCAAAAATGCATCACAAATACCATTGACTGGTGCTAATGGTTGACACGGGTTGCTGCCAGCATCCTAGGTATCAACCAAGTACCTTCTTAAGATGTACGATGTTCCAAGTAGCACAGTTTTTTGCTGGTGTTATTACAGGAAGCTGCAATTTGTTGATGCATCTTATAAAATTCTTGGACATGGTACCAAGTGCCCCGATGACAATGGGTATCACTGTGACATGTTTCATCCATAGCTCTGGATGGCCAGGTCACGATATTTCATGATTTTTTTCCAGTTCTTTTTCTTCGACTCTGGCATCTCCTGGTATCGCGATGTCAATAAATTGTATATTTCGGTTTTCGACAACTGTGATACCTGGCGTGTTGTGTTCCAAGTGATGAGCCATCTGTATTATTATTATTATTATTATTATTATTATTATTATTATTATTATTATTATTATTATTATTATTATTATTATTTCAGGCTGTAGAATCTGTTTAGGAAAAAAGATCCCAGAATCCCTAACCAAGAGGCAATTTGACTATGTTGGAGTAATTTTTATTTTTTGTCCTTCATCTCCCATAGAATCCCATCAAGTCCCTCAAGTATGAGATGAAAATTAATATTCTCTTTTTGGTTCCAAAACAGCTATTTTTAGAGAGTGAGGATTACAAACATGTGACGGATGAAAATGAGGGGCCGCTTTTAAAAGAACCTAGGAAAAGGGTAAGTACTCCCCCCCTCAATATTGACTTATACTTGGCTTTATTTTCTTCCCAGTTTTTGTTTAACTTAAATAGAGATTCGTATGATCGCATATTCATCTTCTGTCCGTCTTATTTTTAATTACATTTCACAATATATTCATGAGTTACTTATTCCAAGATTTTCCTTCCTTTATTTAGAAGTTAAAATCAGCCAAACTAACGAAAGAAGAAAACAGGCAGCTGCATAGTGAGAGCCAGCGTCTTGTTAGAGGTAATAAAAAAGCAGAGATTCTGTAATGCTTTTAAGACACCCCAGGGGCAATTTTCATATAGCACTGTAATTATGCCTCCCAAAAGTGCTCCGTTGTACACCATATTGTATATTGTATACTCATTTTTATACCATATTTTTCGGAGTATAAGATGCACCTTTATGCACCGTATCAGACTAAAAAATATCAAATAGCTTATGAATGATCTTTTTCTAATTGTATAAGCACTATATAAGTGATATTAGAAGTATTATGTCTAAGAAGTAGGATTTTATCTATGGGGGGGTTAAGATTTTTTTTTAGGAGGTGTTAGTTTAATGGTTGGTTAAGCAATTTAGTTTATTGTTAAAAGTTAATAGAAATACCTTGTGTTCTGCTCTGGGAAGTCGGGGAGGGGGAGGGGGGTTGGGTGGGAGGGTTGTGGGGAAACTATTTGTTTCACCAATAAAACTTTTTCAATAAAAAAAAAAAAGATGCACCTTTTTCCCCCCTAAAAGGGGGTGAAAATTTGGGTGCGACTTATACACCGAATGTAGCTCCGCCCACCCACTGGCCCCCACCCTTTGGCCTCTGCCTCCCAGCAATTTACACCCTTGCAGCAAGCAGCAAGAAGAAACAGCCCATTTCAGCTTCAGCATGGCCTAATTAGCACAAGTTGATTGTTGGATCGGCCTCCCGACACTCAGCTGTTTCAGGTGCAGGGATTGTCATTGCCTATTGCTGTGCGGGCCTCTGCTGCTTGCTGCAAGGAGGTCAATTGCTGGGAGCAGATTTTTTTTTCTTGTTTTAATCAAGCTATGCTGAAAACGAAAATGAAAGTAAAGCAGGCTGTTTGCTGTAAAGAGGCAAATTGCTGGGGGGCAGAGGCAGATTTCTTTTTCTTGTTTTGCTCACCAAAAAGGTAGGTGCGTCTTACAGTCCGGAGTGTTTTATACTCCCAAAAATACAGTAATTTACCTAAGAAAACATATCAAACTAATTCTTAGAGCCAGGTTATAAATCACAGACTACCTGTAATCTACTGAGCACGCTGGTTTATGCTGAAAATCGGCTTCATAATTTTGGTACTTTTGTGTTTTTGTGAAATTAAAAGTGATCCCAAAGGTGTTTTTTCAGGAGGCAACTGGACTTTCTTGTTTTTTCTTTTGAAGACATTTCGCTTCTCATCCAAGAAGCTTCTTCCATTCTGACAGGATAGTGGGGAACGGAAGGATTTATATTCCTTGCAGAAAGCTGGTCATTTGCATTCTTTTAGAGCAGGGCTGTCAAACTCCTGACCTGTGGGTTGGATGCGTCACATGCTGGCCACACCCACGCCTGGTTTAGCATAGGGGGGAAAATCCTGATATGTCATATGACGATGCCGTGACAACGTAAGTTTGACACCCCTATTTTAGAGGGTCTTTGAAGCACTTGGAGGTTTATCTGTGTCCTCAGGTGAGCACTACTCAGATGACCCTGAGGATACACATAAACCTCCAGCTGGCCTCAATTTCTCTCTAAAAGGATGCAAATGATCAGCTGTCTGCAAGGAATAAAAATCCTTCCATTCCCCACTATCCTGTCAAAGCTGAAGAAGCTTCTTGGATGAGAAGCGAAACGTCTTCAAAGAAAAAACAAGAAAGTCCAGTTGCATCCTGAAAACGCACCTTTGGGACAACCATGACCTGGATGACTGAGAATCTCTACAGACTTTTGAATTAAAAGTGATGTTACAACACGGTAATCATGCAATTAATGGTTTGCTTGGGTTGATTTTCTTCCAATTTTTTTTATGGTAGAAGCCGCAATGACACTACCTTATCACCTGCCAGAGGCCAAAAGCGTGCAGGAATTCTTCAAGCATAAACCTCGTCCTTCTTTCCAAGGAAGTGCAATGACTTTGCTGAAGTAAGTCCAGTTTCCTTTTTTTTTTCCATATTCTTTTAACTTCTCAACGTTCTTTGCTGACACCGTTGGAACAGCATAAGTTGCAATTGGATGCACAATCCAGCTTCTAAAAGAAAAATATATATTTCTACATTTTGTGGGTATGAAAATATGCTTGCTGCAATTTCAAAAATCGTAGGGATGTCTCTGAAAAGATTATAAATGTCAAGACTTGAGTTTTACTGCCTGTCCCAGCTTTTTGGTTTAACAAAAATATCCCAAGAATGCCATATAAAATAAGCAAATATACATAGTTTTTAATTTGAGAAACTTCTCAATGTTCTTTGTTTTCCTTGGACAAAACTGGATAAACTTGGAAGAATTCCTTTAATTCAGAGTTCATGGTTTGTCCTTGCCCCTTTTAAATAATGTGCTAGATAGTGCTGTTGTGATCATATTTTCTAGATTTTTATACGTTGTTGAATTTTCGTATTTTACTGGGGCTTGATTGTTTCTTAATTCAAAAGATTGTTATTCAAGCTATAGTGTGTACATAAGTACAGAATAACTGTTACCCCAATTAGTGTGTTTTTTATATGAAATTCTTCCCATTTAGAGTATTCTTACATTTATCATCGTTACTTAATCTGAGCTAGAAAGTTTTACTAACTTGGCAAGGCGCAGTGAACTGATTGACATTTTCTTTGTTCTGGAATTTTGCGCACAAGTGGATAGTTTCTGTTGCTGCTTCATAAATTATGAAGTGTAATTTTGTCAGAAATATTATATAAACATAATAAGGTTTGGTTGGATTTGGAGGCTGCTTGATGCCAGATTGCTTCTGGAGCAAGTTACAATTTAAAACAAGAAAAGCAAGAAGAAGGAACTAGAGCCTCTCAATAACAATATCTCACAAGATAAATTGCAAATTTTACCCTACGTGAAATTTAAGGACAGCAGCTATATTTTTAAAGATCTCTGGAACATCATTAGGGTGTGAACTATATGAATGTTTTTTTGGGGGGGGGGGATGTAATTGCAGAAGGCATCACCTGTGCCTGGCCTTTCCAGAGAGATAAAAACCATGAGAGATAGCAATTCCTCAGAAAAATGTTCCATATGCCACGAAGGTCTTTATAGATGATAACCAGCAGCTTGAATTGAACAAGAAACCAGGGCAGGTCATGGAGCATTGGAGTTAATCCTTCTGCGTAAACATCATTAGATGAGCTAAATCCATTTTATTGTACAGAAGGGATGTGGTGGCTGAGTGGCTAAGATGCTGAGCTTGTCGATCGAAAGGTCGGCAGTTCAGTGGTTTGAATCCCTAGTGCTGCGTAATGGAATGAGCTCCTGTGACTTGTCCCAGCTTCTGCCAACCTAGCAGTTCGAAAGCCCGTAAAAAATGCAAGTAGAAAAATAGGGACCACCTTCCGTAACCGCGTTCCGTGCACATTTGGTGTTGAGTCATGCCGGCCACATGACCATGGAGACGTCTTCGGACAGCGCTGGCTCTTCGGCTTTGAAACGGAAATGAGCACTGCCCCCTAGAGTCAGGAATGACTAGCACATATGTGCGAGGGGAACCTTTGCCTTTACCTTTATCTGAACAGAATCTTGCAAATTTGAAGGTACAAACTTACCACTGCCACTTTTAGATCCATTATGGTTCATCCTTCCTAACTTTCTTTGCGTGACTGTTTACCCTTCTGTTGTCTGATTGTTTCCTGGGCAGCATCTCTTCCCCTCGTCCCCAAGATCCATCCACACATTTCATTACAATACTAACATTAGCTGTGCTACTGTATTCTGCACCAGTTGTAGCCTCTGAATGGTTTACAAGGTTAGCCTCATATAGAGCACATTGCAATAATCTCAGTCATGATTATTTACTTCATATAGATCCTTTCTTTTACATTCTGTATACCTTTAGCTTGATTGTCTCGCATTTTGAATTGACTTGAGGTCAAGGGAAAAGAGGATGTTGCTGATTTATCTGTGTCTTGATAAACAGATCAATGAAAACTCAACCCGACTCCTTCAAAGAAGATAACGTGGCAGGGAATTCCAGTATCAGCTGCCATAACGATGGGAAAGAACAGCCTCTTCAGCCAGGAATATCGGACCAGCCAATTTCAGGTTTTGCAAATCCTTTGGCTGCCAATCTAGGCAGCCCTTCAGCAGAGGAAACGGAACATTTGATAGCAGATTGCTCTGAAGAAGAGAAGCAGAATGAGGATTCCAAAACAGAATTTAGGGAGGATTTAAATTCCAGGAAAGAAGGAGAGCTTAATGAAGTTCCTGCTGACTCCATCAAACCATCGGAGGAGAAACTGGAAGGAAATATAGTTGAAGAAAGAGAGGCACAATCATTGGAATTGCCTTTGGTACCCCAAGAACCCATTCAAGACTTGGAGCCCCTGGTGGAAATTCCTACTGACAAGATAAAAAAGTCCAGATTGGATCGGCTACGGATGCTGGGGGTGGATTTGAGTATTAAGCCTAAACTGTGTTCTGGCACGGAGTCGTTTATTGACCTTGATGAACCTGAACCCAACAGAGGTATGGTAACCCTGAACATGGTTAGATTGCTGCTATGTATACAACTCTGCTAAGTCTCTTTGTGTAGAAGTCCTTCCATGCAATTCGTTCTGGAAGGTAGGAAAGGCGTTTTGTGTTGCATTTTTTCCTAAACAATCTACTGTTCTTGTTTTGTTTTGTTTTTGTACTGAATTATAGCAGCAGCAATTGATTCTTTATCAAAGATGATACCATAGTTTGTCAGATCAGTCTACCAAGTTCACAATATAGATAATCCTTGATTTACAACCACTCGTTCAACTTCCAACTTTCAATAAAGGAGAATATTTGTAAGCTCAGGGTTGATATGAAGTGTCCATGGTGATCTCTGAGCTTGGTTGTTTTCTTGCATACGTTTCAATTATCCGAACTAGGTAACATCATCAGTGCTAGAAGGAGGGAGGTTTGCTCTTGGTTCCTTGAACACTCTCCTCCTCACTTTAATGAAAGCCGTTTTCTCCAGTTTGTTTGCACATTTAAAATAATAAACTGTTGCATATGGATACCCATTATGGCACACAGCAGTCTCAAGAAAAGGAAATTTTAAAAACTTCCTATTATGAAAGACTGGAGCAGTTCCTAATTTGCAGAAGCTAATATAAATTTGACCCTCCTTAGTAGATGGAGGATACCGTTGGTGGTATCCTCATTCAAATAACAGAATTACTCTTAAATGAAAAGAAAGCTTGAGCATCCTTTATCTTGATTTTATCTTGAGTCTTGGTTTTAGATCTGGTATTTTATGATTTGTTCAAGAGAGAAATTTGTTTCCTCCAATCTGCAACAGATATATAAGGAAACGGAGCAGATAACTTTGCAGAATTGAGTTCTCTGCGAATCCAGTATTGAGTTGGCTTTTAAAAGAATGAAAAAGGCTATAATTATTGTACAAATCATTCTAATAAATTTCTTTTTGCATTTTTCTTTGGGTTTTGTAGAACTGGAAGCTTTGAAAGAACGCTTTGTAAAGCATGCATTTCACGCAGCCAAACCAAAGACAGAACCACGAATGGTGAGCGTGAATATTATTCGTAAAGAAATGATGAATGATGGCAAGGAGGAGCTGAAAGTGGACGTGGTACCAGTAATGCTGGCTACAGAGATGGTAGAGGATGTTGCCCGGACTAAACCAGGTATGCTTAGAAGAGCACAGATTCAAGGTTTAATACCACCTATCAGCTGTTCCAGGCTGCGGGGATCGCTACCAGCTATCGCTGTTGTTGCCGCTGCCTAGCACGCCTCCATGTTCTCACATTTTTGGCCCATTCCAGGTGGTGGGGACAGGCGATGGTGATCCCCGCCACCTGGACCGGGCCAAAAACGGGGCGTGTGGAGGCAGGTGCGGTGGCGATCCCCGCAGCCTGGAACAGCTGATAGGTTGTATTCCGGGAGGTTGATCCAATCGCCAATCAGCTGCTCGTGCTAAATCAAGCTGTGTTGAAGCTGACCAGGCTGTTTACTGTTTGCTACAAGGAGGCAAATTGCTGGGAGGCAGAGAGATTTTTTTTTTCTTGTTTTCCTCCCCAAAAGCTAGGTGCGTCTCATAGTCCGAAAAATACAGTATCTTCATAAAGAAAGATGGTGTCTCTTTAGGAAGCTCATCTCATCCTCTAAACATTGCAGGTAGACCTCAATTTACAACACTTAATTTAGTGACCGTTCAAATTTGCAACGGTGCTGAAAAAATGACGTAAGATCCGTTGCAGCATCCCCATGGTCATGTGATCAAAATTTAGATGCTTGGCAACTGGCATGTTTCTATGATGTTTGCAATGTCCCAGGGTCATGCGATCCCCTTTTGTGACCACCTCACAAGCAGAATCAATGGAGAAGCCTTGATCCACTTAACAACCGTGTTACTAACTTAAGAACAGCAATTATTTATCTAGCAAAGAAAGGTCATAAAAGGGGGCACAACTCACTTAACAACTCACTGGCTTAGCAACAGAAATGTTGGGCTCAATTATGGCCGTAACTTGAGGACTATCTGTATTCAAAACCTTCCCAAAGTTTTATCTTTATTTCGTCAGAGTGATTCATTACTTTGGCCATGTTCTGACGTAGGCTCCCTTAAGAAGCAGGAAGCAGAGTCTTGGTCTCGGCACAACCTCTTTTATTTACGTGACTGTGAATTACTTTCATTACTTTCTTTCAGAGGAATATTTATCAACACAGACCTTATCTCTGTTGGAAGGCTGCCAGGCAGGGTGGATAAAAATGATTTTTTTTAAAAAATAAAAAAAAATCAGATTTTTTTTATTTAAATCTGTTTTTTTTTTATTTAAATCTGTTTTTTTTTATTTTTATCAAATTTATTTTAATAAAAAACTTGGGGTAAAAATCTATCGTAAGATAATTTTCTATTTAAGATACATAAATAATGTAGTTTATTCAGCATGAAATGGAGCTTAGTTATGTAGCATGAGGCTGTATATTCTGCAACACTGGGACAATCGGTGAGTCAACAGTGGGTCAAAGGAGTAGCAGAGATGACAGTTGCTCTTTAAAAATTATGATTTAAATCGAGTTGATTTAAATCAAGCCTTTTCACTAGTGATTTAAATCATGATTTAAATTGTGATTTAAATCAACTCGATTTAAATCAAATCCACCCTGCTGCCAGCTAACTAGTTTCCAACCGCAGTACAAGGCAAAACTTGGCACAGAGTCCCTCAGAGTCATGAATGAATTGGTTCTTGCAAAAGCCCCCTCCCTGTTCGCTCCTCTTTTGTTTCCTATGGGAGGGGCCAATCACCTCCAAGGTATGGCTTTACTCCTGAGTCGACCCTGCTTTCTGAGTTGTTCTTGTCTTCTGATAGCTCTGAGCATGCACACATTGGGAACAGGCTCCAGCTGTCCCTCTGCCTCGCTGCTGTCTTATTCCCTCTCTGCCTGCGACGCAGAGCCCTTGTCCGAGCTTTCTCCAGCCCCCAGGGCTGGCCCAAGTTCCTCCCCAACCTCCTCAGTCTCCAACTCTGCTGCCAGCTGTGCTGGCTGCCGGCAGGCCACAACAGGCTGTATCTAAATATTGGTAGGTATTGATATAATATTGTTTAGAATTCCTGCTTAAAGACATGTTTAAGTAGGTGAGGAGCCAAATCCCAAACGATGAATCAAATCACAAGAACTGCTATGAGAGGAGGCCACCCGCAGTCCCTTGGCCCAATTACATACAGGTCTTGACCTCATTTCTGCATCCCATCAAGAAACCAGATCGTAGCTCTGGCACAAGTTATTCTTTTAGCTTGTGCAGCCTGCTGCTTGTTGTATGTAGGGATGTCCCAACCCCCAGTTAGCTTTGGCCCTTCTCTGTCCTCAGCAGAAAAAAGTGTTTCCTAGCTGTGTTTCACACATTGCAAGAACCATAAGGAGATGGATGAATCACTTGACTGTCCGTTACTGGTGCAAAGGTGATTTAGAATCTAGAAAGCAATTGCAACTGCTTGATGTGGCCATTGTAGAAGCTGTTTATTTTCCATTTTTAAAATGTCTATGGTGAAATCTGATCTTTTAATCATGCTGCGTAACGGGGTGAGGTCCCGTGACTTGTCCCAGCTTCTGCCAGCCTAGCAGTTCGAAAGCAGGTAAAAAAAGCAAGTAGAAAAACAGGGACCACCTTTGGTGGGAAGGTAACAGTGTTCCGTGCGCCTTTGGTGTTGAGTCATGCCAGCCACATGACCACGGAGACGTCTTCGGACAGCACTGGCTCTTCGGCTTTGAAACGGAGATGAGCACCGCCCCCTAGAGTCGGGAACGACTAACATGTATGTGCAAGGGGAACCTTTACCTTTACCTAGAGATGGGAAGGCCTGGAAAAAACCTGGAAAACCGTTTTTCCCCAGTTTCCCCCCATTTTTTTCCCAAAGCCTTTGGGAAAAAAACAGAAAAATGGGGCGGGGGGGGAGAAACTGTTCCCTCCCCAATTTTCCTGGTTTTTCAGGCTTTTCCATCTCTATGTATTACAATATTTATATCACAATAGCTTAGTTCATACAATTGTTCATACAATTATCACCAAGGCGGTTTACAAGTAAAACCAAGCGATCATAAATTCAAAACCCACAATTTAAAAAAAAAAAAAAGTAAAATTGCATGCCAGAGCTTATCTTTGTTTTGATCCTATTTTTCACGGAGCAGACGGTAGCAATAGGATGAAAAGAGCCGATAGTTTAGCTGGACCAAATTCTCAGCTGATCTTTGCCAATTCTAACCTTCTGGCATCTGAGTAAACGAAGAGGCAGGTATGCAGTTTAAACTGGTGCTGATTCATTTGCATTGGCTAATATAAGCCTTCCAGCCCTATCATTTCTGTGTCTTGTTGCAAAAGCTTCAGGATTGTCCGTCATTGGAATAAAAATCCTTCCTTTGGCTTGTTAGGTATTGACTGTCTCCTTGATTTGCCTTGGTCAGGTTTGAACGCTTATTGACAGCGCCATAGAAAATAATAATCTAGCCCTGCTTCAAGCAATCTCTTTCTGACTTGAAAAACTTTTCAATCCAAAGATAGTTAACTGTTTTTTCATCCATCAGGAAAGTTGGCAAGAGGAGGGGGAAGAGAATTTTTTAAAAAGTCTATTAGGAAGAAGTGTTTTGCCATCAACATTGCAGATTCCAAATAGAGAGAGAAAATATTTCAGGTCTGTCTCAGTGCAGGTAGTCCTTGTTTAGTGACTGCTTCATTTAGCAACTGTTCAGTTATGAGGATGATGAAAAAGAAACTTTGGCAAAAAAAACCCGAGACCAAGTTTAGGGGAAGTTTATCATTATGGATAGAAAGAAGGACAAAGGGCACAATTGTATTTCCTTTCATCTTTTCTTTTTCTTTTAATTTCTTCCTTGTTTCTCCATTTCCTATTTTCTATCTTTGTTCTTGTTTGTTTTGCCTGCCTTGTTATGGTGAAAATTTCTAACAAAAAATAGAAACTTGAGAAAAACTGAATTTTAATAATCGGTCCTCGCATCTGTGACCTTCACAGGTCCACGAAGCAAAGGAAAACTGAAAGTAAGATCATAAGCAGAGTTGCAGGTTTCACTTAGTGACTGCTTCATTTAATGGCCAAATTGCTGGTCCCAAATTTTGGTCATTAAACGGGGACTACCCCTGCATGTATTGTTTTAGTAAGTCTTTCTCTGCTAGACAGTATTAACTACTGCAAGGGTCCTCTTGTCCCCTTTGGGTCTTGTTCTGAATCCTGGAGAGCAACTTTTGGCACAGAGGATGCTTTGAAGCATAAGGTGTTGATGGATTGTTTTAACTGCCTTGGAAAATAAAGCCCAGGGCTGCTCCAACCGGTTGGTGAAAATGCCTTTCCTTTTCCAGGTGCTCCATTATTGCCTGTTAGCTCAGTTGCGTGCAGCTTTGCTGAAATGATGGCTGGAGGCCATACGTTAAAGAGGTGTATTGCACAGGCCTTAATGTGGGGGGATCCAACCTACCTGTCTTCCTGACTACCCAGGTGAAAAGTTGCAGATGTTGAAGGCGAAGCTGCAGGCGGCCATGAAGCTTCGCAGGACGGAAGAACGCCAGAAGCGCCATGCGTTGTTCAAACTGGATAACGAGGAGGTGATGGAGGAAGAAGAGGAGGAGGAGGAGGAGATGTCAGATGAATCGGAGGAGGAGGAGGAGGAGGAGGGAGAAGAAGCAGCAGCAGCCAATCAGAAGGTCTCTTTCCTTTTCTTTTTGCCTCTTTTGGCAAGTTTTTGCATGTAGTTGAGAGAAATCAACCAGGGAATTGAGATAATTGGTGTGCTGATGAAGAGAGATCCTTTCTTGGCTTGTTGCCCAGAAGATAAAAGTTCTTTGAAATTAATACCTCCCCCTCCAGCCATAATTAAGTAATGAAGTCTTCTAAAGGCTTCAGCTGTCCAGAGCAAAGCCCTGAAATGAGTGTGATGGGTGTCCTATAGGCTTAATTACTGGGTAGCTTTGCAGTCAGAATCCTCACCTATCCCTGCGCTCCACACCTAGAGCCGTCCTGGCTAATCAAAAGGGAGATTTACTCTCAAGAAGCAGGGATATAAAGGTACAGAGGTTTGGCCTGAGCAATGCTGAAATGTCTTCTCTGCCACTCAAACCTGGCCGGGCCATTATCTGTGATTGTATTTCACGTGGCTGGAGGACACCAAGTTATGAAAATGGCTGTTTCCATATCTCACCTTAATTATATAGTCATCCGATAAGTGTTGGTAGGAGAGGAAGCAGAGGATGACAGGATTATGTCCAATGCAACTCACAGCCCTGTTCAGCGGTTGTGTGTCAAAGAGAAAGCAACAGGTTCTGAGCAATGGTGAAATCTGAACCGGTTTACTACCAGTTCGTTGGCCGCGCGTGCGGCAAACATGCGCTGCATGCGCGCATGTGCAGTCCGCACCAAATGTGAGCTGCGTGCTTGAGGAGGCTTGGGAAGGTAAGTAGAACAGCGTGTGGGGAGGGGCGGGGTCAATTCCTAGAGAGGCTCTGGAGCCTGAGGAGAGTGGGCCTTCCGGTCCCACTGGAAGTTGGCAAACGGGCTGTTTCTGGCCCCCGGAAGGCCTCCAGGGGGGTAGGGAAGGCCGTTTTTGCCCTCCCCAGGCTCCTAGAGAGGCTCTGGAGCTGGGGGAGAGCAAAAAACAGCCCCTTTCTCTCTCCCTCCCCCCCCCCCGGCCCTCTGGAGGCAGGAAACAGCCTGTTTCCATACTTCTGGTGGGCCGAAAAGGCCCAAAAATCAGCTGCGCGTGCCAGAGTTGAGCTCGTGTGCCCACCGATATAGCCATAGGGTCGCCATCACGGGTATAGGGCTTCCTTCCTGAGCAGGGAGTTGGACTAGAAGACCTCCAAGGTCCCTTCCAATTCTGTAATTCTGTTATACTTTTTTAACTTCGAACAATCGCTGAATGAATGATTATAAGTCAAGGAGCACCTGTAGTTCTGCTTCACTCATGGAGTTTTGTCTGTGTGTGTGTGTGTCCCATTAGGACCCAGATGGTCTTGGAGGGATGGAGGAGGACCACGAAGAGCTCGGGGAGAACCATCTTGAGGATGATAAAGAAACAGACAAAGAATCAGCTGATGAAGACGAAGCCACCAACGTTGGGTTGCCCCGCAGTGTTGTTTCAAAGCCTTCCTCCACAGAGTCAACAATGCTCCTGTTTAAAGAGAATTCTTCAAAAATAGGGTACTTTGAAAAATCAAGAGAAAAAACAACTGTTTTCGTTGTACACCCAAAATCTTATTTTGTGAGAGCCAATAGCCAGTATCTTTTGTAACTTGTCAAATGCTGCCCAAAACATCTCGATGAACTGACCTATCTATCATCTATCTATCTATCTATCTATCTATCTATCTATCTATCTATCTATCTATCTATCTATCTATCCAGACAATTTATTGGCTAATCAGTATTAATGGACCTTCATTTGTTTATAAAATTAATTTGCCTTTCCTTGAATAAATTGCTCGGTGAATTTTTCAAGAAGCCAAGACCACGAGAAAACTAATCAGTAAGACACATTTAAAATAAATCAACGTAGGTAGCATGCTGATAAATCATATTGATATCTTAAATGGGTTTTTCTTTTCTTTTTTTGCAGATGTTTTTTGGCAGGTGAAAAAGTTGAGCTGGAAGAAGCCCTGAGCAAGAGAGCAGAGAAGCCAGGTAGAACATCTGTCCCTGTGGTTTCTTTCTATCCTTTTCCCGGTGAACAAGGCAAGGGCATTGCAGAGCTTTACTGTCTTTTCACACCTGTTGCTCAGGGTGGATTACTGTTGTGGTCTGCTGGCAGCCAGTGGAGCTGGCAGCAGAGTTGGACAGTGAGGAAGTTGGGGAGGAACTTGGGCCAGTCCTGGGGGATGGAGAAAGCTCGGATGAGGGCTCTGCATCAGAGGCAGAGAGTGAGATAGACAGCAGTGAGGCAGAGGAACAGCTGGAGGCTGTTCCCAGTGTGCGCATGCACAGAGCTGCCAGAAGACAACAATTAATAAAGCAGGGTCGACTCAGGAGTAAGGCCACACCTTGGAGATAATTGTCCCCTCCCATAGGACATAAAAGAGGAGCGAACAGGACGTGGGCTTTTGCAGGAAGCAATTAGTTCATTTGGTCGATTCAAGATTGGAAAGTTCTGTTCGTGACTCTTAATACAATCTGTGCCAAGTTTGGCCTTGCCCTGCATTTGGAAATTAGTTCTCTGGCAGCGTTCCAAGTGAGATACGGTGGGTGTTGATAAACATTTCTCCGAAAGACTGTTTGCCAAAGCCTTATTGACTGTGAATGAAGTAATTCACTGTCATTTAAATAAAAGAATCGACCTTATTTACGCATGCACAGCGGAGCTGAACTGGGGTGACGGTTCACATGCCATCAGAGAGGGCGCTGCATGCCACCTCTGGCACGTGTGCCACAGGTTTGCCATCATGGGTGTATCCTGTAGTGCCAAGTGTTTTTACTTTTATTATTTCGTTAAAAACTTATCATGTTTTCTATCCTCATCCTTTTCCTTCTCTTAGATGATGAAGATTCATTTTTGCTGCCAACTTTGGCAAAGGAAAACAGCCACAACAGCAGCTTTGAGCTCATCGGCTCCATGATTCCCTCTTACCAGCCATGTAATAAGCAAATGGGACGTGGGCACTTTTTCTCTGCGGTTGGAACAGCCCGCTCTCCTTCTCCGGGCTTCTTCAAAACAAGCTTCATCAGCTCAGCTTCTAAGGTAAGCCACTGTTGTGTTAGTCTTTATAGCAGAGGTCCTCTAACTTGTGTAAACACATCCGTTGTCTCTCTCAGCTTGACAATCTCCAGAGGGGACATGTAGCTGCAATTCCCATCAAACCCAGGCAACGTGGGCCAAATCTCCCTTGGCTTCATTCTTATTTCTCCAGGACCTTCAAAAAACTTGCAAAAAATCACTAGCACAATGTGTCTTCAAGGCAAAAAGCTTTTAAGCCTCTCATGATTCCTCTTCATGCTCTAAGTCCAACCCTCAAACTTTTATAAAAATGAACTCCTAAAGAAGTTACACTGCAGAGGCCTTCAAACTTGACAGCTTTAAGACTTGTGGACTATGCTGGCTGGAGAATTCTGGGAGTTGAAGTCCACAAGTCTTAAAGCTGCCAAGTTTGGGGACCCCTGTCTTAAAGCCAGCCATAGGAGAGAGGGAGACGGCCAATTTAGACCAGACGATTGCTTCTAAAGACATCTCCATGGAGTCTTAAAGGAGTAAGTCCACCTTTAAAGCTTCCGCTTCTGCCTTTGCTCAGTTGCTTCCTTGGTTTGGGAGTAGAAGGGCTAATATCAATCTGAGCAACCCCAACCTTAGCTACAAACAGAATGGTGCTGGATAGGATGTCTCCCTAAAGTATACTAATAATGTGCCAGAAATCAGAGACTGAAGTCCACAAGTCTTAAAGCTGCCAAGTTTGAAGACCTCTGCTTTACAGCATTTAAGTTTGATGCTAAATGAATTAGTGAGAGTACAAAGACACACAGTGCAAAAGGATCAAGAAAGCGTTGCAAGTTTGAAACGGTGTGAGAAAGTTTCTAGAAGGAGGTTTTGCATCTTTGAGCTGGGGTTTGAATTCCTCCCCTCCCTGCCCATCCCTCTAATACCACCAAGAGTATCCATGATTAGTAGGGCTGTTCTCCTCCTGGTACGCCAGGTGCTCAAGAAACACCTTGCGGCCAAGTGATACGCAAAACTATCTCAATGCGAATTTCACCAGTCCAGCCTAGGCTACCTGGGGTATCGAGTCTCCATTGAGGGCGTAGAGATGGACCCAGGTAAAGTCAAAGCCGTCCTGGACTGGAAGCGTCCTCGCACCCACAAGCAACTCCAAAGCTTCCTAGGGTTTGCAAACTTCTACAGACAGTTCATCCCCTCCTTTCCTGAAATCGCCCTCCTGATTACTGAACTATTAAAAATGGGAGGGGGGGTTAAACCGCGACCCAGGCAACCACTGCAGGGGACCCTAGAGTGCCAGAAGGCTGTTCTGCCCCAGCTACGGACCCCAAAGAACGCAGCACACACAAAGTCCGTACAAACCTTAGTTTACTAATTAAGGACTACTAATGAGCTTTCTTAGTAGTTGTTCGAACACAAGTACAGTTTAAATCAGTCTTTTCTGAACAAGGGCTGTTAATTTAACTTAATTAACAGCCGACAAGAATCCAAAGAATAATAACTCAATTCTGAGGCACAGTATTTCAGATAACCGTAATCTTACTGTGGTTGGTAGAATGCCCAGAAGCAATTTGCAGGAAAACTGACGAGAGAGAAACAAGAGCCGAATCAAACGTTTTCTGGAATCAAGACGCGAAGGAATTTGAACGAAGTTGTTTCCTGCAAATTGCATCTGTCGTCGTCCTTTCTTAAATAGGCTAAGAGAGTGGCCAATTAGCCCCCAAGCCTTACTCTCGAGGAGACCTCCTCCTGAGGAGCCACTCTTGCCTTTTAACAGCTCTGCGCAGTCGTGCATCGAGAAGAGGCTCCTCCTCTTTTTCCTCTTCACTTATGGGAGGTTCTGAAGGCCCTGGCTGAATCCCCGCCTCTGGCACCACATCTTCTTCAGCCTCCTCATTGTCTGACTCGAGCGCCAGCTGCACAGGCTGCTGGCGCAGCACCACACCAGCCTCCTCGCTGTCTGAATCAGCCACTAACTGCACAGGCCACTGACGGGCCACAACAAAGGCATCCGAGGCACTCAAAAGACCATTTGCCAAAGAGCCAGTCTTCAAACACCCAAACCCAGAGCATCCATTTATCATTCAAGCAGATGCCAGCGATGTGGCAGTGGCCGCAGTCTCCCTCCAAAAGAATGCAGAGGATCATCTGCAACCCTGCGCCTACACCCTCCAAGAAATGAACTGAGACTAAAAGGAGGTGGGCAATATGGGAGAAGGAATATGGAACGCTGACACTTGTTCTGACCTAGGCTCCCTTAACAAGCAGGAGGCAGGAATTGGTCCCGGCAAAACCTCTTTTATTTACGCGACTGTGAATTACTTTCATTCACAGTCAGCAAGGCCTGTCCAAACAGTTTTTCAAAGGAATATTTCTCAACACAGACCTTATCTCGTTTGGCAAGCTGCCAGGTTAACTTGTTTCCAACCACAGTACAAGGCAAAACTTGGCACAGAGTCTCTCAGAGTCACGTAATGAACGAATTGTTTCCTGCAAAAGCTCCCTCCCTGTTCACTCCTCTTTTGTTTCCTATGGGAGGGGCCAATCACCTCCAAGGTGGGGCTTTACTCCCGAGTCGACCCTGTTTTCTGAGTTGTTCTTGTCTTCTGGCAGCTCTGCGCATGCGCACACTGGGAACGGGCTCCACCTGTTCCTCTGCCTCAATGCTGTCTAGCTCCCTCTCTGCCTCCGACGCAGAGCCCTCGTCCGAGCTTTCCCCAGCCTCCAGGACTGGCCCAAGTTCCTCCCCAACCTTTTCACTATCCGACTCTGCTGGCCGCAGGCGGGCCACAGCAACCCTTATCTTCCCAGCATTGATCATCCAATGCCAGCAGGCAGAACAAAGAAAAAACACCCCACAATGAAATGGATCTAGATATCTAGGTTGCAATGTTGGGCGTCATTTACTGTTTTATGCCCTACCCTGAAAGAACCATGGTTTGAGGGAAGCTGTGATCATTCTGCTCAAGAAATTATTTAAAAAATTGAACAGGGCAGTTTCTTAATAAGGATCATCACATTTCTTGTGAACAGGTTCCTAGTGATTCCCAGGCATGTGATTCTTCTGACCTGTCCAGGTGTTGCTATTCTGCAGGTCTTTGTTTTGTTAATTACACACAGGTAGTCTTCGACTTGCAACCGTTGATTTCATGACTGCTCAAAATTTTACAATGGCACTGAAAAGAGGTAACTTAACAATCGGTCATCCTCCCCCCAGGGTCACATGATCAACACTTTGGACGCTGGGCAACTGGCATGTGTTTACGACGGTTGCAGCCTCCTGGGTCATGTGACCCTCGTTTATGACTTTCCCAGCCAGCTTCCAACAAAGCAAAGACAATTGGGGGGGAGGGGGGGGAGAACCAGATTGTTAGGAAATGATAATTACCTAACTTGTTGGGTTGGCAGTATATAAACCCCAATATAGCTTTAAGACTGTATTGCTGTATTGCATCATATTGTGTCCTGATTGGTTAGCTCTGTAGCCAATGTCCTTAAGAGGGAGCTTGAAACATGGTTTGTTTCTCTTTGCTAATCATTAGTGCTCTTTGCTGATCATTAGTGCTGTTTGTTGTTTTTGCTACTGTTTGCAACTGTTTATTGTGTATGACTACGACGACTGGTAAGAAGACTTTGTTATTGGATTATCCCTGGACTATTGTTTTACTATTTACTGCTTTATCTGTGTATGACCTGGACTGTTTATTGGACTGTGCCTTATTACTATTTCCTGAAAAGTAAACACAACTCAGTGTATCTGTGTGTTGACTGTGATTATTCGCAACTGCTCTCAGTCGCTTTCATGTGCACACCCTTGCTACTCAATGGGTTGCTCTGCGAATTCCTTAACACAGATTCATTTAAGGGCCGCGCGATTCACTTGACAACTCACCTGCGAGCAAGTAGGCGGCAATGTAAAGTTTTGAAATAAATAATAGCTTGTGATTTGCTTAACAACCGTGGCATAAAAGGTTGTAAAGATGGGTGTGGCTCACTTAACAACCGCTTTACTTAGCAATGGAAATTCTGATCCCAGTTGTGATCGTAAATCGAGGACTACCTGTAATTCCAAACGTCCTCTGGTATTCTCTCCTCTGTCTCCTCCTCTTACCTTACCTGTTTACTTTCTGATGTGGGTTGAAGATCTGGCCTGTATTAATAATGAATTTCTATTTTGTTTGGGATCTACGTAGAGTTCAGGAAAAGCATCGGAGCCATCACTACCCATTGAAGATTCCCAGGATCTCTACATTGTTACCCCTGAGGAGAAAAGCCCAGTTCCAACCAGTGGGAGGTTTCAATTTCAGTTCTCCCTAGAGGATGACACACAGAGCCAGTTACTCGATGCAGATGGGTAGGTAGCAGAAGAACACCAAGCATCGATTAAAAAAAATAAATAAGACGATACAGACTAATGCTAACGACGAAGCTATGCAGGAACCATGAAAAGAAAATTGTACCCAGATTGATCCCGAGAAAGGAAGACAGGAGGAAGAAACTCAAAATAACCCTATATTGCAGGGGTGTCAAACTCGCATCGTCATGTCGTCACCTGACGTATCGTGACCTTTCCCCCTTCACTAAAACGGGGGTGGGGGTGGCCAGCGCGTGACGCATCTGGTCTGTGGGCTGCAAGTTTGACCCCCCGCTATATTGATTTGGTTCAGTATCAGAAAAGGCAGAGGGATAACTAGGCAGATTTTAAAGACTCCGTTGCTCTGTTTAATGTTCTAAAGTAGCATTCCTGAAATCCTTGCACATTTTCCTCTCCTGGCCTATGTTCTGACCTAGGCTTCCTGAGACAATAAACAGCACACAATTAGCCCCAAAATCCCTCTTTTTATTTCAACGGCTGTGAATTCTGTTCATTCCCAGCCCGTGATGAGTCACAAATAGTTTGTAATGAGTCCAACAGAAGTCTGCCACAATCCTTCGGGATAAGGCTGATAAACACCCACCTTTATCTCCCTTGACATGTTGCCAAAGACCTAATTGGCAATTAGCTTTGCAAGGCCACACGGAGCACAAAGTCAAAAACGGAGCTTCAGAATTTAAACCTACCAGAACGAACAAAGTTGTTTCCTGCAAAGGTTCATGTCCCTTTGCTCCTCCTTTATGTCTTATGGGAGGGGCCAATCATCTCCAAGCCTTACTCCTGAGTCGCCCCTTTTTTCTTAACTGTTCTTGCCTTCTGGCAGCTCTGCGCATGCGCGCACTGGGAACAGGCTTCCCCTGTTCCTCTGCCTCGCTGATGTCAGACTCTGGAGGCTCCAGAGTCAGCACATAACTCCCAGATGGCCCTGGCCCCCTCTTTGCCTCTGACGCAGAGCCCTCATCCGAGCCTTCCCCAGACTCCAGGACTGGCCCATGTTCCTTCCCAGCATCCTCACTATCCGACTCTGCAGCCAGCTCTGCAGGCTGCCAGTGGACCACAACAGTCTAGCTTAAAAGGGCTAATTTATAAGAACTGAAACTTACTGTGAGTCACCTTATTCTATACCAGTGTTTCCCAACCATAGCCATTTTAAGATGTGTGGAATACTGCCGGTTGTGGAATATTGGTGGTTGTGGAATTCTGGGAGTTGAAGTCTACACATCTTAAAATGGCTATGGTTGGGGAAACACTGTTCTTTCTATATGGATTTCCAAGTCCAAAAACTACTAGAGGGTTCACTTAGTGGTGATTGGCTTGTTTATTTTGGATACAGCCAGCAGTTGCTGTCTGTTCAACAAACCATGGTTTATACAAATCCTACTGGGGGGGACGACTATCCGAATTGGCCTTAAGGCACCTTATAAAAGCCAGTCTTGACTTTTAGGTTTTTGAACGTTGGCCCTCACCGGAACAAATATCAGTCCTGCAAGAGCCGTCTGCCTTTGGCCAGCATGGACGAGAATGCGATGGATGCCAACATGGGTGAATTGTTTGATCTGTATTCCGGGCAGAACCAACAATCTCCTAACCCAAGCAGTGGCAAGAAGTCCGACATGGAGGAATTGCTCCATCTTTGCTCTGGAAAATTTCCATCTCAGGGTGAGTTGGTGTCTCCTCTGAAAAGCACAGGAGGGATAATCGCTATAGTTAAGAATATACTGTATTTTTCGGAGTACAAGACGCACCGAAATATAAGACACACTTACCTTTTTTGGTGAGGAAAAGAAGAAAAAGAAATCTCCCTCTGCCTCTGAGCAATTTTGCCTCCTTGCAGCCAACAGCCAACAGTCTGCTTTACTTTCATTTTCGTTTTCAGCATAGCTTGATTAGCACAAAGAAAAAAAAATCTGCAGCAATTTACCTCCTTAGAGCAAGCAGCAGAGGCCCGGGCAAAACAGCTGAGAGTCGGGAGGCCAATCCAATCAACTTGTGCTAATTCAGCTGAAGCTGAAAGGAGCTGTTTCTTCTTGCTGCTTGCTGCAAGGAGGTAAATTGCTGGGAGGCAGAGGCCAAAGGGTGGGGGCCAGTGGGTGGGCGGGGCTACATTCGGTGTGTAAGATGCACCTAAATTTTCACTCCCTTTTAGGGGGGGGGAAGTGCATCTTATACTCTGAAAAATACGGTAATTAAGCATCCAGTTCTGGTCCCCAGGATACAAAAAAAGTTGTTGAGACACTAGAAAGAGTGCAGAGAAGAGCAACAAAGATGATAAGGTGTCTGGAGGCTTAACCATATGTTGAATGACTGAAAGAACTAGGTGTGTCTAGTCTAACAAAGAGAAGGATTGGGGTAATATGATAGCCGTCTTCCAGTACTTGAGCGATTGTCATAGAGAAGAGGAGGTCAATCTATTTTCCAAAGCATTTAAGGGCAGGACAAGAAATAACGGGTGGAAGATCATTGGAAAGCCAATTTACAATGGAGAAATTTCTCAACAGAACAATTAATCTGAAACAGTTTACTTCTGGAAATTGTGGGTGCTCCATCACTGGAGGATTTCAAAAAGAAGGATCTTATTTGTTGAGCAGAGGGTTGGTCTAGAAGACCTCCAAGGTCCTCCCCAACCCTATTATTCTATGTTCCATTCATCTTCATCGGGCTTGGTGCTCAATCCGGCATTCACCTTTTGTCAACCAAAATGCAGGCAAGGGAATAGGATTTCTAAGCCCTGTCTGAAAATTATATTTGTCCCCTGGGTCAGACTGGCTCTTACCTTGGATGCCAAGTACTCAAGGTTTGTTGGCTCCAGGGCAACAGCCGTTTTAGAAGTGAAATAATTAATAATAGAAGCACTTAAGGCTACCTCTCAATATCATTTTTTTTCCAGCCGACTGAACTGAGAGTGTTTAATCTCTTTGCTCTTCTATTCCAAGGATTTTCCATTCCCTTCCCCCCCATATCCCCACCCAAAAAAGCCCTGTTAGTTAAATAATAATCCTGCTACTTGGCTCTCAGATCGTGAGTCATCACGAACACAAATGCCCTTGGAAGTGGGTGGGGCAGGGATGGGTTCCTCCCGGTTCCGCCCGGTTCCACCAAGCCGGTAGCGGTGACAATATGACGTCACCGAACCGGTTCTGCCCCCCACCCCTACCCCACATTATTCTTACCTTTTATTTGGCCCCACCCCCAATCTATTGCTGCCTCCTGAGTCCCAGCTGATGGGCTATAAGGAAAAAAACTGTTTAAACTCTTGCCGCGGGGCTTCAATGGGCCGCCCTATAGCTGATCAGTGGTAAAAGGCAGTGTGGTGGTAGACCGGTGCCTCCAAAAACAAATGAGTAGACCAGTGCCTGCAAAAATAAATGGGTAGACCGGTGCCTGAAAAAATACATGAGTAGACTGGTGCCTGCAAAAAGAAATGGGTAGACCGGTGCCTGCAAAAATAAATGAGTAGACCAGTGCCTGCAAAAATAAATCAGTAGACCGGTGCCTGCAAAAAGAAATGGGTAGACCGGTGCCTGCAAAAATACATGAGTAGATCCGTACAGCTCCACAAGCAGTTAAAAGCCTGGTAGACCAGTACCTCTGCTAAATCCTAAAGAATTGTCACATGACCATCAAGCCACACCCACAAAACAAGCCACGCCCAGAGAACCGGTAGTAAAAAATTTTAGAACCCACCCCTGGGGTGGGGCTTCTGAATTCAGCTCACCAGCCCCGCCTTTTCTGTTACACTTTCAGAAATACTGCTTTTGGAACCCCTAGTTGTGTTCGAACAAACTTCCCAGCCCTCCAGTATAGCCTCCATTGGAGTCCCCCTTAAATTATTGTAGAAGTCTAGGATTTCACAAAGCTCAGTTCAAAAAGCTGCGCTGATCTCTGTGTGAAACCTGATTCTTTAAAGTAAACTAGGCAAGTAGGGAGCAATTTTACGATGGCCAAAAGCCCATCCTTGGCATTTGAGGAAGGGTAAGATCTTCAGAAGATTGAGCCGTGGTTTGAAAATGGGTAGGGCCACGTTATGTACATGGAAAGGATTTGCCTTTTCTGCGTTCTTGGTTTATTGAACTATTTAGCTTCTTTTAGGAAGTTATTTCATTCCTGCCGACCTAGCAGTTCGAAAGCATGCAAATGCGAGCAGATAAATAGGTACCACTTCGGTGGGAAGGTAATCGATCCGTGCACCTCTGCGCATAGTCCTGGTGGCCACATGACTACAGAAGTGTCTTTGGACAACGCTGGCTTCCTCAGCTAAGAAACAGATGAGCACCACCCCCTAGAATCAGACATGACTGGGCAGGGGAAACCTTTACCTTTTGGGGAATTTATATGAGTCTTTACTGGGTCTCCTGAATTAAAATATGCTGATAATGTTTGACACAATAATCAGAGAAGAATCAGTGGTGGGATTCAAACATTTTTACTACCAGTTCTGTGGGTGTGGCTTGGTAGGCGTGGCATGGCTTAGTAGGTGTGGCAGGGGAAAGATACTGTAAAATCTCCATTCCCACCCCACTCCAGGGGAAGGATACTGTAAAATCTCCATTCTCTCCCCACTCCAGGGGGAGCAAAATCCCCATTTCCTCCCGATCAGCTGGGACTCGGGAGGCAGAGAATAGATGGGGGCGGGGCCAGTCAGAATTTTTACTACCAGTTCTCCAAACTACTCAAAATTTCCGCTACCGGTTCTCCAGAACTGGTCAGGACCTGCTGAATATCACCTCTGAGAAGAATTTAGAGATCGCAAACAATGATTCGGGCTAAATATGGTCTGTGTCTGGGGTTAGTTCTCCCCGTCCCACTTAAAGTAGCAGAAGAAGCAAAACTTTGGAATACTTGTTTTATATTTAGATCTGCAGTTAGATCCTGTTTTAAAGACCTCTTATTTCCGATCTCTCAGATTCTCCTCTTCAAGCATCGTCAGCCACTTCTAAACTGAAAAAGAAGAGGAGGACCAAAGACTCAGGAGCAGAACCCCTCTCTCTTTTTTCTAACTCCTTTCCACCTGAGAGGTAAGGAAATCTTGGAGACATGCAAAGTATTTAGCTTCACAAAACCATCCCAGAGAGTGAATATAAAAGATGCGAAGATGTGAAGTTCAAATAATAATAGCAATCACACTTAGTGTGAAGTTTCTGAAAGATGCCCTAATTAATTCATGAGCCACAAGCCAAACTTCAAAAGAAATACAGTCATTTATTAGGAGGAGGACCGTTTCGGCAATATTTGGATGCAATTAGAACTAATCCCACGTAGATTTACGTTCTCCTATGACCCTGTCTCTCCCCTTCTCCCTGGCCATGTCATAAATCACGTTCTCCACTTTGCCACTTTGGCTGGCTGTGAAACCCAAAACTCTCCTACTGATTGCGGTAGAAAAGCATCTGTGGAATGTAGTTTCAGTCAGGGAAATCAATCAGCTCCATCTGTTCTCCCTCCCTCCTGTCCATAGCAACTTGAAAACTTTGCAAGTTGACACTTAGACTTATACACCGTTTCACGATGCTTTACAGCCCTCTCTAAGTGATTTTATAGTCAGCATCTTGCCCCCAACAATCTGGGTCCTCATTTTACCCATCTCGGAAGGATGCAGAATATAGCTGTTAAAGCAGAAATACCACGAGCTACTCTGTGCTGTTGTTCTGCCCCAGCTACGGACCCCAAAGAACCAGCACACACAAAGTCCGTACAAACCTTAATTTACTAATTAAAGACTACTAATGAGCTTTTTTAGTAGTTGTTCGAAAACAAGTACAATAAATCAGTCTTTTCTGAACAAGGGCTGTTAATTTAACTTCATTAACAGCCAACAAGAATTCAAAGAATAATAACTCAGTTCTGAGGCATAGTATTTCAGATAACCATAATCTTACTGTGGTTGGCAGAATGCCCAGAAACAATTTGCAGGAAAACTGCTAAGAGAGAAACAAGAGCCAAATCAAACGTTTTCTGGAATCAAGACGCGAAGGAATTTGAATGAAGTTGTTTCCTGCAAATTGCATCGGTTGTCATCCTTACTTAAATAGGCTACGGGAGTAGCCAATTAGTCCCAAGCCTTACCCTCGAGGAGACCTCCTCCTGAGAAGCCACTCCTGCCTTTTAACAGCTCTGCGCGCTCGTGCATTGAGAAGAGGCTTCTCCTCTTCTTCCTCTTCACTTAAAGGAGCTTCTGGAGGTTCTGAAGGCCCTGGCTGAATCCCTGCCTCTGGCACCACATCTTATCCAGCCTCCTTATTGTCCGACTCGAGTGCCAACTGCACAGGCTGCCGGCGCAGCACCACACCAGCCTCCTTGCTGTCTGAATCAACTACTAACTGCACAGGCCTCTGACGGGCCACAACAGCTGTTATACAGCAGCAACAGAAATAAAAAAGCCAAGGAATCTCATCTTAAGGACAATTAAAATAATCATTGAAAGCATAGCAAAATCTATAGTTACATAATAGATCCGTGATGGTGAACCTATGGCATGCTGGCCCTAAGTGGCACACAGAGCCATGTCACCTGGCACGCGTGGCATAGCCCATTCCTCTTCTGGGTTTCTGGCGCACATGTGCGTGCAATGATCAGCTGGTGTTTTTGCATGCGGCAGTGCCGGAAACTAGAAGAGCTGGTCTTCCGGTTTCCTGCATGAGCATGCGTGCTAGTCAGCTGATTGTCATGTGCGCATGTGCGCCAGAAACCCAGAAGAGTAGCTTGCTGAAACCAGAAGTTCAGTAGCTGAAACCGGAAGTTCATTTTTTTGGGTGGGAGGGGCACATGCACCCTGGACAACTTCTCTACTGAGTTGCGGCCTAGACGTGCACATGTGCGCTCCCTTTTCGGCACTCGGTGCCGAAAAGTTTCACCATCACTACTTTAGATGAAAGATACATGCCAGTATTATATCTCCTTGCGCTCCTGTTGAGTAGCATACCAATTTAAAGGGCATGTTAAATAAAAATCAGCGCACCCAATAACTGTTTGTTTCTACATGTTCTGTTGTGGTAAAGTCAAAGCATTCGGCAATTAAAGTGGCGTATCCAATTAGATACATTCCTGCTGCATTTACTTTTTTAAAAAAAATCTTACTTTTCAAGCAGGGAGGCAGAAGATCAAGAGAAAGAAGAGGAATTTGGCGAGTTCCAGCTTTTAACAGATGATCATCCTTTTGACAGTGAGGAAGAAGTAAGTACTGTGCACAATTAGAGCAAAGTCCAATTGGAGCATAGAGCACGCATGTCGGTCCAGTCCTGAAACGTGGTTTCCGGTCCTAATTCAGCAGCAATTACAACAATATTTTCTGTTCAGCTGATCAATTTAAATGCTCCTATTTTCACCCATTTTCAGGCAAAGTAGAAGATAATTCTTCACTAAGCAACTTTATCGTCCAATAAATATAAGATAGTTCATATTAAGTAAATGCTCATTCTTTCTTTATTTTGCACAGAGGTAGTTCTTGACTTACAATCATTCATTTAGTGACCAGTTTTCACACTTAACAACCGTTGCAGCATCCCCATGGTCACATGATCAACATTTGGACACTTGGCTACTGGGGGTGTGTTTATGACCATTGCATTACCCGGGGGTCCCGTGATCCCAGCCAGCTTCTGGGGGGAGCCGGATTCGCTTAATGACCTCATGATTTGCTTTGCAACTGCAGTGATTCACTTAATTGCTGTAGCAAAAAGTCGTAAAACAGGGCAAAGCTCACTTAAACAACTGCCTTGCTAAGAAATAGAAATAGTAAACTCAATGGTAGATATAAATCAAGGACTGCCTCTGCTTTTTCATTCCTTTGTTTGGTTTGGAGAAGAGCAAATTGGAAGCTTCCCCACTGACTGCCACGTTCTGCGATACCTGCTTGATATGTTTGAGATTTCAACAGGTAACTCCTGTGTTTCAGAGCAGCACTAAATCCTAGGCGCTTGCTCTCTTTTTTTCCTCCTAACAAAATATTTGATGAAATTACTCTGGGTTGCTCATCTCATTTTTTTTTCTTTTGCTCCAAGTTTAATATACCGTATTTTTCAGAGTATAAGACTCACTTTTTCCCCCCTAAAAGAGGGTGAAAATTTGGGTGCGTCTTATACACTGAATATAGCCAAAAACGCGAGGCACGGAGGAGACAATGATCTGTGGCAATCCCTGCAGCCTGGAACAGCTGATTGGGAGTATTCCGGGAGGTGCCAATCAGCTGCTTCTGCTGAATCAGGCTGCAATAATGTGTTGAAGCTGACCTGACTGTTCACTATTTGCTGCAAGGACATGTCAGAGTTTGCAGCAGTAATCACATCCAGAAAGCACATACAGTAACTGATTCAGCAGGATTCAGTAACTTCTCTTTGTATATAATATAATACATGAAGTAAATATACAATACCAAAAGCAGGTTTTCCAGTGTGGTAGTAAATACAAGCAAAACACAAGTAGAGGAGAGGAGTTTCAGTTTCAGAGATCAGCACAGCATACAGCTTTAGTACAGAACAGTTGAGCTAAGCCACGCCCAGGCTCCTTGCTGTCTCCTTGTTGCTCATACAGCAAATACTGTTTCAGTTTCCAAACAGCCCTCAACTCTCACACACTGACAGGACACTAGCCAGATGAATACGGATGGATGCTGGTAGGCAGAGGCAAATTTTTTTTTCTTATTTTCCTCCCCAAAAACTAAGGTGCGTCTTATACTCCAAAAAATACAGGTAATCATAATCTTCCATTAGGAGAAGAATGATTCTATTAACTCAGCCAAAGGGGGGGGGATGTCTTAAATAAAAGAAAAAATATTGGAGAATATTAAAGAATATGTTACCATGCTTCAAGAATTCATGAACTTGTTATTTTTTCTCATTCATAGGATGAAAAGTGCAAGGAGGAGGAGGAAGATGAGGAGGAGGAGGAAGAGAGTGATCAGGAGGAAGAAAGAGGTGATGAGTTAGAATTTGATGATGAAGAAGAAGAACTGAAGCGAAGGGAACGAAGGAAGAATAAATTGTAAGTAATGCTTTTTAAACTTACTGGCAAAGTTGATTTAATCTTAAATCCTTTAAAGCCGAATGAAACTGCCTAAAACAAAATGGAAAATAATAGGCTAAGGAACTGAAATGTATTTAAATATAAGTTAAAAATTAAGGAGCCTTTCAAAACAGCTCGTCTGAGAAGCTTATTAAAATGTATGCAGAAGGAATGAACTGATAGTACAAATAAAGCTGTATTGCAGCAACCCAACGGTATCTTAGCGTGGACTTTGCTTCCAACCTTCCATTTGTCTTCCTATATTTTTCCGAATTAGAAATGAGTTATCCACACATGAATCTCAGCGCAACTCTTGTGTTGCTTGTAAGAATTTTCTAATAGCAGAGCTGAAAGAATATATTCTCTCATGGAGATCCTTGTCAGCTTTTGTAAACAATATTGCTTTTAATTCCTTTTAAACTTGCATTCTTCTCCCCCACCTCTTTCAGCCATTTAAAAGATTTCATGGAAGATGAGGCTGAGCTGTCGGGCAGCGAAGGGGGAAGTGAAGATGAATATGACGGTGAGGAACTCAATGAGTATGAAGAAGACGTTCTTGATGAGGTTCTTCCAGCAGATGAGGAACTTCATGATCAAGTCAATAAAATCCATATGTAAGTATCTGGCTGCATATCAGTGCGCTTATCTATGGTTGCGTTATTCAGTTTTGGCGGAGTTCTTCTGAATGGAAACTAGTCAAGTTCCTTTTTCTGGCCTGCTTCCTCTCTAGGAAAATGATACTTGATGATGATAAACGGCAGTTGCGCTTGTACCAGGAGAGGTACCTTCTTGACGGAGACCTTCATAGTGATGGCCCTGGGAGGATGAGGAAGTTCCGATGGAAAAACATAGGTATGATGAGTAGTATGCCGGTGTTCATAAAGTTTTGATAAGCTTGATAATATACATATGTCGTATTCACAGGTGTCAGATATCTAACGTGATACTGCCATTCAAACGGAGGGAGTGAGGAGCATGGGGATAAGCTGTATTTTATAAGCTTTTTCCTGGTGCCTAAGCGCCCTGCAGTATTCTCACCTTTTGGAGAGGTGTAATAAGGAGGGAGGGCCATGTGGATTGTTTCAGTTTGTTGAAAAGTGGAAGAAGACTATGGGAACGGATCCTTTATCTGTTTCTCAGGACGGCTGTTACAATAACATCTTCACACCTGTGGATTGGCTGAATCTACATTCGGATGGGAGGGAGGGATTCTAAAGCCCTATTTCTAACTGTGTCGTTTGGCAGGGAATTTAGAGTCTGCTTTGCCTGTCCTACTATCACTTTTTCTCAAGAAAAGGTTCCTTTTGAAATACCACATTTCAAGAGTCTGTACCAGTGATGGCTAACCATTTTGCTGTTGCGTGCCAAAAGCGGGGGGAGTGCAGGGGATCGCGCGTGCCCACACGCATAATTCAATGCGCCCCGCCCCCGTGCGTGCACCCGCAACCCCCCCTCCCTGCACTCCCCCCACTTTTGGCATGCAATGGCCCACTGGGCTTGGTAGGCCCATTATTCGCCCTCCCCAAGCTCCAGCGGCTTTCTTGGAGCCTGGGGAGGACGAAAACAGCCTTCCCCACTCCCCTCAAGTTTCCTGACTTCCGGTGGGCCCGGAAGGCTAGAAAATCAGCTGGCTGGCACGCGCATGGATGCTGGAGCTGAGCTAGGGCAATGCTCGCATGCCCACAGATACGGCTCCAGGTGCCACCTGTGGCACGCGTGCCATAGGTTCGCCATCACGGGTCTATACTTTCTTGGGAAAGGAGGAGAGGCAGGTCTTGGCCACAGGTTTTGGAGTCCTAGGAAATCTCAAGGGCTCTAGAAGGCCATGAAAATATGGCCTCATGTGGAGTCCAGAACCATTCAGATGAGTTGGGACTACAGCTTCCAGAATTCTGAGTTCTAGAAAGAGTGATCTGAACACATCTGGAAGACTTCCCTTCGGAGAGAGCCTGGCTTAATGTCATATTGATTAGGTTTTCTGAGTAAGAGAAAGGAGATATAGGTCGTCCTCCACTTACAACCTTTCGTTTAATGACCGTTTGAAGTTACAGTAGAACTGAAATAAATGACTTATGACCATTCTTCACCCTTATGATGCTTGCAGCATTCCCACGGTCACTTAATCAAAATTCGGCCTCTTGGCAACAGGCATGTATTTATGACACTTGCAATGTCCTGGAGTCACGTGATCCCCTTTTGTGACCTTCTGAGAAGCAAAGTCAACGGGGAAGCCAGATTCACTTCACCGTGTTAAAAACTGCAGTGATTCGCTTAACAATTGTGGCAAGAAAGGTCATAACATGGGGCAAATGGGGCTGGATACGTGCAATGAATGTTTGTGTTGCTGCAGAGTCTCCTCTTTGGGGTCTTTTTGTGCGGGTGTGAGGGGGGCAGAAATTCCAACAGGGTCTGCTTCAGCCTCCTGGTGCAGGGCTTTGGGTGAAGGCTGGAGGGAAGCGTCACTGGTGGCGAAGAGCCGGAAGGCCTTCTTCCAGTGGGAGAACTGGCTTGGAACTGGCTGACCATCTCAGCCCGCTGAGCCTCCAGGCGCCAATACCTGGCCTTGCACTTTCACAGGTCTTCCCTCTGCTTGGAAAGCCTATGCTTGTAATCCTCAGTGAGGTGCTTCTGCTGAGCCTCCTTCTCGGTCAGATCCAATTCGAACTGAGCTGTTTTGCCAACTCTTTCTCGCGGTGGTTGCTTAGCTCCAACAACTGCTTCCTGTTGGGGCACTAAGGCGCCGGGGGGGGGCAGGTAAGAAGGGGCTGGGAGGGGAAGGGCGAGTAAAGGCCGGCAAGGCACCCCTTGACGTGAATGACATTGAGTTGGCCATGCCCACCCAGTCACATGACCACCTAGCCATGCCCACCCAGCTGGTCATTAGGCAGATCATATTAGTGGTCCGTGGGATTTAAAATTATGAATTTAGTGGTCCCTGAGGTCCAAAAGGTTGGGGACCCCTGGTCTGTATGCCCACTGTTTAGTCGGGATCAGCTTTCAATCTTCTGCCATAACGTTAATATTTTGTTTGGAAATTCTAAGGGAAGTTAAATGTTAAATTTTGAAAGGGATTTTCATTTTAACATCTCCTGTCTGCCCCGACATTTTCCCCCCTTTTTTCACTCTATATCCATTACCACTTTGCCCTGGTCACAGATCTCATGCCTACTCTGAGTCCAGATGCTTTTTCTCAAATGACCGGAGGTGAAATCTACCAGGTTCTGACAGGTTCTGGAGAACCGGTAGCAGAAATTTTGAGTAGTTCAGAGAACCAGCAAATACCACCTCTGGCTGGCCCCAGAGTGGGGTGGGAATGGAGATTTTGCAATATCCTTCCCCTGCCACGCCCACCAAGCCACACCACACCCACCAAGCCCCGCCCACAGAACCGGTAGTAAAAAGAATTGGATTTCACCACTGCAAATGACCCTTTTTCTTCTAAAACGAAGACTGAGACTTAGAGGGGGGCAAGAAGCTTATTTATTTATTGTCCTTTTGTGTGTTGCATTCTCAGATGACCTTCCCGAGGGAGAGGATTTTCACAGGGAAGCGGACAGTGGGGATGAGAATGAAAATCACCTGGAAGAGACAGAGGCCAAGTGGAGGAAGGAGCGCTTTGAACGAGAACAGTGGTTTCGGGAACAGGTAACCAGCATGGTACCAATTCATGTATTGTACAGGTAGTCCTCGACTTACAACTGTTCATTGTGACTGTGTGAAGTTACCACGGCACTCAAAAAGGCAACTGATGACCGTTTTTCACACTTAAGACCAGGGGTGAAATCCAGCAGGTTCTGACAGATTCTGGAGAAGCGGTAGCGGAAATTTTGAGCAGTTTGGAGAACCGGCAAATGCCACCTCTGGCTGGCCCCAGAGTGGGGTGGGAATGGGGATTTTGCAATATCCTTCCCCCAGGAGTGGGGAGGGAATGGGGATTTTGCAGTATCCTTCCCCTGGAGTGGGGTAGGAATGGAGATTTTACAGTATCCTTCCCCTGCCACGCACAGTATCCTTCCCCTGCCACGCACACCAAGCCACACCCACAGAACCGGTAGTAAAAAAAATAATAATTTCACCACTGGAAAAAAACCGTTTCTTCCCCAGCAGTCTGTCACATGAGAGGAACAGAGGAAAGAGAGTATCAAGGTGTGGGATGTCCAGAAGAAAGAAAGAAATGATGGCACTAATATTTTTTTTAATATCTGGATCTACTCTCCAGCGGCTGACTATTCTTGCAGGAATAGTGCATTTTCTCCTCTTGGGAGAGAGGAAAAAATGCAGCCTTTGAGACTCAGGCTGGACCTGGGAACTGGGGAGGTCCAAGTTGACGTCAGCCATGAAAGTTTAGCAGATGATTTGGGCACTCAGCCAAATTACCTTACAGGGTTGTGGTGCAGGTAAATTGGAGGATATAGTAGTATATCAAGCTTCCCCTTATGGTCTAGTTCAGGAGTCTCCAACCTTGGCAACTTTAAGACTTCTGGACTTCAATTCCCAGAATTCCTCAGCCAGCCATGCTTTGCTGGCTGGGGAATTCTGGGAATTGAAGTCCACCAGGCTTAAAGTTGCCAAGGTTGGAGACCCCTGGACTAGTAGACGGTGATTTTGTTCAACATAGAATTTTTTTCTGTCTCTTGCTACTTTGCCTAATGCAAGTTCTGCTTATTCACAGTCTACGAAAGGAGAGGAGGAGAAGGAGGAGGATGTGGATGAGGATAGCCAGTTCATGAGACTGGCCAAAAAGTACACCAACAAGTCATTACAAAAGAAAGGTATCCTTCTTTCCCCCTTTATGAATGGTGGAGTTTACACCTTAAGAAGGAAGGACTATATTCTGTTATTATTATTATTTTTTCAAACTGGCTGTTTTTTAAAAAAAAATCAAGGCAGGCAATCCATGCGTTTGATCCATCTCTTTATGCTCCCTGGATCTTCCTTATCACTGAATTTCAATTGTGCACTAGCAAAAAAAAAACATTGCTATATTCTAATTACCATTTTGTTGATTGATTTGAGTTGTTTTTTTTTTTAACCTGCCATATTTGAGAGATTCCTAGCAGATTATAATATCAAACACAAAACAAAAGATGTTAATTGAAACATGGGGGAAATAATAATATAACTAATTAAAAAAAATAAAAATTGAAGGAGAAACCAGTAAGTCAAATGTGCCCTTGACACATAACAAGGTAGGAGCTGACTAGATTCTTGGGAGTCAGAAAGTTCCACTGAATCAACACTATCATGGGAAAATATTTTGAGATTGCCCTCTAATCTCCTAGAAATGGGTGATTAATTAATTGATAAAATAAATTAGACAGATAGGAACACTACATTGGGCTGGTCAAAAATTTGAGTGAAAGAGATGATTTTGGAGATCCAGGAAACAAATCAAAATTAAGGCAACTTTAGTAAGCTTACCATAGTTTTAAGAAAAATCAACAACCCTGAACTCTCCCTCTCTCTCTTGGCCAACTATCTAAAATTAGTAAGGCTGAGTCACACATATTTTGGGGGAGTGGGGGAGAGACACACAGATAAGAAATGTTGGTTTTCTTTTGGGTTTTAAAACAACTTGTGTGTGCCAGCCAAATAAATGTGATTCATCCTTGCTAATTTTGTACCATTGCCCTTTTCTCTGTATCCCTAACTTCCCTCCCCCAAAGTTAAGAACAGCCATCAAAAGTCATTAAATCATTTTAAATATTCCTAGGTTAAAAAGTGACATAGGTTAATAAAATAAAGGTAAAGGTTCCCCCACACATATGTGCTAGTTGTTCCTGATCCTAGGGGGCAGTGCTCATCTCCGTTTCAAAGCTGAAGAGCCAGCGCTGTCCAAAGACGTTTTACACACCCACACCCACACCCCCCAAAGTTGCTGCCCGCTTCTTTAAAAGTGGTCTCCGTAAAAGGTCTTAAAATAAAATATTTTATAGGTAAACTCCAGGTTATAGCTATAATGGAGCCTGCCCATCACAGTCATAAGTCATGACGGTCATAAATCAGGTCACCCCTGTGACCGGCCCAATTTTACAACTGTTTTTGTCACAGTTATTTAGCAAATACGGTGGTTTTAAAGAAAACCAGTGATTCACTATGCCACAGTTTTGCTGAAAACTGTAAGTAAAATGCTGGTTTTCAGCAAAACTGTCAAAAATGTGGTCATGTGACTGCAGGGATACTGTCCTCAAAACTCTGAAATGGTCGAGGAGGATTTCCAAATCCAGGTTGTCCTTGGATTTGGCTGTCCTGACCTCTGAGTGCCCACATGGGAAACAGTTTCTCCATATGTGAAATTTCTCTGCTTCTACACTGCGTGAATGGCCGAAGAAGCAGACAATGCAACTTTTCCTGTTGTTGGTTTGCCTTTTGAAAAGCTTTCCTTTGTCTCTCTCTCTTTCTCTGTTTTTTTTTTTTTACTTCACCCTCCTAGCACCCTCTGCAGTAGCTGTTCAGGAAATTAAATCACTACCCAGAAATCCATTTGAAAGTTTCCAGCCCGGCAGCAAACCACAGGTTAGTATCATCGGAGGATGGACGGTTCCTTGTTTAAATTTATATCGCCAGTAGAAAGCTTTCTTAATAACAGAGGTGGGCTTCCTTTCTCTGGTAATAAATGTTGTGACCCAGGCCCAAGTAGGTAGTAATCGACGCAAAACAAACAGACTTTATTAGAACAGCTGAGAATTAACTCATTCTCAGCGTAGTCCAAACTAAATCAAAACAAACTCTTCATAACACAAATTCTTCAGTCTAATCACCAATCTTGGTATAATTAGACAAACTGGCAAAGGCTTCTCTTGGCAAAAGTTCAAAAGAAGACACCAACAAGAGATAAGTGCAGCAAGACTATCAACGTTATTTTCCGGCAAAGAGCCCAAGAGCCGTTGCTGGTCTTTTAAGCCTTATGGGAGGGGCCAATCATCTCTTGGCCCTACTCCCGAGTCATCCTCTTTTCTGTAGCTGTTCTTGCCTTCTGGCAGCTCTTCTCATATGTGCACTAGGAATAGGCTCCTCCTGTTTCTCTGCCTCTCTACTGTCAGCCTTTGGAGGCTCCGGAGTCTGCACATCACTCCCTGATGGGGAGTGTCCCCATCTCTGCCTCCGACTTAGAAACCTCATCCGGGCCTTCCCCAGCCTCCAGGACTGGCCCATGTTCTTCCTCAGCCTCATCGCTTCGCAGGCTGCTGAGCGAACCACAACAATAAATAGCAGATTTCCCCCAGAGGTTGGGCTGTCACAGAGGGCCTTGATTGCATGGGGAAGCTTGTGTATCTAATGCAGAGGTCTTCAAACTTGGCAGCTTTAAGACTTTTGGACTTCACTCTCAGCTATGCTGACTGGAGAATTCTGAGAGTTGAAGTCCACAAGTCATAAAGCTGCCAAGTATGAAGACCTCTGATCTAATGGCTGAGCCTTGTGCTTCCCCATGAAAAATATCCCAGGTTCAACCCCGTTTTTTTCCAGTTGCAGAATCTCTCACTGAGAGCAACTCCTTGGAGAAATGCCACTAGTTAGGGTAGTGTTCTGACCTAGGCTCCCTTAAGCAGGAGGCTGGAATTGGTCCTGGCAAAACCTCTTTTATTTACATAACTGCGAATTACGTTCATTCACAGTCAGCAAGGTTTGTTCAAACAGTTTTGAAAAGGAATATTTCTCAACGCAGACCTTATCTTGTTTGGCAAGCTGCCAGGTTAATTTGTTCCCAACCACAGTACAAGGCAAAACTTGGCACAGAGTTTCTCAGAGTCACAGAACAAATGAATTGTTTCCTGCAAAAGCCCACATCCCGTTTGCTCCTCTTTTATGTCCTATGGGAGGGGCCAATTATCTCCAAGGTGTGGCCTTACTCCTGAGTCGACCCTGCTTTATTAATTGTTCTTGTCTTCTGGCAGCTCTGTCCATGCGCACACTGGGAACGGGCTCCAGGTGTTCCTCTGCCTCGCTGCTGTCTTGCTCCCTCTCTGCCTCCGACGCAGAGCCCTTGTCCGACCTTTCCCTAGCCCCCAGGACTGGCCCAAGTTCCTCCCCAACCTCCTCACTGTCCTACTGCTGCCAGCTCTGCTGGCCACTGGTGGGCCACAACAAGTAGACCAGGGGTCCCAAAACTTGACAACTTTTAAGACTTGTGGACTTCAACTCCCAGAATTCTCCTGCTAACAAGTTGCCAAGTTTGAGACCTCTGGGGTAGACAAACCAGGCTAAATGTATCCATGGACTTGCTCCCCCTTTCACTGCTGCACAGCTCGTGTGTTCCTGATATGCTTCCACTATGGCTTGCATACCTTAGGAGAGAGAGAAAAATGAATTGAAGTGCTGCTCTTCCTTATTTGCCCTTCCTATGAGATGGGAGTAGGAGGACTCTCCATGCTCCTGAAGGCTGAAATGATATGCGGTCATGTTGCTTGAATATGAGCCTTAGATCTAACGTTTTTTTCTCCCAATTGATAGCTGAGGAATGGATCTCTGCTGAACCAACCAAGAGCCGTCTTGCAGAAATTGGCAGCCATGTCTGATCTCAACCCGAATGCCCCCAGGAACTCAAGGAATTTTGTCTTCCAGACTGTGTCCCCAGTTAAGAGCGAGGGCGTGAAAGAGAAAGCCAAACCCCAGGTAAAAATCTGATTGATTTGAGGGGGAAATCTGTTACTTAACATGTATTTTGTTCTTATTTATTCTATATCTGTCCATCCATCCCTCTATGAAATCCATCTATCCATTTTCCTCACCTCCCTCCCTCTAGGCCAGGGATTCTCAACTTCAGCAACTTTAGCCTGTCTGGATTTCAACTTCCAGAATTCCCCAGCCAGCCACTGAAAAGTTATTTCAGTGATGTTAGGCTTGAATAGTGAGGGGTCCTTGGTGCTGTCTGAGCTTGGTTGTTTTCTTGCAGAAGTTTCGTTACCTAAACTACCATATAAGACGCACCTGAGTATAAGACGCACCTACCTTTTTTGGTGAGGAAAAGAAGAAAAGGAAATCTGCCTCTGCCTCTGAGCAATTTTGCCTCCTTGCAGCAAACAGCCTGCTTTACTTTCATTTTCATTTTCAGCATAGCTTGATTAGCACAAGGAAAAAACAAATCTGCTCCCAGCAATTTACCTCCTTGCAGCAAGCAGCAGAGCCCTGCGCAAAACAGCTGAGAGCAGATCAGCTGAGAGTCGGGAGGCCGATCCAATCAACTTGTGCTAATTGGGCTGTGCTGAAGCTGAAAGGAGCTGTTTCTTCTTGCTGTTTGCTTGCAAGGAGGTAACTGCTGGGAGGCAGAGGCCAAAGGGTGGGAGCCAGTGGGTGGGTGGGACTACATTCGGTGTATAAGACACACCTAAATTTTCACCCCCTTTTGGGGGGGGGGAAGTGCGTCTTATACTCCAAACAATACGGTAGGTAACATAATCAGTAAGGACTGGGTAACACAATCTGCATTGTTAGAGATCTCCCCCCCCCCCCCCCACACCCACTTCACAGTCTGTTTCTGTTGCTCCCCTCTGGGAGGAGGTGTTGAAGTATTTCTAGCAAGAATACCAGATTCTGTAACAGCCTCGTTCCCTAGGGCAGGGGTCTCCAACCTTGGCAACTTTCAGGCTTGTGGACTTCAACTCTGAGCTGAAGTCCACAAGTCTTAAAGTTGCCTAAGGTTGGAGACCCCTGCCCTAGGCCATCCATCTGTTAAACTCGCAAGATTTGTTTCTCTCGCCATGTACATGTATACATCCGAACTAGAACTGTGTTGTTTCTCTGCGTCATATAATATATGTGGGTATATAGAAGATGCAGAACAATTAAAACTCGGACCACACGTTTTCTGAATAGTTTTTATCCCAGAGCTACAATTGCACTCAACAATGAACTAAAGGGCCACCATCAGTGAGCTGTTGGACAGCATTACTTGGTCTGTTGTGTGGATGTTTGGGTGGTTTAGGGGTGGCAAATTGTGGTGGGTGGGGGGGTGTTTGGGGATTGTTATGTGTGTTGGACCTGGTCTTTGGGTGTTAAATGAATTTCGTTGTATGGGTATACTGTGTAAACACGTACAATGACAATAAAGTTATTATTATTATTATATGCATAATTTTATATTTATTTTGTCATGTTTATATAGTGTATATTAGAGTTGAGACCAGTGGTGGGTTTCAAAAATTTTCGCTACTGATTTGGTGGGTGTGGCTAGGTGGTTGGGCATGTGACTGAGTGGGCATGGCCGTCACCCACGCCCACTCAGTCACATCACACACACACACACACACACACACACACACACACATACACACACACCTAGCCATGCCCACAGGAAAAGGTAGAAAATTTTTGAAATTTCCACCTATCTACCCCTGCCCTTCCTTTGCCAGTTGCCCCCGTTTCCCCTCCTTTAGCGGCCCCAGCCCTAGCCCCACTTCCTCCCCCACCACCACCTCTTTGTTCAGGCTGCTTACCTTCGGCGGAGTCCGGAAGGCAAGCTGATCGAGTTTTCCATGGCCCCCAGCCAGCTGCCGCTGCTGGAAAGTGGCTGGCAAAGAAGCTGTTTTGCAGTGGCTGGCCGCAGGCCACCAAAAAGTATCAGGTCACGGAAAAAGCTGCTGCCATCACTGCCATGTTCTTCGTGCATGCGCATCCTATTGGACTTGTAAGGCATTGGGATGCGTGTGCACGAAGAACATGGCAGCAACGAACATAGCGAGCGGGGGACCGGTTTGGGGGCGTGGCCAGCCGGCCATTGCTACCAGTTTGGCGACTTTGGCCAAATTTTCGCCAACGGTTCGCACAAACCGGTGCGAACCGGCTGAATACCACCTCTGGTCAAGAACCTTCGAGAGCTGTATGCAACAAAATTTCATTTTAATGTAGGCCGATTAGAGTACATTCAAAATGACAATAAAGTCGTCTAAGTCAGTAAGGATGGGGGTTTGCTCTAAGTTTGTATTCTAGTTGCTTGCTCTGAACATGATGGTCTTAGAGGTTCTTTAGTTGGGCTGTTTATTTTTGGCTTCTTTGGCAATTCCTTAATTGGGGGTATTGTTTACTTGTTTGTTGGTCTGATATTAATCTTGGGAGTTAATCTATGCTCATCTGGGTGCTGATCACAGGCGAGGAGGTGTTTTGGTTCCCTTTTTGGCTTGTTGATTGTCTCTTTTGCATAGTAAAAAGATATTGTTTATATCTATGTGTCTGTTGATGGCTAATTTGTCAAAGCGCCAGGCTTCTAGAAATTCCCTGGCGTTTTTGGACTTGGCTTGGTCTAGGCTTCGATGGTGTTATTCAGAACTGGAGAGAGCAATTGGTCAACTGATCAGAAGCAAATAAAAAGTTCAAGGATAAGTTGAAAAACAATACAGAGCAGGGGTCTCCAACCTTGGCCACTTGAAGATTTATGGACTTCAGCTCCCAGAGTTCCTCAGCCAGCTTTGCTGGCTTGAAGTCCACAAGTCTCAAAGTGGCCAAGGTTGGAGACCCCCGCTACAGAGGGTGGTGAGCACAGCACAAAACATCGTGGGCTGCCCCCTGATACCACTAGATGAGACTGCTAGGGCTCACTGCCTCAGAAGAGTGAGGAAAATTCTCGGAGACGACTCTCACCCTGGTCACCACTTCTTTATCCTCCTACCATCGGGAAGGCGATATAGAAGCAGAGCCAGCCGCACAAACAGGCTGAAGAACAGTTTTTATCCGTGGGCTGTCAGACTCCTGAATGAAGAAATAACATCATAACTACGTAGTATGATGGACTGCAGGGCTGGTGCAATGTGTAACATGTTCACACTGGTGCAATAGGACGGGGTGTTTTGTTAATATGTTTTATTGTGATAGGGATTTTCTGTCTTCACTGTGAGTTATATTATGTTGGGGGGGTGCACTGAGGGAGCTCAGCCAATCTCATTGTACATATGTTGTGCGCCGACAATAAAGATTTGAAATTGAAATTTAACTGAGAACACCATGGTTGTTTTGTGGTAGCCAATGACTGAAACATGTCCAAGCAGATTGATTTTTTTTTTTTATTTTGTTGAGTACATATTAGATAATATATATAAGTATAAGCATGAATTGAATACATAAAATGAATACAATTAAAGAGAACATTAGGACAGGGCCGGTAGGCACGCTGGTGCTCTTATGCACGGCCCTTACAGACTTCTTAGGAATGGGGTGAGGTCAACAGTAGACAGTTTTAGGTTAAAGTTTTAGGGGTTTTGTTATGAGACCACAGAATCAGGTCTCAATCCAGGCAATCCAGGCATTGACCCCTCTGTTACTGAAGTCCTATTTTCTGCAATCAAGTTTGGAGTGGTTCATTTTAAGTTTGTATCTATTGTGTGCTCGTGTATTGTTGTGGATGAAGCTGAAGTAGTCACTGACAGGTAGGACATGGTAGTAGATGATTTTATGAGCTACACTTAGGTCAGACTGAAGGCGGCGTAGTTCTAAATTTTCTAAACCTTCAAGTCTGGTGGCAGAAGGTATTTTGTTACGAGCAAAAGAGTGGACGACTCTTCTTGTGAAATACCTCTGGACTCTCTCAATTGTATTAATGTCCGATATGCAGTGCGGGTTCCAGACAGATGAGCTGTATTCGAGAATTGGTCTAGCAAATGTTTTGTATGCTCTGGTTAGTAGTGTAATATTACCGGAGATAATGAATGAATAATAATAATAAGAGAATAAATAATAATAAATAAAGAGAAATAATAATAATAATAATAATAATAATAATAATAATATAAATATAAATATAAATAGAATAAATAATAAGAGAATGAATGAGATTCTGGTCATCTAGAAAATCTTTGGAACTAAACTACTTTCTGCCGTTTCCTAGGTCAAGAGAAGAACTCTGCCTCCTATCGCCATGCCTTCTCCTAAACGCCTGCGACTTGACAGTACATCAGTTCAAGAAACCCGAAGTATATTTCAGTATTTGGAAAGGTAAAAACAAAAAACAAAAACAATGCCGGTTTGCATGGTCTCGTTCAGCCACATTTTGGATTTTGCAGAGCTGTAAAGACAATGCACAAATCTCTGCTGGATGGCAATACCTACATTGTAGAACACACGGCATTAATATTCCTCCCCAATCCTCAGGTATTAGTTGGGAAACAGGAAACTGTTATTACAGTACCGACTCAAGCACTAAGTGAGCCTGCATTTCTCTTAATTCATTCTTTTTTCTTTGGGACTTTACTCGACCTAAGTCAAATTCTAAAACTGCTTTGTTTTGGGGCCAAGTTTGAAGCATCGGGATCCTGGTGGCTGTGTTTTAAAATCACTACGGAGGCTGTATGTATATATGTATATATAACTTTTTTGCCCCTCGGTATTTTGGAAAATTCTGATGTACTTTTAATCAAGGTTTTAATTTTTCTAAATTGATACTGTAGAACAGGATATATATCGGCAATGTATATATATATGTATCTTTGTTGTTGTTCCCTGTGCTTTCATCTCCTGGCATTTTAATTTTTTATAAATAAACAAGGATCTTGAATTTGTGTCAAGAACAAAACAGGGAGGGCAGCCTCTGCTTTTTAAAAAAAATTATACCTGTCTTTATGCACATTTTAAAGCATACAAAATGGGGAGAAAAGGAAGTCTGGGTGAAATGTGCCTCGTTTACAACTACAGTAGAACCTCTGGTCACGAATGCTGAGGGAAGACCTGCAGGAGTGCAAGGCCAGGTACCGGCGCCTGGAGGCTCAGCAGGCTGAGGTGGTCAGCCAGTTCCAGGCCATGATACAATCCCACTGGAACAAGGCCCTCCGGCTTCTTGCCACCAGCGGCGCTTCCCTCCAGCCTTTACCCAAAGCCCCACACCAGGAGACTGAAGCAGACCCCAAGTTGGAATTTCTGCCCCCCTCCGACCCACACAAAAAGACCCCGAAGGAGGAGACTCTCTGCAGCAACACAAATGTTCATTGCACATATCCAGCCCAGGGACCGTACTTTGAGGACCCCTGATTTAATGCAATATTAAAAAAATGCAAATAATTTTTTTACGGATCACCAAAATTTTCTCACGGACCACCAGTTGGTGACCGCTGGACTAAAGGATTTGGATGCATTCCTTGTTGCAGAAGTGAGTTTTCAGAAAAGACGGCATGCCATCTTGTTGACGTTCCTGGAACTGAAGCCCAATATAGAATAGAATAGAATAGAATAGAATAGAATAGAATAGAATAGAATAGAATAGAATAGAATAGAATAGAATAGAATAGAATAGAATAGAATAGAATAGAATAGAATAACAGCTGGAAGGGACCTTGGAGATCTTCTAGTCCAACCCCTTGCCCAGGCAGGAAACCCTACACCACTTCAGACAAATGGTTATCCAACATCTTCTTAAAAACTTCCAGTGATGGAGCACCCACAACTTCTAGAGGGAAGTTCTCCCACTGATTAATTGTTCTAACTGTCAGGAAATTTCTCTTTAGTTCTAAGTTGCTTCTCTCCTTGATGAGTTTCCACCCGTTGCTTCTTGTCCTGCCCTCAGGTTCTTTGGAGAATAGCTTGGCTCCCTCTTCTTTGTGGCGTTCTTTATAGAAGGCGTCCTGGTTAGAAACTGGATTGCTGCTTGCATCTGTTAGCCATCAACCTGCTGCTTCATCGGATAACTATTTTCATTCTAATGAAATATCCTCTTGCTTCTGGCTTCAGCCTGGCATCCTAATTGTTCTGAGAAAAACCACATATCCACCCACTTCTTTGTATTTTGTCCTGAACTTGAGCTAAGGACACGTTGCTCATCCCTCCCCCTGCAAATGAGTGGCTTTTATTCGAGATCTCGTGCCAACCATGAATTTTTAGGATAACTTACACCTCCGGAAGCAAACGAAAGCAGATTGCCTCGAATGGTGCTCTGTCCTTCCCCTTCTCTCCATTTTTTTTTTTTTTTTTTACCCATTACATTTACAGCTGCTAGAGGGAGCAGTTCAGAAACAGCAGAGCCCTAATCTGGGCCGAGGCATTAAAAGCAGATATTAGATGCCATTTTATTAAATGAGTGGCACTAACAAATAACTGGCTGCTGTACTGCCCCCAGCTACTTCATCCCGAATATTTGTTATTTGCCAAGCTTTGCCCTAGAACCATGGTGGCGAACCTATGGCACGCGTGCCAGATGTGGCACACATGAACACTTTCTGTGGGCATGCGAGCCGTCGCCCCAGCTCAGCTCAGCCGTGCATATGCATGTGCCTCCCACCAGCCAGCTGGTCTTCGGATCTCTGCAGTGCATATGCAGGAGGTGGGGTGCATGCAGTGGGGTGCATGCAGGGGCGCCGTGCACACATGTGCGGGGTGGGGCAGGGGCGGGGTGTTTCCACAGGGCAGGGTGCATGTGCGGGGGTGGGGTGCATGCATTTTGGGCACTCGATCCAGAAAAGGTTAGCCATCACTGCCCTAGAAGCCTTCTCAGGGTCCATAAAAAACCATGGATAGCTCAAAACAGTGAGCCCCACGATGTGCTGTCATTGCACAAAAGGCACAGATTGGTATTTCTCAACCTCAACAAATGCTGCCTGGGGAATTCTGGAAGATGGAAATCCAGACGTCTTAACGTTGCTGAGATTGAGAGACACTGATGACATCTTAGACAAGTCCAGGTAGTCCTTGTCTTATAAGCATTATTTAGTGACTGTTTGAACTTACAACAGCACTGGAAAAAGTGACTTAGGACCATTTCTCACACTTAAAACCATCGCAGCATCCCGACGATCACGGGAGGTTCATCCCTGGAGGCTTTCAAGAAGATATTGGACTGCCATTTGTCAGAAATGGTATAGAGTTTCCTGCTTGGGTGGGGGGTTGGACTAGTTGACCTACAAGGCAGTGGTGGGTTGCCCCCGGTTCGGACCGGTTCGCAAGAACTGGTAGTAAAACTGGTGGGAGGCCCCGCCCACCACCCCGGATGTAGTCATCACCGATCCGCATGCTCAGAAGTTTTGCACGATCCTGTTGCAAACCGGTAGTAAAGGTAAGTAGAACTCACCCCTGCTACAAGGTTCCTTCCAACTCTGTTAACAATCTGTTCAAATCCGATCAAAATTTGTATGCTTGGTAACTGACTCATATACAGGTAGTCCTCGACTTACAACAGTTCATTTAGTGCCTGTTAAAAGTTACAATGGCATTGGAAAAAGTGACTTGCGACTGTTTTTCACAGTTAGGACCTTTGCAGCACCCCCATCAGTGGTGGGTTCCTCCTGGTTCGGCCGAGCCGGTCACCGAACCGGTTCTCTTTGTTCGGGAGCTGGGCCTTCCTCCCCCCGTGTTATTCTTACCTTTTATTTGGCCCCACCCCCAATCTATTGCTGCCTCCCGAGTCCCAGCTGATCGGCTAGAAGGAAAAAAACTGTTTAAACTCTTGCCGTGGAGCTTCAAAAGGCCGCCCTACAGCTGATCAGTGTTAAAAGGCAGTTTGGTGGTAGACTGGTGCCTTCAAAAACGAATGAGTAGACCAGTGCCTGCAAAAACAGGTGGGTAGATTGGTACAGCTCTGCAAGCAGTTAAAAGCCTGGTAGACCAGTACCTCTGCTAAATCCTAAAGAATTGTCACATGACCATCAAGCCATGCCCACAAAATAAGCCATGCCCACAGAACCAGTAGTAAAAATTTTTAGAACTGACCCCCATCATTCCATGATCAAAATTCAGATGCTTGGCAATCTGTTCGTGCTTATGACCATTGCAGTGTCCCAAGGTCTTCTGATCAACTTTTGTGACCTGACCAGCAAAGTTAGTGGGGAAACCAGATTCACTTAACAACCAGGTTACTAAGATATCAACTGCAGTGATTCACTTGCCAACAACTGTGGCAAGAAAGGTCCTAAAATGGGGTAAAATTCACTTAACAGAAATTTTGGGATCCATTATGGTTGTAAGTCGAGGACTACCTTTATATACTGGTTGCAGTGTCTCTGGGTCAGGTAGTCACCTTTCGCTAACTTCTGACAAGCAAAGTCAGTGGGGGAGCCAGATTCATTTAATAACCGTGTTTCTAACTTAACAACTGCAGTGATTCACTTAACCATGGTGGCAAAAAAAGGTCGTAAAATGGAAAAAAGCCCCTCACTTAACAACTGCCTTGCTTAGTAGCAGAAATGTCAGCCTCCATTGTGGTCGACGATGACTTGTAGGCAAGTTGCTGATTTGGTTGATGAGCACCTGACATACATCATCGCTCTTGTGTTCCTGTCCCTGTGGAGGAAAGCGATCGGAGGTTATCCCTTGCTGCTGTCGTCTCTGTCTTGGGATCCCTCTTGATGTTTGTTCTGACCTAGGCTTCCTTAGAAAGCATGAAGCAAAGTCTTAGTCCCACAAAACCTGTTTTATTTATACGACTGTAAATTACTTCCATTTACAGTCCGCGAGGCTTGATAAACAGTCTTTCAGAGGAAGGTTATCAACACCCACCTATCTCACATGGAACGCTGCCAGAGTGCTAATTTCCAGACGCAGGGCAAGGCCAAACTTGGCACAAAGTCACTTGCAAATCTCGAATCGGCCAAATGAACTAATTGCTTCCTGCAAAAGCTCACGTCTCGTTCACTCTTATGTCTTATGGGAGGGGCCAATCATCTCCAAGCCTTACTCCCAAGTCGACCCTGTTTTCTTAATTGTTCTTGTCTTCTGGCAGCTCTGCGCATGCACACACTGGGAACAGGCTCCCAAAGTTCTTCTGCCTCGCTGCTGTCAGACTCGGGAGGCTGCACATAACTACCAGATGGCCTTGGTCCCCTCTCTGCCTCTGATGCAGAGCCCTCGTCTGAGCTTTCCCCAGCCCCCAGGACTGGCCCAGGTTCCTCCCCAACCTCCTCACTGTCCAGCTCTGCTGGCCACCAGCGGGCCACAACAAAATGTTAAAGAACAAAACATTGCAGAGAATGCCTTCCCATAGCAGCTGCAGGCTTTTGCTGGAGCTTCTTCATTGCTTCCAGGGTTGGTGATAGGTCCTTGAATGCAAGTCTGTGCATTTTTTTTCCTTCTCCTTGCCTTAAAAATGAATTGTCTGTCTCTCCCATGCTGATTGGCTCTCATCATTTGATCTCTGGGAAGACAAAAAGCATTAATGATTGCAGGTAAAGTAAGTCTTGTTTCGGGTATCGGTCTCATTTGTTTATGCAATTGTGTCATCGTTTTATTAGCCGCCTCAATCGCTGAAGCAACCGTAGGCAACATACAAAGATGAAAGAATTCAAAATGGGTTAATTCCAGCCAATCGTAAGCACACACACACACACACACACACACACACACACACACACACGGGATGCGGTGGCTCAGGGGCTAAAACGCTGAGCTTGTCGATCGAAAAGGTCGGCAGTTCAACTGTTTGAATTCCTAGTGCCGCGTTAACGGGGTGAGCTCCCGTTACTTGTCCCAGCTTCTGCCAACCTAGCAGTTCGAAAGCACGTAAAAAATGCAAGTAGAAAAATAGGGACCATCTTTGGTGGGAAGGAAACAGCGTTCCGTGTGCCTTTGGCATTGAGTCATGCCGGCCACATGACCACGAAGACGTCTTCGGACAGCACTGGCTCTTCAGCTTTGAAACGAAGATGAGCACCGCCCCCTAGAGTCGGGAATGACCAGCACATAAGTGCAAGGGGAACCTTTCCCTTTACCTATACACACACAAACACCAATTTAAATAATACAAACAACAGACAATGATCCGATTGCAAATTGACCTGTCCTTATGAAGCAGAGCCATCCAACATGCATGGACTTAATCCCTATGCCCCACTTATTGCTTTGAAATGTGTTGCAACCTTGGTGAATCCTGATTTAATTATCTAATGTGGTATACTTCTCAATTGACCACTAGGGACAGTGGTGGGTTTCAAAAATTTTTACTACTGGTTTTGTGGGCGTGGCTTGGTGGGCGTGGCAGGGGAAGGATACTGTAAAATCTCCATTCCCACCCCACTCCAGGGGAAGGTTACTGCAAAATCCCCATTTCCTCCCGATCAGCTGGGACTTGGGAGGCAGAGAATAGATGGGGGCGGGGCCAGTCAGAATTTTTACTACCGGTTCTCCGAACTATTCAAAATTTCCGCTATCGGTTCTCCAGAACTGGTCAGAACCTGCTGAAACCCACCTCTGACTAGAGAGACAATGACTGCGTTAATACAATGAAAGCCACGTTTTCTTCAGCAGTTTTTGTTGAATAAGCAATATGACAGGCATCGGGCAACAGAGTAAGCCAGCCCCGAAAAGCATTATAGTGGGGTGTATGTGTGAATCCAGCTACCAAACTAGTTCAAACAGAATTAAACCAGTTTAGTAGTGGGATTCACAAACTGGGAAAACATAGCTCGTGTAGCCCCGAGGCTAAGTCAGGTAAGATACTGACCCAAAACAATTTAACATCTTATGCAAGCTAATTGTGATATATACTATAAATCACCTGAACTGAACTAAAGAAACTTCTTGGATGAGAAATGGAATCTTTTTTAAAGGGAAAAAAAACCCAAGAAAATCCACTTTTTTGGAAAAAGAAGCTCTTTGCTTTGGGACTGAAGTTGCACTGTTTTGAACTAATATTTGGGGCAGACTGCTCTTACACGTAGAGGTGCTTATTAGTTAACTGGCTTGGAATTTAGGAAAGCTGGTCCAGTAACCTTGTGCTGTGATTTAGCCTTCCTCTGCAAATGTTTTACTGCAACAGCAGCGTGTGCAAAGAGATAGCAAGCAAGCGAGGGGATGGCTAAGTATGGAGAATCGCTGAAATAAACCCTTGCAGGGTAAGGAATTGGAAGCTCTAGAAAGCTGGATTGCTGCTAACCTGTTGGCCTTGTTAGCAGCGCTGGGTTGCAGCGAAAGGGATTAAAAAGAGCTTCAAAGTTAGCTGGGCGTCCTGCAGTCTGTGTTAAATGGTTAACATTTCAGACACGTTTTGCAATCACCCCACTCTCCTCGCTGCCCCTCAGATTTTGCACTGGTGAGATGGCCTTTTGGGGGGCTCCAGGCATTTGCTGAATTCTATATGCTTTTGTTTTCCATCCAGGGAGAGGCTGAGGGTAGATGCTGGGAAAGGGGAGGAGGGGGGAACAAAAAGGAAAAAAAAAAACCCTATTTATTTGTCTTGTCTAATTTAATTTATGTTATTTATCAAAGAGACAGGCTATTTGAGAAACCAGATGGATCCAGGCTAAAAGCGATCTGTATTTTCAGCGTGTGAAAAATGGCTCCAGAGTGGACAAGGCAAGAGGAAGCTGGCTGGGCGGGCTCTGAGTAAGCTCGCTTGTTCCCCTCTATGCCAGGTTTTTTTGTTTCTTAATATAATGATTTCATTAAGCATTGCAATTTAAAAGATTAAAAACTAATGCAAACTAAAAAAAAAAAACAGAAAGTTCAGGAAAGGAGAAAAATAGAAACGAAGAGGGGAAAAAAAATAAGACTATTGTAAAGAAAAATATATAAAGAACTAACTTCCCGCTTCATTGCAACAAGTATAAATAATTTTAGTAATTTATTGCCTTCTCTTAAAATGCAACAAATGATTTCTTCCAAAATCCCATCTCTTATATAGAACCTTGTCATTTCAGTCCTGGTGTCATTAAAAGTTTCCAGAGATAACAAATACAGGTAGTCTTTGACCCTTAGTCCTTTCCTCAGGGGTGAAATCTACTTACCTTCCCTACCGGTTCGGAAGTGCACGCGCTGCGGACCCTCTGCGTATGCACAAACTCTTCTGCCCATGCGCAGAGGGTAAAAAACAGGTTACTTGTTAAAACCAGGAAGTAACAACAACCAGGTGGGTGGGCGGAGTCTTGTGCTGCCGTCATTACTGGTTCTCCGAACCACCCGCCACCATTGCTACCGGATTGGCTGAACCGGTCCGAACCAGTACCATTTCACCCCTGCCCTTCCTGCCTTCTTTCTATCATGTCAGCAACATTTGCTCCTCATTGATGGGGCTCTGGTCCTTTGCTTACTATCTTCATGTTCTTCACGTTCCCATCCCACTTCTTGTTCCATCAGGCCACGGGTGGGCAACTATGGCCCTTTTATGACTTGTGGACTTCAACTCCCAGAATTCCTGAGCCAGCCATGCTAGCTCAGGAATTCTGGGAATTGAAGTCCACAAGTCATAAAAGGGCCATAGTTGCCCACCTCTGCATCAGGGGATACCTTAGCAACCTCTATTGAGGATGTCTGGTCAACATTGATCCAAAATATTAGTTTAGTTGGGTTTGTCAAGTTTATTTCGTTCTGCTAACTTGGGAATCTGCTTTGAAGATTGGACTGAATCACCATTGAGACTCTGAGCTGGATATTTGGGCAGCCTTATAAGTCTGCAGTCTTTCTACCTTGTGCTTAGCTAAACAGGAATTTTTGCCTCTACTCACTCACATGGCTGAATTCCCACATGATTAATCACCCCATGGATTTGAATAAACCACAATTGATTTACTCACATTAAATCATAAATCACTGCTTATAAACCACCAGGATTAGGTTAACACAACAGGCTGGGCTAAAAGCAAATAATATCATGGGGTAGTATAGTTCAGTGACTCTGGTTACTGAAAGTAACTCAGACCACAATTACAAATATATGTATGAATAAATCAAAACAGATGGCTATTTCAGCTTCTTCATTCAGTTTCTGCTTTTCCGAAAGGAGCATTTTGCAAAATGCCGCCCTGAGTCTTCGGAGAGGGGCGGCATATAAATTAAATTAAATTAAATTAAATTAAATTGAATTAAAAGTTGTCTACAGTCTATTTTATCTCTAAATCCCAAAACCTAGTGATCTAGAGGGAAAGGTGGGGAGTTGGGAAAAGTGAAAGTCCAAGGAAAAAAATGTTCAAAGAAATAATAAAATATATAAGAAATCCTAAAAATTTTTTTAAAAATCCACAGAATTAGTTGTGCTTCCCAGATTCTTGAGCCTAGATAACGAGTGTCCAGTCTTGGCAACTTTTAAGACTTGTAGTCTTCAACTCCCAGAATTCCCCAGCCAACATGGATGGCTGGGGAACTCTGGAAGTTGAAGTTCCCCGATCCTAAAGTTCCCAAGTTTGGATCCCCAGATGTGTTTCAAACATGGACCTGCCTCACTGGATGCCAAACAGAGGTGAGTTTCAGCAGGTTCTGACCAGTTCTGGAGAACCAGTAGCGGAAATTTTGAGTAGTTCGGAGAACCGGTAGTATAAATTCTGACTGGCCCCACCCACATCTATTCTCTTCCTCCTGAGTCCCAGCTGATTGGGAGGAAATGGGGATTTTGCAGTAACCTTCCCCTGGATTGGGGAGGGAATGGAGATTTTACAGCATCTTTCCCCTGGAGTGGGGTGGGAATGGAGATTTTACAGTATCCTTCCCCTGCCATGCCCACCAAGCCATGCCACGCCCACCAAGCCACACCCACAGAACCGGTAGTAAAAAAATTTGAAACCCACCACTGATCCCAAAATCTCTTGAGAATCCTCACTAGATTCATCTGAAAACGTACTGCCTCTCCCTTCCCCTTGTGAAGCCTCCTTTCCTGGGCCATGTTTGGTTAATTTGTAGAAGAGCGTGATTATACGTCATTCTTCTGGCCAAGTAAAGTATTTTTTCCCCCCAATCTCTGGTCTGCATTAAATACATGCAGGAAGGTGGGCTTCAGAAGGTGTCTTTCAGAGGAGCAGGGGGAGAGAGATTGCGTATCAAAGAAGACCCCCCCCCCCATGCTCCAGGGTACAGCTTGCTCCATCTTGTCTTCCAATGACTACAGAACGCCTGGCCTCCTAGCCATGTAAAGTCTATTTAGCTCTTCGTATTAATCTACCTGTGACAGGCCGAAGGGCAGTTCAATTTATCACTGCCCTGTACTGCAGCCTTGATAAAGTTAACGCCTTGTCAAAAGGGGCCCCTTTGTGATGCTTTTGACTCCCAGTATGTGCCTTTTAATAAATGGCCTGGAGTTAAAAGGGAAAATTGAAATTGAACAGGCTGATGTCTTTCTCTGCACTCTCTCGCCTGAAGCGGGCAGGAGACCTAGCATTTAGCTAGCTAGTGTTCGAGTCAGGCCTTGGAAAAAAATAAGTGTTGATGCACCTGGAAGGTTAAAACGATATTATTTCATAAGCTTCTGGTAGACTAGAGTTCACCTAACAGCACAGAGGTTGATTCTGAGCTATAGATAGGAGCCCATTAAGTTGGAGAAAGAATACAATTCAGCTTACAAACCATTCGTTTAGGGATTGTTCGAAGTTACAAAAGCACTGACAAAAGTGATTTATGATCATTTTTCACACGGACCGTTGCAGCATCCCCATATCACGTGTTCAAAATTCAGATTGCTTAGCAGCTGGCGTGTATTTATGATGGCTGCAATGTCCCAGGGTCACATGATCAACATCAACAAGCAAAGTCAACAGGGAAGACAGATTCACTTAACATCTATGTTACTAACTTAAGAACTGCAGTGATTCACTTAACTGTGGCCAGAAAGATGGTAAAGTAAAGGTAAACATCAGTAGAAGAATTGTTCAAGGGGATTTTCATTGTTTCCACTGCTTTTTAACCATCTCGGTGTCCTGAATAAAACAGGATTGTCAAAAGAAAGTGGGAAAGGATGATTTGAAGATACATGGAAATCAAAAACCGAAACTGAACCCTTACTTAAAATAAACAAAATGGTATACAGCTAAAAAAATGGGAATATCACACAATCTTAGCTCACAGAGGAAAACTAGAAATATTTAGAATGCCAAATTCAGTCACATAACATCTTACAGAGTGAAATCAAAAACCAGTTTGGAAAATTTAAAATGCATGAAAAAAATTCTAAATTCAAAGTTAAATGAGAATACAACCAAAGCTATAAACAGTGATAGCAGGTATAGAATAAGGTAAAGGTAAAGGTTCCTTTCGCACATATGTGTTCCTGACTCTAGGGGGCTGTGCTCATCTCCGTGTCAAAGCCGAAGAGCCAGTGCTGTCCGAAGACGTCTCCGTGGCCATGTGGCCGGCATGACTAAACGCCAAAGGCGCACGGAACACTGTTACCTTCCCACCAAAGGTGATCTCTATTTTTCTACTTGCATTTTTTACGTGCTTTCAAACTACTAGGTTGGCAGAAGCTGGGACAAGTAACAGGAGCTCACCCTGTTAAGCGGCACTAGGGATTTGAACCGCTGAACTGCCAACCTTTCGATTGACAAGCTTAGTGTCTTAGCCACTGAGCCACCATGTCCTTTCTAGAAAGGTGGTAGAATGGGGCAAAAAGTCCTTTGGGAAATAGGATCAGTGCACTAATGAACAGTAGAGCAGGGGTATCCAACCCCTGATCCATGGACCAGTATTGGGATGCAGAACTGGGCTGCAGAAGTGGTGGGCAAATGCACAGATGCACACAAAGCTGCATTTATGAAAGTGATGCACATGCAGATGTATAAAACCACCCCCTCTACCACTGCCATCAGAGGATGAAGCATATATGTCCCACCTTAGGAGAAGAGTGGAAATCTAGGGGATGAAGTTAAATGTGTCAACAGCTTAGAGTCCTTAACGTTGCCACAAATGGTGTAAGTCCAACATCTTTTTAATTCCATTGACCCTTATCTAGGACTAAATGGGCTGAACTTTGACTAGATTTTTGAATAAACCTGTGTTGTAACCTAACTTATGGTCCTGGTCTCTTGTGCTTGACACCAGCTTGAGCTCCTGAATGAAAGGTGAGCTATAACTCTTAAAAAATAATTAAAGCTTTAGGGGTACTCTGTTTATATGTTAATTTCCCAAATTTCTCCTCCTCTTGAAGTTGTCATTCTTTCATCAGTACCGTTACATGCATTTTGTTAATCAGAGTAGCATAATAAAGTTACATATAAAAAAGAACTAAGACGAGAGGCAGCATGTTCATCACACACTTTGGGAAAGTAGAAGTGTGTTAGAAGGCCTTGAAAATCCCTCCTGCGGAGACTGCCCCACATCTCAGCAACAGCTGCTAAACAATGTCAGATGACGATCAAGAATTTGGTAGCACTTTCCAGAGTATCCAAGTTTGAGTTAAGGTGTAAACTTTCACGAGCTAGTTGTGCCTTAAAATTAAGGTGACCAATCGTCCTCCTTTAGGGAGGACAGTCCTTCTTTTGTAAGTTCTGTCCTCTCTCGAGAAAAGTGTCCTCCTACATGTCCTCCTTTTCGATATTTGAAGACTAATCTGTAAATCTCCGTATTCGATCCGATCCGTTGCATGTGATGTGACGTATTTGTATTTGACATGACGATTCGTCAAGGCTCGGTACAGTGCAACGAGACGCGATTATGAGACGCATGCGCTCCGCACAGGAAAATTCTTTTGAGAGAGTGCGTTGCACGCAAGTGGCTTTGTTTACCAAAACACAAGGCCCACACACATGCATTAGACTCATTGTTGCAATGAATAAAATGTTTCTTTTATTTACGATATTTTTTTTTCTTCAATTTATTTGTGTCTTCCTTCTCATTGTAAAAAAGTTGGTCACCTTATAAAATAAAATATTGGTTAGACTGAAAGAGGGCAAGCAGACATTTTGGGCTCCTTTCGACTAAACACCTCTCTTTTCCTATGGGGTCAGTTGGCGATTCCCATCTTTGGCCACTAGATAGCAGCATTATATCACTACCAACCTTTTAGAGCTAACATAGTACAGCAATCCAAGCTTAGGAACCAGATGAGGGTTAGAAAGATGCTTGTCGGCTGCATGTGTTGCCTGGACTCTTGACAAAAATAGAAATATGTCTTGCATTAATCTGACTGCTAGGACTTGCTGTTTGGGATCTTATTTATTTATTTGTCAACAAGTACAACAAGTAACAGTACAGACATAGACATGGACACATGAAAAAAAAATTGGCACAAATAAAAGGATGTAAATAGGCAAAACATAGCCATAAACACATAGAATGATTACATATAAATGGGGACAGTAGGACAGGGGCAGAAGGCACGCTGGTGCGCTTATGCATGCCCCCTTTACGGACCTCTTAAGAAACACGAAGGTCCATGGTAGACAGTTTAAGGTAAAAGGTATGGGGGTTAGCGAGACTAACAACAGGATCAGGTAGACAAATGTTCCAGACATTTACTACTCTATTGCAGAAGTCATATTTCCTACAGTCAAGATTAGAGCGGATTACATTGGGTTTGGATTTATTGATAGCACTTGTGTTATTACGGTTGAAATTAAAGTACTCATTTACAGGTAGGACGTTATGGTAAATAATCTTGTGTACTAAGCTTAGGTCGGAACATAGACGGCGTAGTTCAAAGCTATCCAAGGCCTAAAATTTCAAGCCTGGTGGGATAGGGAATTTTATTTCGAGCAGAGGATTTGAGTCAGGGGTGGGTTCTACTTACCTTTACTACCGGTTTGCAATGGGATCACAGATCGCTGACGACATCTGGGCAGTGGGCAGGGCCTCCCGCTGGTTTTACTACCGGTTCTTGTGAAGTAAAATATCTCTGGACCCTCTCTAATGTATTGATGTCTGAAATACAGGGAGGGTTCCAGGCAGAAGGGAGGAGAACATGGCTACACATAGCAATGGAAAATATTGGTCTAGTACAGTTTCTGGTCGTTGGTTTCTCTTTGATTGGTTTTTTTTGTTGTTGTTGTTCTTTAGCTGAATATCTGACAACAGTTGAAGCAGGTTGTGGGGAAGGAGGAGGAGATGGGAGGGAGGGAAGGCACAGGTAAGCAAGGAAAGGTGACCCGTGGGAAGTAGAATAAGAGGAAGTGGGAAAGAAGAAAGCTTCATCCATGGTTTGCATCAGTGGTGGGATTCAAATTTTTTATTTATTTATTTATTTTATTTTATTTGATTTATATGCCGCCCTTCTCCGAAGACTCAGGGCGGTTTACAATGTGCTCAGCAATAGCCTTCATCCTTTTGTATATTTATACAAAGTCAGCTTATTGCCCCCACAAACTGGGTCCTCATTTCACCTACCTTAGAAAGGATGGAAGGCTGAGTCAACCTTGAGCCTTGGCAAGATTCGAACCCTGCAGTAATTGCAGGCAGCTGGTCTTAATCAGCTTAATAACAGGGTGCCTTAAACCCCTGTACTACCAAGGCTCTTATACTTTTACTATGGTTCTGTGGGTGTGGCTTGGTGGGCATGGCAGGGGAAGGTTACTGCAAAATCCCCATTTCCTCCCGATCAATTGGGACTCGGGAGGCAGAGAATAGATGGGGGTGGGGCCAGTCAGAGGTGGTATTTACCGGTTCTCCGAACTACTCAAAATTTCTGTTACCGGTTCTCCAGAACTGGTCAGAACCTGTTGAAACCCACCTCTGGTTTGCATCCTTGAGGAACAGGGAAGTAGGGGGTGTACCTGGCCTTCTATGGATGCTTGCTTGCCTTGTCCCAATGGCACGAGATGAGATGGGAGAACATGGGGAACTAAGAAAAAACTTTAAAAATGCACATTCTTTCGCCTTTCAAGCATTTGCACATTTTATCAGACTTCCCTGAAATAGATCAGCACATGAAGTTGTTGAGCATTCAAAGAGAACAGTAACTACGTTAGAGTAGAATAGCTTGTAGTTTGTCCTGGGATCCACACTGTTGGTCTTTTATCAGTTATTAATCTATGGCTTCTGAATGGTTTTGAAGAGTTGATCAGACCCATCCTGAGAGATTTGGCAGAATGGTATTTAGGGATGCCCTGCTGCTTTGGTAAGAGATACGTATATAGCCACATGGTACAGGAAGTCCTCAACTTACAGCCACAATTGGGACCAGATTTTCTGCTGCTAAGGTGGTTAATGGTTATTAAGTGAGTCATGCTCAGTTTTATGACCTTTTTTTTTTTTTTTTGCCATGGTGGTTAAGCAACTCAGTGCATTTGTTAAATGAATCATGCAATTGTTAAGCAATTCTGGTGTCCCCATGTTTGTTTCTCAGAAGCTGGCTGGGAAGGTCACAAATGGTGACCACTGGATGCTGCATCTGTTAAACACATGCAGGCTGCCAAGCACCCAAAGTTTCATGACATTCATGTCACTTTTTACAGGGCTGTTGTAACTCTGAATGGTCACTAATGGAATGGTTGTAAGTCCAAGACAAACTCTATTCTGAAACTGTAGTAGAATAGAATAGAATAGAATAGAATAGAATAGAATAGAATAGAATAGAATAGAATAGAATAGAATAATAGAATAGAATAGAATAGAATAGAATAGAATAATAGAGTAGAGTAGAGTAGAGTAGAATAGAATAGAATAGAATAGAATAGAATAGAATAGAATAGAATAGAATAATAGAATAGAATAGAATAGAAGAATAGAATAGAATAGAATAGAATAGAATAGAATAGAATAGAATAGAATAGAATAGAAGAATGGAATGGAATGAAAAATAGAGTAGAGTGGAGTAGGATAGGATAGAACAGAACAGAACAATAGATGAAGAGTAGAATAGAATAGAATAGAATAGAATAGAATAGAATAGAATAGAATAGAATAGAATAGAATAGAATAGAATTTTATTGGCCAAGTGTGATTGGACACACAAGGAATTTGTCTTAGTGCATATGCTCTCAGTGTAAAAGAAAAGATACGTTCATCAAGAATCATAAGGTACAACACTTAATGAAGTAGAGGACAAGGGGAAGAGTCCATGTTGGCTAGATATTTCTGGCCCAGATAGAGACAGTTAAGGACAGACTGACAAAGCATTGCAGAAACGTAGCATTTGCATTACCACCAACCCGTTTTTTTTTAACTTGAGAATTTCAGCTCAAGCAAGAATGGATGAGGAAGTAGGAATCCACGGCACTCTCTTTTTTTTAAAAAAAAAAAAATTCAAATTAGTTCATTTTGATTACTCTCAATCACAAACTGGAGCTGAGCATACATCTGGATTTCTCGGTGTCTATGTGTTTGTGAGTAAGACGCAGTGAGAAGCCTACATTTGTTCACCGGAAAGTTGTATGGTAGAAATAGAGATAGAGAACAGAGCTGCCAATTCACATGCCATTATTCATTCAAGATATTGACTTGATTTCTGGCATTCTTGCTATAGCAGTGTTTCTCAACCTTGGAAGCTTGAAGATGGGTGGACTTCAACTCCCAGAATCCCCCAGCCAGCAGCGCTGGCTGGGGGATTCTGGGAGTTGAAGTCCACCCATCTTCAAGCTACCAAGGTTGAGAAACACTGTGCTATAGTCTTGAGAACAAACTTTAATATTGCTATAATGCAGCTGCAAGGAAAAAAAGAAAGAAAAAAGAGAGATGGTTTAAAAGTCTATAGCTAAGGAGTCTGGAACTTGTTCAGAGGGGTATCTTCAGCTGAAATTTATACACAAAATAAAATTCCCACTTTTTGGTCATGTAGAAAGAACCGGATAGTCTAAGGCAGAATTTTGCCACCTGGTTTAGGGAAAGGATTCCATGCTCTATGCACTTCCACCCGCAGCAAATGCAGCAGTCAGAACGCCAAGCACAAATGAGAACAGTTGTGATTAATTAAAAGGAATCACTAAACCTTATCGAGAACATCTGGTGCAACATTCTCAGGGTGAGAGCAGCAATGAAGTGCACCGATTTCCCCCGAAATGAGTTGTATATTATTTTTCTTCGTGGCTTCATTTGGCCCAGCTAGGTGGCAGCATCTAGCTAACCGTGGCCGATCTAAAAATAAATAAATGAAAACTAAAGAGTCAGGCCTGCTTAGGACTTGAATAAGAGCCCACCACAAAATCCCAGAGCTATGGACTGGACTGAGAAGTTGAAAAATGTCCTGGAAGACAATAATGACAAATCACTTCCATATTGTTGATGGAAAAGAGAAAAAAAAACATGGATTGAGCTTGACTTTGAGGAGACTCTCTGCCTGATTTGAAGAGACGACTAAAAGTGGGACTTCTTCGCCAATCCAAGAGGCTGTCCTATGATCTACCAACCTGGTTTCCTTTGGCAATTTCTTCTCCTGAAAACAAAAGCGGAACTTGGATTAGCTGTCTTGGCCAAGGTGGTTGAAATATCTCATCGAGCTTGAGTTGAGGAAAAGCCACATTTGCTTCCAATCAAGGCTACAGGGCTCTCTGTGCCATAAAAGTAATTGGATAAATTTATGGAGCGAAAGGAACTGTCAATGAGCATTAGCAGAGAAGGTTGTATAATCCCCCCCCCACATGTTAAATTCTCCACGTTAAAAGACAGGAATTGTATATTCTGAATTCAGTATCCCAGTCAGAATGGACAATGGTGAGGAAAATATAGTCTAAAACTGTGATGGCAAACCTATGGCACGCGTACCACAGGTGCACGCCGAGCCATATCTGTGGGCACGCGAGCGTTGCCCTAGTTCAGTTCCAGCGCACATGCATGTGCCGGCCAGCTGATTTTCGGGTCTTCCAGGCCCACCGGATGTCGGGAAACAGGCCATTTCCGGCCTCCAAAGGGCCTCCAGGGGGGTGAGGAAGGCCGTTTTCTCCCTCCCCAGGCTCCAAGAAAGCCTCTGGATCTGGGGATGGCAAAAAACGAGCCTACCGGGCCCACCAGGCAACCATGTGGCAAAAGCAGGGATCGCACCGGGAGGGGTCATGCATGCATGCACAGGGTTCGGGGCACATTGAATTATGGGTGTGCACATGACCCCCCTGTGGGTGTGCACATGACCCCCCTGTGCTCCCCCCGCTTTTGGCACGCGACAGCAAAAAAGTTAGCCATCACTGGTCTAAAACATCTGGAAGGCAGAAGAATGCTTACTTTTAGTATAGATACATATACTATAGATACATACATATCTTTTAAAAGAAAACCTATATGGGCAGTCCATGGTTTACAATTTGTTTAACAACTGCTAAAAGTTACAGCAACACTGAAAAAGTGACTTAAAAGTGGTCCTTGCACTTTCAATCATTATAACATGGTCAAGTGGTCAGACTTTGGATGCATGGAAAGGGCATGCATTTACAATGGCTGCAGCATCTGAGGGTCATGTGATCACCATTTGGGACTTTCCCAACCAGCCTCCAACAAGTAAAGTCAACGGGGAAGCCAGATTCATTTAACAACTGTATGATTCACTTAACAACAGCAATGATTTACTTACCAGCCATGACAAAAAAGCTCATAAAATCAGTCATGAGTCACTTAACAACAGCCTTGCTTAGGAATGGTAATTCTGGTCCCAGTTGTCATAACTCAAGGATTATCTATAAATGAAAGATGCTTCACACAGTACATCTATTGTGCTCTGTATTCAATATGCTGTCTATATATTTGTGGGGGCTAATTATGGATTCTGCCCATCTTCCTTTCCTTCCTCTCTCTATATTTATTTATTTATTTTTATTTATTTATTGAATTTCTATACCGCCCTTCTCCCGAAGGACTCAGGTGAACAGAATAAGATTTCATATACATATAATATTTTTTTTATAAACAGTAAATAATAAATTGAGTCAACTTAGTGTATCTGCTAAGACCTTGGCATAGAATTTAGATGTTTATGCTAGCCCTGCTTGTTGAAACAGAAAGGTCTTCAGGGTATGTCGGAAAGTGCGAAGATCTGGGATTATTCCTATTCCAGGGGGTATTTTGTTCCAAAGAGTAGGTGCACCCACAGAGAAGGCTCTCTCCCTTGGAACTACTAGACGACATTGTTTTAATGATGGTACTATGAGTAAGCCTACTCTGTGAGAGCGTATTGGTTGGTGGGAGGTTATCGGTTGCAGCAGGTGGTCCTAAGCCATGGAGCACTTTAAAGGTAAGAACCAACACCTTGAAGCGCACTCGGAAGGCCACCGGAAGCCAGTGCAGCTCGTGTAGAAGAGGTGTTACTTGTGAGCGCCATGTTGCTCCCATAATTACTTGCGCGGTCGCATTCTGGACCAGTTGGAGCTTCCGGGTGCACTTCAAGGGGAGCCCCATGTAGAGAGCATTGCAGTAGTCAAGTCGGGAAATGATGTATGTATGTACATACATATATATGTACTAGAACGGTTGTTAAAATATGATAGAATAGAATAGAATAGAATTTTTATTGGCCAAGTGTGATTGGACACACAAGGAATTTGCCTTGGTGCATACACTCTCAGTGTACATAAAAGAAAAGATACGTTCATCAAGAATCATAAGGTACAACACTTAATGATAGTCATAGGTTACAAATAAGCAATCAGGAAGCAATATCAATATAAATCGTAAGGATACCAGCAACAAGGTTACAGTCATACAGTCATAAGTGGGAGGAGATGGGTGATGGGAACGATGAGAAGATGAGAAGATTAATAGTAGTGCAAATTTAGTAACTAGTTTGACAGTGTTGATGGAATTATTTGTTTAGCAGAGTGATGGCATCGGGGGGAAAACTGGTTTTCTGTCTAGTTGTTCTGGTGTGCAGTGCCCTATAGCTTCATTTTGAGGGTAAGAGTTGAAACAGTTTATGTCCAGGATGCGAGGGGTCTGTAAATATTTTCACAGCCCTCTTTTTGACTCGTGCAGTATACAGGTCCGCAATGGAAGGCAGGTTGGTAGCCAATGTTTTTTCTGCAGTTCTAATTATCCTCTGAAGTCTGTGTCTGTCTTGTTGGGTTGCAAAGCCAAACCAGACAGTTATAGAGGTGCAAATGACAGACTCAATAATTCCTCTGTAGAACTGGATCAGCAGCTCCTTGGGCACTTTGAGCTTTCTGAGTGGATGCAAAAAATATGATCCTACACTGACACAAAACAACAACAAATACCCTTCCCACAAAAAAATCAAACATCCAGAAGTAAATGCCTAAAGATAGCTTTAATTTGATGTTGGATTTTAGAAGTTTGGAGAGTTTGCTGTTGGGGAGGGGAGAGTGGGAAGCAAAATTTTGGCCTTGCAGTTCTTTTAAGGCATGCAAAGATCTTTGATTTTTTCAACCGTCTACATTTCTTGAACTGTTACAACAGTGTCTGCAAGAGGCAGGTCAGAATCAACAAGTTGGCTAAACGTCATAAACTGATCTGACTTGGTTTTTTGTTTTAAAAACTGTCCCATTTTTAAAGGAACTTGGGTGGAAGAAATAGTGAGCAGCCTAACATATTTCAGCAAGTCTCATGTTTGAGTGAAAATATGGATTTGGCTGGTCTTAATCCACCAGGCTAACTCTTGTATCACACTGTTTAAACACAAAGAACCATTCAAACACACAGCATCAATACCTCTAAAGTTACCCATTATCCAGTCATTTTCTTCCCTGTTGTAGTGAAACATATTGTATATTTACAATAATACATTTTTAGTGGCACTTTTTCTCCTGCTTTTGAAATCTGAAAACTCCTGAGAATAGTTGGTTGGAAAAGAGATATAAATGATTGATACTATAATTGTGTATAAATGATGACGATAATATTGATTTAGAAATGAAATGTTAGAATAGTTTGGATGAATGTGAAGATAGAAGAAACTCATGGAAGATGGAAAAGATTAGAAGATAACACTGAGGCGTCACAGGGAAGGGAGGATTGATGTATTAAATGTTTGTCTGTCCTAAAATATATATATATATATATATATATATATATATAATATGTTTTCTCAGGTTTTCGCGGGTGTTTGTATGTAGGTCTTTGGTTATTCGGGTCTTCTCCTACGTAAAATTGGAAGTGTCTTGGCGACGTTTCGACGAAGTCTCATTCGTCATCTTCAGGCTGGTGTTCTCGGCTTCGTGCTTCCAGGAAGCACGATTGCTCCTGGAGCAACACAGAGTTGCAGTTTGTCAGCAGAAAAAAGGCCCAGAAACTTGTGAATGAGATTTCACAGAACCTAGGGCTGTAGAAAAACTAAGTTTATGTAGGTAAAACCTGGCTTTTGTTTGAATGTTGCTCTTTTGGTTGCCTTTTCTTTTTACTCTGCAGGCCGGATTAATTGCTTCAGCGGGCCGCATGCGGCCCACGGGCCGTAATTTGAGGACCCATGGTCTATGCAGTCTTAAATTGATGACCTGTCTGTCCATCCATCCATCCATCCTTATATTCATTATGTGAAGACCCTGCTCTTTAGAGAAAGCTCCAATGATAGCAAAAGTGGAATGAAAGAAAAGAAGAAGAAGACAACCAGCAACAAGGAGGAGAAACCCAGTTACAAAGGTGATGGGGAGCCATTGGAAGAATTGAAAGAGCAAGATAGGGATGGATCATCAGAGAGAAAATCAATTGGTCACCAAGAGTTGACGCCAACTTGATGGCACATAATCACTCATGAATCAATCACCTCTCTTCTTCCTCTTCCTCTTCTTCTTCCTCTTCCTCTTCTTCTTCCTCTTCCTCTTCCTCTGCAGAGTCATGTATCTAGCACAAGGATTGTTCCATTCTTCCCTGCCATCAGTAGTACAATAAACATTGTCAACAAGACAACTATTTCTGTTTCTTCTAGTTCTTCTACCTGTGAACCTGTCCAGTTAGTACCTTTGTCATAAAATGTATATGTATTTCTATGCAAACTTTTCTCAACATGTTTCCATTGGTGTCCAAGGTATCTGGAGGGTAGCGGGTTGGGAAAAGCTCTTCTCTATAGTTGGTCCAACTGTAGGATCGATAGAGACGTGTACTTTTTGGAGCATAGACCAAATTAACTCGTGTTACGGGAACAAAGGCAGTCGTAGGAGAAATAACAATCCAACCCAAGTTAATTAAAGCAAGAGAAGACATGTGTTCTGCATTGTGCTTGTTCTGAGGGTCAGAGCAATCTTCGAGTGATCCTGTAGTAAAGCTTTTTCTCCTGAGACAAGGACATCAAAAGCCAGATCTGGCCTGTTATGATAGCCCCATTCTCTCATCTCGCTCTCTCCTATTGCATCTGTTTTCAGAAAGTGTGTTACAAGAGCCAAGAACTATGGTCATGCATCTGGAAAGATGGGCTTCCTTTTCCGGTGTGCGCTGAGGTGATGATGGTGAAGAGAAGTTGTCCGTCTGGCCAACTCATGAAACCAACGTGTCTCCTTATGCAATGCATATGCAATGCATAAGGTCAGTGTCGCTTGGCTGAACTTTTTGAAACATCCTGGTAGGAATGAAAACCTGCTGTTGTTTTTCTCCTAAAGAACTGGGAAATATGGGCCACTCTTTCACATTTTCAAGTGATGTTTTAGATCAGCGTTTCTCAAAGTTGGCCCCTTTAAAGCATGTAGACGTCAACTTCCAGAATTCCCCAGCCAGCATGGAAATTGTTGGGAGTTGAAGTCCACACTTTAAAGGGACCAACTTTGAGAAACTGTGTTTTAGATGAAGGAAAAGCCAGTGGAGGTCATGACTGATCCATGGAAGAGAGATTGGGCTTTGGTCAAAGGGCGGGGGGGGGTATGTTTCACTTAAACTGGAGCCATGCCTACTTTGAGAATAATAAGTACTTCCGGCTGACAATCTTGGCTTTCCTAAAGTGAGACTAAGACACATCTCTTTAACTTGGCTTTGAAAGTTATTTTTAAAATGCTTTTAATGGTCTTAATTCTTGTCCAGATGGCTCTTATGTGGTTAGAGAATTATGGCTCTTTTTTTTAGAGTGAAGGAGATGGCATGACTTCCAAGTGGTTGCAGAATGCTTGCTGAGGCTTTATAGCAAAAGAAAAAAGAAAAGATACTGTAAAAGCATTAAAAAAAATGAGTATAGAAATTAATAAGTATGAAATACAGGAGATATCTTACCTGTGGAAAGAGGCCAAGAACTATCAGTGTGATATTTTTTAGGGCAAATACAGAACACAGATATTTTCTGGGTTCAAAAATCCACATGATCATTCATTGGCAGCAGGGAATGGAAGAGTGTTTTGTATCCCTCTGCTAACCTCTAGTGGTTATCGAGAGAGTTGCACTCCAGAGATGGTACTACTTTTATTATTGCTGTATACATTCCAGGGAATTTCTAACTCTTATTTTTGTAGTTTCAAGTGAGTGTTGACTCCTAACAACTGGTTGGACAGGTCCCTGTGGTTTTCTGGGCAAGATTTCAGAAGTGGTTTGCCATTGCCTGCTTCCTAGGGCTGAGAGAGAATGACTGGCCTAAGGTCACTCAATTGGCTTTGTCCCCAAGGCAAGGCATGGAACTCCTGGTCTCCCAGTTTCTACCTTCATGCCTTAACCAGTACAGATAGTCCTTGACTTACAACCTTTCATTTAGTGGATCATATAAAATTACAATGACACTGAAAAAACTGGCTTATGATTATTTTTCATATTTACAACTATTGCAGCATCCCTACGATCATGTGATCAAAATTTGGACGCTTGGCAACTGGCTCATTTATCATGGTAGCAGTGTCCTGGGGACAGGGGTGGGTTCCAAATCCCATCGCTACTGGTTCGCTCGTGCGCTCCTGCATGTTTGCACATGCTTGTGGCCCTTCTGCACATGCGCAGAAGCGTCCAGATGGATTGGGCGGTGCTTCCCACTGCCAGTGCTACCAGTTTGCCCTATCCGGTTCAAACCGGTAGCAACCCACCACTGCCTGGGGACATGTGATCACCTTTTGCAACTTTCCTAAAAATAAAGTCAATGTAGCAACTAGATTCACTTTATAATTGTTATTAACAATTGCAGTGATTCACTTAATAGCTATGGCAAGAAAAGTCGTAAAACGGAGCAAAATTTACTTAACTGTCTTGCTTAGCAAGAGAAATTTTGAGCTCAATTGTGGTCATAACTTGAGCACTACCTGTATATCGAACTGGCTCACTTCTAACTCAGCTATTCTAAAACATTAATATCAATTATCTGTTTGGCCACATTTACTCAATGAATAGAAGATGTAATTATTTGCCACCTAGGAGCAGAAGATTGCCTATAGACCTAGAGTAGACCATGCATGGACAAGCATAATGAAATATGGAATTAATTTCTACAAAATACAATAAAGTTGAATGATAGTTAAACAAATATTTTGCAAATTTTATTCAAATGCATATATATTTCTACCTATATTTACTGTTTAGAATTGTACCTGTCATATTATAAAGCTATATTGTAACTTATTAAAGCACTTCACGTGTTGCTTTCTTTTGAGAAAATGCGTATCTGCATAATTATTTTATTCCTTTTCCTTTATTACTTTAAAGGCAATAAAAATAAAACCATTAATATAAAACACTAACCAATATCACTTTCAAAGGGGAGCAATTAGTATTGTGTTGCTGCCAATAATTTATTAAAATTTATATATATATGTATGTATGTATGTATGTATGTATTTCTCTTTAGCCAGGTTCTTCCTATTTAAATGGCTAAAGAGAAATATGCATAAAGGCCTAAGAAAATAAAATAAAAGAAAAGGATATATATATGGTTCTGCCTACGTAAACCAAGATATTATGCAGCCCTAGATATATATATATCTTTCCAAATGTGAGCTCAGCCTGAAACAGACCACAAGAAATGCAGTCCAAAACCCTCTATACTCTTTAACTGCAGAATCAGTTTTATTTTTAACTTAGGTAGAAATGGATCAAATACAGATGTGCTTCTTTTTAAATGGAGGCGAAGCTTTACCTCAGCCCCAAATGGACTCATTTGCCAGACTGATCTACCAAGAAAAGCTGAGGTAAAAAAAACCCTGAGAATTCCCCTGGTCCATACTGGAAGTAAGACTGTCTGTGTGGAGAATTTTAAAAAATATTTGCAACCACATGATTGAAGCTGGATATTTATTTGATTTTTTTATCCTATCTTTATAAGTAATTTAAGGCAACAAACATACAAAATACTCCTTCCTCCTATTATGCCCACAACAACCCTGTGAGGTGGGTTAAGCTGAGAGAGAATGACAGGCTCATGAACACCCAACTGGCATGCTCAAATATGAGGCATTCCAAAACATTGGGGCTGTTTTGGATAAATATGCTGTCTCCTCTTCTTTCTTTTCTGGGGGAATGAAAACATTTTGGATATGAATAAGAGATATTTGCTTTGAAGCATCTGAATGAAAAAGTGAAAGAGATATGAAAACAAGGTACCTAAAGCAGGGGTCTCCGAAGTTGGCCATTTTAAGACTTGTGGACTTCAACTCCCAGAATTCCCCATGCTGGCTGGGGAATTCTGGGCGTTGAAGTCCACAAGTCTTAAAGTGGCCAACTTTGGAGACCCCTGACCTAAAGAGTAAAATAAAAGTCTTTAAACTCCAAACAGCAACAGCTGACTTGATTTATTTATAAATGAAGATTACCTGCTAGGAATTTCAGGGCAGCTGTAAAGAAGTGGTTGACTGTTCAGATCTTTGCCGGAAGATTGCTCCAAAGGTAAGACCCATAGCTATATTTTTATATTTGTGTGTGCTGCAGAAGAAATTGTATCTTGGAGAATTATGGGAATTGGTGTTCAATATGGTGATTTGAGTTTTTATTGCAGTTCTGAGTGTTGCTTTTTATTTTATTTAGCATTTATTAAATTTACATGTTGATTCTTTGAAGTGATTCTTTTAAAATATGATTTCATGAACCAATGGTGAAATCCAATTTTTTTTACTACCAGTTCTGTGGGTGTAGCTTGCTGGGCGTGGCTTGGTGGGCATGGCAGGGGAAATCCCCATTCCCTCCCCACTCCTGGGAGTGGTAGTCCTAGTATTAATCTAGATGTTAAAATTAATATCTACTTTTCTGAGTGTTGATTGCTGGTGATGAGATGTTTTGGTCTTTTTGTTTCCTTTCTGGAGTTTTGATTGTCCTTTTTGAATGATATTTAGATGTTTCTGTGCCTGTTGATGGCTAATTTGCCTGAGTACCAGCTTTCCATGAATTCTCTGGTGTTTTTGGATTTGACTTGGTCTAGGAGGCTGTTTCTCAGTTGAAACTATTGTTAAGTCCATCTATGTGTTGTGAAATTAAGGAGTTTTCATCATGTCTTCCAACTGCGACTGTGTTTCCCCGAAAATAAGACCCAGTCTTATATTAATTTTTGCTCCAAAAGACGCATTAGGGCTTATTTTCAGGTTAGGTCTTATTTTGGGGAAATACGGTACTAAATGCACCCATCTGGCTGACAATTTTAACAGCTTATTTTGGGGGTAGGGCTTATATTACAAGCATCCTGAAAAATCATGCTAGGATTTATTTTCCAGTTGGGCCTTATTTTCGGGGAAACAGGATAGTTGGTATTCAAAGATGTACTAGTCTTTTGCCTGTTTGTCTTGTATAGTGGCTGTTAGGAGTTGTCTACAATATATAGTGTAATGACTGTTTTTTCTTCTTCTTTGGCTGCTGGGTCTTTTGATTTACTTAGAATGTTTTAGAGAGCTTTAGTTGGTTTAGGGTTTAGTTTTGGTTTAGTTGGCATTCACATTGCATTTCAATAAAAACGTGCAAGTGATAAAACTATAAACTATAAAGTGTTATAAACATGTCTAGATTACAAATATATATACTTTCGCTTTCATTTGTCACAGCCAGAAAATCAGCAAAATTTCCATTTATACATTCTTTATTATTTTGACAAAGGTATCATCTATGTATCAGATTCATATTTTGGGTTGTATAGATGGGGGTGCTATAGATTCTAGGTATTGCATTACAGTCTCTGCTATGAGTCCTGAAAGCAGTGATCCCTCATGTGTTCCTTTGATTTGTTGCTATATTTGTCCATCAAACTGAAAGCATGTAGGCGGGCAAAGGTCGATGAGGTCCATGGTTCTGAATATTCCAGTCTTGGTGTATTTGGTTAGATCAAATGTGCTCTGTAATAATGTTGTCTTGGATTCTTTTGCTAATTCTGGGTCTATGGATGTAAAGAGTGCTGTGAGAAGCAATACCAGTTGGCTATTATGTTAGAATTAGAATTCTTTTATTGGCCAAGTGTGACTGGACACACAAGGATTTTTTTTTTTAATTTGATTTATATGCCGCCCTTCTCCGGAGACTCAGGGCGGCTTACAATGTGCTCAGCAATAGCCTTTATCCTTTTGTATATTTATACAAAGTCAGCTTATTGCCCCCACAACTGGGTCCTCAATTTACCTACCTTAGAAAGGATGGAAGGCTGAGTCAACCTTGAGCCTTGGCGAGATTCGAACCTGCAGTAATTGCAGGCAGCTGGTCTTAATAACCAGCTTAATAACAGGGTGCCTTAGACCACTGTACTACCAAGGCTCTTTGGAGACAAAGACAAAGGAATTTGTCTTTGGTGCATATGCTCTCAGTGTACATAAAAAGAAAAGATACATTTGTCAAGAATCATAAGGTACAACACTTAATGATAATCATAGGGTACAAATAAGCAATTGAATCATACTAGGAAACAATCAATATAAATCGTAAGGATACAGCAACAAGTTAGTCATACAGTCATAAGTGGGAGGAGATGAGTGATAGGAACAATGAGAAGATTAATAGTAGTGCAGACTTAGTAAATAATTTGACAGTGTTGAGGGAATTATTTGTTTAGCAAAGTGATGGAGTTTGGGAAAAAACTGTTCTTGTGCCTAGTTGTTCTGGGGTGCAGTGCTCTATAGCGTCGTTTTGAGGGTAGGAGTTGAAACAGTTTATGTCCAGGATGTGAGGGGTCTGTAGATATTTTCACAGCCCTCTTTTTGACTCGTGCAGTATACAGGTCCTCAATGGAAGGCAGGTTGGTAGTAATTGTTTGTTTCTGCAGTACTTAAGTTCATATAGATATAGTGCTTCAATTCTTTGAATATTTGCTTCTTTTGAAACATAAACTATCCAAGTTTATGGATATACCCCCAATGTATTTGTGTTGTAGTAGCTTGAAAAAAAATCTAGATGGGTTGCATTGACTCCATCAACTTCAAATATCACTAGCCACCACTGTTGGTGCGACCAGCCAAAAATCTAGTCCAGTATCAAAGCTCATAGATAGCTCTCCTTCGTCTGTCTTCCCTTCACCTGTAGACAGGTTTTACAGGGTTTGTTTTCTTCCAAACTTATCCTCTGCTTCTGTTCTCATTTGGGATGTAAATTTCCAAGCAAACCCAGAAGAACAGGAAGAAAATCTGGATCCAATGACATGCGATACATGTGGCTTTTCTTCATGTGCTTGATGGTCAATGTTGTTTGCACATTCCCATCAGTGATAGGTTTCAAAATATTTTACTACCAGTTCTGTGGGCATGGCTTGGTGGGCGTGGTATGGCTTGGTGGGCGTGGCAAGGGAAAGATACTGTAAAATCTCCATTCCCTTCCCACTCCAGGGGAAGGATACTGCAAAATCCCCATTTCCTCCCCAATCCAGGGGAAGGTTACTGCAAAATCCCCATTTCCTCCCGATCAGCTGGGACTCGGGAGGCAGAGAATAGATGGGGGCGGGGCCAGTCAAAAATTTTATTACCGGTTCTCTGAACTACTCAAAATTTCCGATACCGGTTCTCCAGAACTGGTCAGAACCTGCTGAAACCCATCTCTGATTCCCATCTGTTGCTGCCTCAGTTTTGGGAACAATTGCACCTTACCCTGAAAAATCCCATCGAATAAAATGATCCCTTACAGAGAATTTGGCTGACAGCCCATGGTGTCTATTCTCATCGACTTCTGCAGCCCCTTGGAGAAATCAGCCTCCTCTTAAAACTGCCCTTTTCTGAAGCCTTGCTAAGCTCTCGAAGCCCACTTCATTCTTACCCTAAGACCATCTTGTACTGCTCAGGAAGTCTCTATTAGAGGCCCTTGTTTAGGAAACAATTGCAGGATCATATTGTCACTCAGGCGCCAAAGGACAAAAGCAAGACAGAGAAAAGGGACAGGGATGGTGTTAAATCCTCCCACCCCCCCACCAGGATGTTTTTTAATATATTCCACCCTCCCCAAATGGGTATGAATAAATCATTGTTCTCCTAAAGGGAAGCAGCTGCTTTTAAGTAGGTGGAAAACCACCCTCTGTATTCATACCACCTTTTCACGGCATAGACTCCGATCCAAAGTTTCCCATTGATGAGCCATGAGGCATGGAAATTTATATACACCCAGTTCCCCAAATCCTATTGAGATCTGCTCTCTTGCACGAGCGACCTTGAAAACAGCTCATTGACTGCTCTTTTTGTCACCAGGGTTAAGTGGTTAAGTGTGTGCCTTTGTGTCTGTGTGTGTGCAGCAGCCCCACGGCAGGGGTCGGCGGTGAGGAGGGGGAGGGAGGAGAAAGAGGTCTGAAAGTCCATGAAAAGCTATACTGACATTGTAATCGCCAAAGAATGATTTCAGGAGTTCAATAGGCGGCATAGAAAAAGGCAACTGGGTTGTCGTATTGATACTCAAGGAGGGTGGGTGTGTCCCCCCCCCTTCCTTGAGATGGCCCTCCTTCTGAACAGAAGGAGTGATTATGTCTCCACTCAACCAGCTGCTAACCTGGGGGGTTGGGACAGGACAATGGGGGGCAGCTTAGCCCCTCCAAGTTCAACGTGAATCATTGGATTCTTTATAATGGCCCATGGGGCTGGCCAAGACAACGGGGGTCTGCAGAAGTTCCAGGAGAGCAAGTGAAAACCTCCCACCTCAAGGAGTTCCAACCGAGTTGGAAGGGACCTTGGAGGTCATCTAGTCCAACCCCCCTGCTCACGCAGGAGATGTATACTAGGGATTCGAACCATCGACCTTTCTGATTGACATCTTCCCACATGGTTCAAAAGCCCCAATATATCTCCTGACCTTCGGGGTGAAGGCCAGAAGCAATCGGGGAGATCTAGGAGGATGATCCCAGAAGGTTTCTGGACTTTGGACAGGGTTCCAAAGTTTGCATACAATCTTCTTTCAGCCTTCCTTCAGCTTTCCTTTGCATGGCCTATGAAGGTCCTGAATGTGAGAATGAATTGTGAAGTTACTTTTCATCAGCATCATAACTGCAAACTTTTGCTAAATGAGGCAATTGCTAGATTATCTATCTATATATTTATATCTCACTCTACAAGGATGGTCAAACTTAGAAGTCCTATTTTACATTTTTAAAAAATACAGTAGTGCACTGTTTTTTGTGTTGTTGTAACCACACTTATCTAGTCCATAAGTAAAAAAAAACTGGGGGAGGGGGCAGTTTTTGGACAAAATTGAGATCATAATGAACAGGCTCTCATGAAATGGCTGCCATGGGAAGACTGGGTAGCTTTCAAAATGGCTGCCAGGATAAGGATAGCCCATAAAGCTATCCTGACCAAATTTCTTAAACAAAAATCAAGGCAGGTTAACTCGACCCTGTCAAGACCAGGGAAATCAGGAGATTCGGGCAATTCAAATGAGTATAAAGATTTATTACAAGCTTAAACTCTCTACAAGAATCTGAGTTACCAACAATGAAGGGAAATTAGCAGGAGTTAAGAAACGAATTCAAGGTGGGCTGGACTTAGATCTCTTACGGGTACACAGGGATTCATGACTGATGATGCGTTTGACTCTTCCCTCAGGTTAAGCCTGGTCATCTCCGACATCCACCTTCTTTCTCACACTTCTTTTTATCTCTGACTGTATAATCACTTGCCCTTAACACTCCTTTCTCCCTTCTTCTACAATTTTTGTTTCCACATGTTAACAATTATATTTCAACTCCTATTTCTACCGTTATTTAATTTTTCCCTTCCTTTTATCTCTCTCCTCCAACCATTCATACCATTTCTCCCACACTGTAAGTATTATTCTGTTTCCTATTTTTCTTGTATCTCTTTTGTTAATTTATCCATCTCCACACATTCCTTTCATTCTTTCTTTCTTCCTTCTTAATGACCTTTTCTTCATATCTTCCTCAAAATCAGCTCTTCCTTTATATTGCCATCTTCTGGTTTCTTTGCTTACTTTTTAAATTTCCTTAATATATTTTTTATATATAAGAAAAATATATAAAGTCCTATAGCTGTGGAAGTTTCTGTGATTTTCCAACCAAGTACTAATCAGAACTAACTCTTAATTTCTGAGCACAGACAAAATCTTTCAGCTGTTGCTACCTGCTAGATCAGGGAAAAGGGCACTTGGACATGGGGTTTTCGGGCATTCTTCATAACATTTGTGATGAGAGAAATACGGTGGAAGACTTCTCCAAATTTGTACAGAGGGGTGTCAACAAATAATACCTCTTCTGAGATCCAAAGCTATGACAGCTTTTTAGATGAATACTGGCTCTTTAAGATTGCCCAGAACTCAGTTGATGGACATCCATGCAGGTAGCAAAACTGCATAATTTGATTCCATTGACTGCTTCTCTTTGAGGTAAGGAAAGTCACTTTGTCTATGCTCAGAGGCAATCCTGCTTTGGTATGATATTGTTTATTTACTGGTGTAGAAAATGGATGTTCTTCCTTTCTTAAAAAATAATCCTGGATAATTTACACTATCAGAGTTGAATTCCAAAGCCCCCATGCACTGAGACTTAATGCTGCAGGGGCAGTGGTGAAATCCAATTTTTTTTGGTTCTGTGGGCGTGGCTGAGTAGGCATGGCGTGGCTTGATGGGCGTGGCAGGGGAAGGATACTGCAAAATATCCATTCCCACCCCATTCCAGGGGAAGGATACTGCAAAATCCCCATTCCAGGGGTGGATTCTACTTACCTTTACTACCAGTTTGTAACAGGGCCATGCGTGTACTCGCTTCACTCCCGCGCGCCTTTCTGCACATACACAGAAGCTTCTGCGCGTGCACAGAAACTTCCTGATGACGTCAGGGTCGGTGGGTGGAGCCTCCTGCCGGTTTTACTACCGGTTCTATAGAACTGGTCTGAACTGGGGGCAGCTTACCACTGCCCCATACCCTCCTCACTCCTGTGGGAAGGATATTGCAAAATCTCCATTCCCACCCCACTCCAGGGAAAGGATATTGCAAAATCTCCATTCCTACCCCACTCTGGGGCCAGCCAAACGTGGTATTTGCCGGTTCTCCAAACTGCTCAAAATTTCCGCTACCGGTTCTCCAGAACCTGTGAGAACCTGCTGGATTTCACCCCTGTGCAGGGGGATATATTAAAGATAACAGAACAGTCCTATAAAATAATCTGTAAAAACAGTGGCAAAAAAGAAGCAATAATTAAATATTGGGACATGCAAATGGGCCACTGACTACATGAAGCATCTCTGGGAGTGATCCTCTCATATTTCTGGGCTCCTAGGAAGTTCCCTGCTTGTAATAGGAGAGACTATTTCACTGCCCTACAAGCAAGAAATCAGACTGACTAGATGTCATTATATCTTTCCCTTTTGCATATTTTAGATTCTATCAAGCCTTCCCGTGTTGATTGCAGGGAAAGAAATGAAACATTTTGTTTATTGCTCTGAGTAGTTTATGCAGCTTTAGCTTTGGCTTGCTTAGTTAATTTGTGGTTTAGGACAAAACAAATTTAAAAGCATTCTTGTTGCACCCTCCAGCTGTATGGAAATTGTGGTTTTAAGGCTCAATACTCTAGCAAAGCAGAAGCGGGAGGCTTTCTTTTTTGTATTTCTGACTGGGTAGAACACACAGGTATTAAATTGTCTACTGTTGACCTCACCCCATTCCTAAGAGGTCTCTAAGGGGTGTGCATAAGTGCACCAGCGTGCCTTCCGTCCCTGTCCTAATGTGCCCATTTATTCGTATCCATTTCATGTATTCATAATCATGTTTATACTTATATCTGTTAGCTTATACATGCTTGACAAATAAATAAAATAAAAAGAAAATTCTGGTTGAAGAATTAAAGGGAAAAACACAGGACCACAGAAAGGGACTTAGGACTCAAGGTTGCATCGATCTTACCTGTTGTAGGTGCTTTTGCTTCAGCAAGGGGATGAACCATTACAGGTAGTCTTCAACTTATTACCACAATTTTTTTTTTTGTTTAAAAAGTTTTTTATTAAATATACAGTTAAAAACATTGGGGATAGTGCGACTTCTCTGGTTCCCACATTTCCATCAAATATTTCCTTACAACAACTACAATTCACATTCAATATATATCTTGGTACAATCTATCAAAATTCAACTACATAAATCTCTTCGTCTGTGGAAATTACATTTAATACCAATACATTTCCTACCTATCACATAATACTAACATAATAATTCTCCAACTTTCAATTTATCCATATTTCTCTATCCCAACATTTCTCCTCCTTTCCAACCATTGATACATTTTATTCCAGATTTCATGATATTCCGTCTCCTGGTTTCTAGGCCAGTATCTTAACCACTGTGCCAAATTGGCTCTTATAAGTGATTTAATTTTTCCCTTCCTTTTATCTCTCTCCTCCAACCATTCATACCATTTCTCCCACACTGTAAGTATTATTCTGTTTCCTATTTTTCTTGTATCTCTTTTGTTAATTTATCCATCTCCACACATTCCTTTCATTCTTTCTTTCTTCCTTCTTAATGACCTTTTCTTCATATCTTCCTCAAAATCAGCTCTTCCTTTATATTGCCATCTTCTGGTTTCTTTGCTTACTTTTTAAATTTCCTTAATATATTTTTTATATATAAGAAAAATATATAAAGTCCTATAGCTGTGGAAGTTTCTGTGATTTTCCAACCAAGTACTAATCAGAACTAACTCTTAATTTCTGAGCACAGACAAAATCTTTCAGCTGTTGCTACCTGCTAGATCAGGGAAAAGGGCACTTGGACATGGGGTTTTCGGGCATTCTTCATAACATTTGTGATGAGAGAAATACGGTGGAAGACTTCTCCAAATTTGTACAGAGGGGTGTCAACAAATAATACCTCTTCTGAGATCCAAAGCTATGACAGCTTTTTAGATGAATACTGGCTCTTTAAGATTGCCCAGAACTCAGTTGATGGACATCCATGCAGGTAGCAAAACTGCATAATTTGATTCCATTGACTGCTTCTCTTTGAGGTAAGGAAAGTCACTTTGTCTATGCTCAGAGGCAATCCTGCTTTGGTATGATATTGTTTATTTACTGGTGTAGAAAATGGATGTTCTTCCTTTCTTAAAAAATAATCCTGGATAATTTACACTATCAGAGTTGAATTCCAAAGCCCCCATGCACTGAGACTTAATGCTGCAGGGGCAGTGGTGAAATCCAATTTTTTTTGGTTCTGTGGGCGTGGCTGAGTAGGCATGGCGTGGCTTGATGGGCGTGGCAGGGGAAGGATACTGCAAAATATCCATTCCCACCCCATTCCAGGGGAAGGATACTGCAAAATCCCCATTCCAGGGGTGGATTCTACTTACCTTTACTACCAGTTTGTAACAGGGCCATGCGTGTACTCGCTTCACTCCCGCGCGCCTTTCTGCACATACACAGAAGCTTCTGCGCGTGCACAGAAACTTCCTGATGACGTCAGGGTCGGTGGGTGGAGCCTCCTGCCGGTTTTACTACCGGTTCTATAGAACTGGTCTGAACTGGGGGCAGCTTACCACTGCCCCATACCCTCCTCACTCCTGTGGGAAGGATATTGCAAAATCTCCATTCCCACCCCACTCCAGGGAAAGGATATTGCAAAATCTCCATTCCTACCCCACTCTGGGGCCAGCCAAACGTGGTATTTGCCGGTTCTCCAAACTGCTCAAAATTTCCGCTACCGGTTCTCCAGAACCTGTGAGAACCTGCTGGATTTCACCCCTGTGCAGGGGGATATATTAAAGATAACAGAACAGTCCTATAAAATAATCTGTAAAAACAGTGGCAAAAAAGAAGCAATAATTAAATATTGGGACATGCAAATGGGCCACTGACTACATGAAGCATCTCTGGGAGTGATCCTCTCATATTTCTGGGCTCCTAGGAAGTTCCCTGCTTGTAATAGGAGAGACTATTTCACTGCCCTACAAGCAAGAAATCAGACTGACTAGATGTCATTATATCTTTCCCTTTTGCATATTTTAGATTCTATCAAGCCTTCCCGTGTTGATTGCAGGGAAAGAAATGAAACATTTTGTTTATTGCTCTGAGTAGTTTATGCAGCTTTAGCTTTGGCTTGCTTAGTTAATTTGTGGTTTAGGACAAAACAAATTTAAAAGCATTCTTGTTGCACCCTCCAGCTGTATGGAAATTGTGGTTTTAAGGCTCAATACTCTAGCAAAGCAGAAGCGGGAGGCTTTCTTTTTTGTATTTCTGACTGGGTAGAACACACAGGTATTAAATTGTCTACTGTTGACCTCACCCCATTCCTAAGAGGTCTCTAAGGGGTGTGCATAAGTGCACCAGCGTGCCTTCCGTCCCTGTCCTAATGTGCCCATTTATTCGTATCCATTTCATGTATTCATAATCATGTTTATACTTATATCTGTTAGCTTATACATGCTTGACAAATAAATAAAATAAAAAGAAAATTCTGGTTGAAGAATTAAAGGGAAAAACACAGGACCACAGAAAGGGACTTAGGACTCAAGGTTGCATCGATCTTACCTGTTGTAGGTGCTTTTGCTTCAGCAAGGGGATGAACCATTACAGGTAGTCTTCAACTTATTACCACAATTTTTTTTTTTGTTTAAAAAGTTTTTTATTAAATATACAGTTAAAAACATTGGGGATAGTGCGACTTCTCTGGTTCCCACATTTCCATCAAATATTTCCTTACAACAACTACAATTCACATTCAATATATATCTTGGTACAATCTATCAAAATTCAACTACATAAATCTCTTCGTCTGTGGAAATTACATTTAATACCAATACATTTCCTACCTATCACATAATACTAACATAATAATTCTCCAACTTTCAATTTATCCATATTTCTCTATCCCAACATTTCTCCTCCTTTCCAACCATTGATACATTTTATTCCAGATTTCATGATATTCCGTCTCCTGGTTTCTAGGCCAGTATCTTAACCACTGTGCCAAATTGGCTCTTATAAGTGATAACTAGCACCTTGAATTGTACCTGGATCACACTGGCAATCATTGCATCTCATGAAGTAGTAATGTCACATGGGCATTCCAAATCATGCCCATTGTGGCTGCACTGCTGCATTCTAGGCCAGGCAAAGCTTCTGGACAGTCTTCAAGGGTAGTTCCCTATGGAATGCATTGCAGTAGTCAAGAGACAAAGTGATTAGAAGCACGAGTTACTGTCTGGAAGGCCTGCTGCTCCAGAAAGGGATGCAACTAGTACACAAGATGGAACTGCACAATACCGTTTCCCTGAAAATAAGATATCTCCTGATAATAAGCCCAATTGGGCTTTTGAGCGCATGCGTTAAAATAAGCCCCCACTGAAAATAAGCCCTCCCCGAAAATATTTAAACGCATGCTCAGCCAGTCCCCGCCATTTCCTCTGGTTTCTTCCACGTGCACCAAAATAATAAGACTTCCACGAAAATAAGGCCAAGCGCTTATTTCGGGGTTCAAAAAAATATAAGACAGGGTCTTATTTTTGGGGAAACACGGTAGCTTTTTTGTGGCACAGCTGCTACCTGCTCGTCATACAGGACACATAAATCCAAGAAGAATCCCAGGTTGCCTCAATACTAAAGATGAAAAGAACCCAGATCTGGATGGGGGACTAAAATCCCCAGCAGCTCAATTTCGGTTGGAGGATTAGCCAGTCAGTTTCTCCCCATCCAAAGCTGCACAGACTTTAGGCTTTGGGACAGGATATTAACAGCATCAGCTTGGCTGGCTCAAGATAGCAAAAAAAAAAAAAAATCTGCTTTCATGGACACAGAATCCTGCCTTTGAGAATTCTGATGAGAGAGTTTCACTTTTTCCCAGGGAAATTCTGATGAATTCATCCACACGGTCTCTCTGCTTCCTAGATAGTTTGCATTCTGGTCCCATTCTCATGTAATTGCCTAACACAATGACTTTTCCAGAAAGAAGCCATGTTATTATTTATTGGGTCTCTCTGTTTAAGTCAGTGTTGATTCACAGCAAATGCTTAGATAAGTCCCTGCAGTTTTCATGGCAAGATTTCAGGAGTGGTTTGCCCAGGGATGGGCTGCTGGGGGTTCGCAGGGGTTCGGGAGAACCTCTAGCTAAGATTCTGTGCAGTTCAGAGAGCTCTCAAATCCCACTCCTGGCTCCACCCTGCCCCCGTCCCTCCCAGGAGTCCCGACGTGGCCCGTTTTGGATGCAGGTAAGTGCAGGGCGCGTGCCGAGGTTCAGGGAGGGCAAAAAATGGGCCTACCGGAAGTTCAGGAAAGCCAGAAATGGGCCCGTTTCCAGCCTCCAGAGGGCCTCTGGAGCCTGGGGAGGCCGTTTTCGCACTCCTGGAGGCTCAAGGAAAGCCTCCAGAGCCTGGGGAGGGCAAAAACGCCCTGCCATGGTGCAGGAGGCCGATTAGGCCACAACCACCCAGCAACCGGGCAGAGAACCCCTTGCTAAAATTTTTGAAGCCCACCCCTCGGCTTGCCTTGTCTACATCCTAGGGCTGAGACAGAAAGACTGGCCCAAAGTCATCCAGCTGGCTTTGTGACTAAGAACTAGAATTCACACTCTCCTGGTTTTTAGCCTGGTGCCTTCACCACTACATCAAACTGGCTTTTCGTAAGAAGCCTTAGGATACCGTTTTTTAAAAACCTCTTAAATAAACTGCCCAGTTTCCAAACAGTCCAGTAAAGTTTATGGCTTGATAACTTTGGCCTTTAAAGTGCCATCTAATTTCCCCCTCTGTGCATGACAGGAACACCCCCAGTGGCATGTTTGTTTATTTCAATATTTATTGGTCAACTGAGATTTCTCCTTTAAGCCACAAAGAAGTACCCGCCAAGGATAAATAATACGTAATCTCTGCTAAGGGAAAAAGAATGAAAGCAAGATGGCAAAAGCAAATTGAGTAAGATGGCAAGCTTCAGACTGATTCTGTTTTTATCCAGCAAGGCCATTCTTATTCATAAGGCTGAAAGAGATTAGATGCAGCCTCATTTGGCTTTTAAGGGGCAGAGGAGAGGAAATACAAGAAAATGAATCAGCTGTGAGTTTCCTTGAGCTTCAGTCTGTTCCGCAAATTTTCAAAGGTTCCCTGAGCAGCCAAATTCCTCCCCCCACCTTCCCCTCTCTGCCTGGCTTTCGGTCTGAACACATTGTCTGAATTAGCGTCTCGACGAAAAGGATATTGTTAGTTCCTGTACAGAGATAATAACCCCTGGTAGCGCCGGGAATTTCACCCATGCAGAGAGAATTTACCAAACTATTTCAGCCGCTGCTCCACAGAGATCCATTTACTCCCCGGCCCAAACAACTTAATGGAAACAAACTTGTCACCAGGAAGTACGAATTGAGGGCGGAATGTTGCTATAATTGCTAAAAGGCCATGTTTCCGCAAACAAGAGAAGGGCAGCCTTCCTTCGCCTTGACGGCTTCAAAATCAGCCATCGGAGGCTGCAACCAAAGGGAGGATGGTTCCCACCATGATCCTCTTAACAATTAAAGGAAAAAAAAAGAGGACATGAGGATGGTGGAGAAAAGCAAATACATACATACATACATACCGTGTTTCCCCGAAAATAAGACCCTCTTTTATATTTTTTGAACCCCGAAATAAGCACTTGGCCTTATTTTCGGGGAGGTCTTATTATTTTGGGGTGCATGGAGGAAACCAGAGGAAATGGCGGGGACCGGCTGCTCATGTGTTTAAATATTTTCGGGGAGGGCTTATTTATTGGGGGGGCTTATTTTCAGGGGGGGTTATTTTAGTGCATGTGCTCAAAAGCCTGATTGGGCTTATTATCAGGGGATGTCTTATTTTAGGGGAAACAGGATACATACATACATCGACCAGAATTATAGAAAATGAAGGATGAAGGCTGGGATCCATTTGGGTGGGAAAGAAGCAAAATTAGGGTTTAGGTAGTCCTCTACTTACAAGCATTTACTTAAGTAACCATTTAAAGTTACAATGGCACTGAAAACAGTGTCTTATGAATGGTCCTTGCACTTATAACTGTTGCAGCAGCATCCCCATCATCACATAATGTTACGTAATGTGTTTGCTACCATTTTGTTAAATTGGGTTGTGCCATTTGATGAAATTTGAGCCGAACTGAGTCCCTACAGTTATGCGTACGGTGTGTTATTTCCTTTTAGCATTAATAAGGAAAAATGGTTTTCTCCCTACATGAATACAAGGGGAAATTATTGCAGATTAAATGCTAGTGCTGAATTGTAGAGGCTCAGCTTTGCTAACAGTATAATAACTTGCATGTGCCCTTATTGTTATTACTACTCTTTTCATTAAGGATTAGCACAGTAAAAAGAACAATCCATTTTTGACTGGTGCTTTAAAAAAAAAATTGAATTCCAGGCCGGAATTTAAGAATTATCCATTAATGTTACAAGGCAGCGTTCCCAAACTTTCTTGGCTTTGGATCACAGCATCCCTGGTGAGTCCCAATTTGTGCAGTGGGGCACCATAGCAAATTCACTAACAATTCCATTTCTTGCAGAGTAAAATATCCTGCAGCCTTGTTAATTCTCTGCAGCACTCCAGAATGCCACATGCACCGTTTGTGCCTGCAAAATACTTTTGTTTAGTCCACACTTATATATATCTGAAACATTTTGTTTCCGTAAAAAATTGTTTAATCTGTTTGTTATTCCACTTAAAACACAAATAACTGTAGGGATGACTTTGGAGATCTTCACAATCTACTCCTACTATTTATTAGAGTTAAAGGTAAAGGTAAAGGTTCCCCTCGCACATATGTGCTAGTCATTCCCGACCCTAGGGGGAATCTCCGTTTCAAAGCCGAAGAGCCAGCGCTGTCTGAAGACATCTCCATGGTCATGTGGCCGGCATGACTAAATGCCAAAGGTGCACGGAACACTGTTCCCTTCCCAGCAAAGGGGATCCCTATTTTTCTACTTGCATTTTTTACGTGCTTTCGAACTGCTAGGTTGGCAGAAGTCAGGACAAGTAATGGGAGCTCACCCTGTTAAGTGGCACTAGAGATTATTAGAGTTAGATCTCTGTATTTTGGCATTTTTCCCCCCAGACCTTTTTCCTCGATTCTGCTGTCCTTGGCTACTGCCATGTCTACAAAAATTAATCCTTCCTTTTCAACTGTTGTTAAATCTGGTGTTCTAGATGGTGAACCATTTGTATGTGAAAATCCCATAATATTTCAATCATATTTTTTAATTTTAGGATTATTCTGAAAACTCCAAAATTATAATTTCAGGTCAGGTGCCAAAGAATCATAAGGTCTTACTCTGTTGTGATGTTGTTTTTAGTCCATCTAAGCAATCTTGTAACATCCGCTAATTATATCTTACAGTTTCATCTTTTTCTTTGCAAAGCTCGCTTTTTGATACAAGTGGAGTCCTTAATTTTTTCACATTTATCTGTAATCCTTGTTCCTGAGCTGCGACAAATAATCCTTCTGTTTCCTTCATGCTAATTCTTAGACTTCTGTATTTTATTTTCTTTTATGCGCTGGTCATGTAATGGTTTATTTCTCCAATTTTCTGAACAACTTTGCAATAACAACCATGGCATAAAAGGTTATAAAATCAGGCATGACTTAATGAACAACTACTTTGCTTAGCAACAGAAATGCTGGTCCCAGTATGGTCATAAGCTGAGGACTACAGGTAGTCCTCAGCTTACAACCACAACGGAGACCAAAATTTATGTTGTCAAGTGAGACATTTGTTAAGTGAGTTTTGCCCTATTTTATGACCTTTCTTTCCATAGTTCGGGATGGCGAACCTATGGCACGTGTGCCAGAGGTGGCATGCAGCGCCCTCTCTGTGGGCATGCGAGCTGTCACCCCAGTTCATCTGTGCCATGCATGCAAGCGTGCCTCCCACCAGACAGCTGGTCTTCGGGTCTCTGCCGTGCATACGCGGGAGGGTGGGGCTTGTGCGGGGGGCGTGCATGTGTGGGGAGCGGAGCGCAGACACATGCATGAGGGTGGTGCTCATGCGTAGTGGCCGCGTGCACATTGCATTTTGGGGGTTCGAGCATGCACACGTGCATTGGGCACTCGTCCGGAAAAGGTTAGCCATCACTGCCATAGTTATTAAGTGCATCACTGCAGTTGATAAGTTAGTAACCCAGTTGTAAAGTGAATCGGGCTTCCCCTATTGACTTTGCTTGTGAGGAGGTCGTAAAAGGGGATCACATGACACTGGGACACAGCAACGGTCATAAATATGAAGCAGTTGCCAAGCATCTGAATTTTGATCACATGATCATGGGGATGCTGCAAAGGTCGTAACTGTGAAAAATGGTCACAAGTCACCTTTTTTTTCAGTGATGCTGTAACTTTGAATGATCACTAAATGAACTGTTGTAAATTGAGGACTACTTGTACTTGTAATTCGTTTGTATAGTCATTCTTTACTTCTGCTAATTTCAGGATGTTTTCTTTGCGAATGGCAATGAGCATTTTTTCTTTGTGTGTCCTGATGTAATCATTTAATCAATGTTTCTGATGTTATTTTAGTAAACCATCGTTTTTAAGTGTAAGTAAAAGTATACTTTAGGCTAAATATAATTGATTAAATAAAATCAATCAACATCATTTTATGGATTCAACGCATGATACATTGTTGTTGGGGTTTTCTGAATTGTCCGATTCAACCTGTGTCTAGCTTAATTTATATAAACTTATTCTATACCTAAGGGACGTGGTGGCTAAGTGGCTAAGATGCTGAGCTTGTTGATCAGAAGGTCGGCAGTTCAGTGGTTCGAAATCCTAGTGCTGCGTAATGGGGTGAGCTCCCGTTACTTGTTCCAGCTTCTGCCAACCTAGCAGTTTGAAAACACATAAAAAGTAGAAAAATAGGGACCACCTTTTGTGGGAAGGTTACAGTGTTCCATGTGCCTTTGGCATTTAGTCATGCCGGCCAAATGACCACGGAGACGTCTTCGGACAGCGCTGGCTCTTCGGTTTTGAAATGGAGATGAGCACTGCCCCCTAGAGTCAGGAACAACTAGCACATATGTGCAAGGGGAGCCTTTTCCTTTACCTTATTTTATACCTGGTACCACTGTTTATAGCTTTGGTTGTATTCTCATTTAACTTTGAATTTAGAATTTTTTCATGCGTTTTCAATTTTCCAAACTGGTTTTTGATTTCACTCTGTAAGATGTTATGTGACTGAGTGTGGTATTCTAAAATATTTCTAGTTTTCCTCTGTCAGCTAAGATTGTGTGATATTCCCATTTTTTTAGCTGTATACCATTTTGTTTATTTTAAGTAATGATCCAGTTTCAGTTTTTGATTTCCATGTATCTTCAAGTCATCCTTTCCCACTTCCTTTTGACAATCCTGTTTTATTCAGGACACGAGTGAAGGATATCAACGAGATGATTAAAAAGCGGAAACAATGAAAATCCCCTTGAACAATTCCTCTACTGATGTTTACCTTTACTTTACCATCTTACTGATGTTTATATTTCCTATTTCTTTGCCACTGACTATCAAAGTTGTTTTCCATTTTTTTTGTAACTTCTTTTACAAAATTCTGGAAGTTTGTACTAATGCCGAATATTTCTAAACATTTACCATATGTATTCCCTACTGTATGTGGAAGAGAATCCTACCTGTTTTTATAATCCATCCAAACTATTTTTAAGTTGGTTTTTCCTTGCTTGAAGTTTTTAGTATAATTTTGTCAATCAGCAATTTATTTATTTTTGTTCCTCAAGAATTTTGGCAGTTATCTTTTTTGTTCAGGCAGATACCATGCATTTTTGAAGCAATAATTCAAAATGGAAAGTGCCACTATATCAGTTAACTGCCTGAGTATTGTTCATAAGTGATTCATTTGTAGTTGCTTGCAATTATGCCCTTGTTTCTGTCTTTTATTATTAGAATATTCTACCAATTGTCATCCATTCTTCCACTTTTTCAATTAAACAGCCAATCTTTCTTAGAATGTTGTCAGATGTTTAAGCCAAAATTGATGTACTTCACATTTCCTGATGCATTCCAATTTTAAACCTTCTTTGTTTTCTTTTTAACAAGTTCAGATGTTATGACCATATCATCCATTTTGACCGAGCCAATATTCTTTCTTCTCAATCTCTTTTATCCATGTTGCGTCTTTATTATGTTACTTTGTGTTATCCCAGATGTTAGTCCAAAATTATAATGTTTCATCTTTATCAGAGCAAGCATCTAGTGTATTTGTCATATTTCCCAGCAATGCTTTTATAAAGCAAATGCTGATTTGTTCAAAATTGCTGATTTTGTCAAAATTCATATTGTTTAATTTTCTTTAAAACAGCCATGACTTGTTTTAATTCTTTTGAGATTTCTTTGATATTTTTTTAATAAAATCTTCTTGATATTGTTTCTGAATCTATTTCCTTCAAGGTCTTCAAATATCAGCTTGCAATTCATTGGTTCATTTTCCAATAGACTTTTCCATTTTAGTGATAGATTTTCTTCCTTTTGTTTTATATTAATGTATCCCAATGTTGTATTTTTATTTTTGAAGGGCTAATAAATTAGTTGATTATTGTAATTTCACCTCATGTATATGTTTCAATTTTCTCTACCCCCAAAACTTGCATCTTTTGACTCTTTCTACTTTTCTTTTTCCAAGACTGGAAGTCTTTCCCTATAGTTTAAGTATGTTTTTTATATGTTCAGTCATTCATCCTTTCAGTTCCATCTGTCTGCCCAGAGAGCTGGTGTTCAACATTCTTTTATTGAACATTTTCATATCTTTCATCATCATTGTTATATGTCTCCAAAGTTAATAAAATGTGATGTTGCTTTTCCAAAAGTCCATCTGTTTGATGTTGTCCATTTGTCTTGTTGTTATCAATGTTATTCATATTTGCAGCTGTTTTTTTTTCCAATTCATGCAGTACAGTATCCATAAAAACTTTTGTTCTAAGAATATATCCTTGTTTATTCATCAGTTTCTGAATCTGTGTTTTTCTCCAAAAGTCAAATATTCTTCTTTTGAAGGCCCTTGTTTTAAAGTTTGGATTGAAATAGCAGATCATGCTTGCTTGAATTTTTTTTCAACTGACTCCTTTTTTTTTTTTAACCTTGCTGATCTTCCTTTCACTTGACCACTAGCTGCCTTGATTTTCTAGAAGGACCAGATGAGTTGTGTAGCCCATTCATTGGCTGATACTCAGGAGCTCTTGCACCAGAAGATGTCCTAAATGGCCTGAAGGTCAACCTGTCTGATCTAGAATTTCTTACTCAACATCAATAATGGCTTTGGGTCACACTATATAATGTCTGCCTGATTGGACTTTCAGTAACTAAGCTAGAACCTGGTCTCATTGTGGCATTGTTTATTGTTATTGATGTTAGTAGTGCAACATCTGAATGCCACTTTCCAATCATATTCTTTTTAGAATAACAGCAACACTAATTCACCTTGAAACTGAATTAGAGCCCTGGTGACCTCATAGACCCATCCATGAAGTTTTCTCATAACAATACAGAAATGGTTTGTCACTGCTTTGTTTGAGGATTTCATGGTGGTCTCCTGTTCCATTAATCAAATCCTAAAAGTGCTTTTTTTTCTTCAAAAGGCAGCTGGGCTGTTTTTTTTTCCTTGAGGAGGAAGAAGAAAACGTTTCACTTCTCATCCAAGATGCTTCTGTTCTGACTTAGGCTTCCTTAGAAAGTAAACAGCACACACTTAGTCCCGGCAAACCTCTTTAATTCATACGGCTGTAAATTACTTTCATTTGCAGTCTGCAAGGCTTGATAAACAGTCTTTCAGAGGAAGGTTATCAACACCCACCTATCTCACATGGAACGCTGCCAGAGAGCTAATTTCCAGATGCAGGGCAAGGCCAAACTTGGCACAGAGTCACAAACAGAATTTTCAAATCTTGAATCGGCCAGATGAACTAATTGCTTCCTGCAAAAGCTCACGTCTCGTTTGCTCTTCTTTTATGTCTTATGGGAGGGGCCAATCATCTCCAAGCTTTACTCCCAAGGCGACTCTGTTTCCTTAATTGTTCCTGTCTCCTGGCAGCTCTGTGCATGTGCACACTGGGAACAGACTCACGCTGTTCTTCTGCCTCACTGATGTCAGACTCCGGAGACTCCAGAGGCAGCAAAGAAATACCAGATGGCCTAGGCCCCCTCTCTGCCTCCGACTCAGAGCTATCATCCAAGCCTTCCCCAGATTCTAGGACTGGCCCACATTCCTCCCCAACCTCCTCCCTGTCCAAATCTGCTGGCCACTGGCGGGCCACAACAGCTTCCACAGTTCTGATGGTGGAAGGATGGATGGAAGGATCCCCCTGCCATCAGAACTGATGATGTCTTGGGTGAAAAACATTTTCTTCTTCTTCTTCCTCAGGGGAAAAAAACCAGACCACATTTGAGATAATTATGACCTGAATAACTGGAATTCTCTACAGATAATCAGATCCTACTTTACTTGTTTTTCAAGATAAGCCAGAGTATACCACTTAAGTAAGTATAAAATGTCCTTCATGCTGAGGTGGAGAATATGTAAACACAACTGTTTCTACATATTTTCTTGGTACATTTCAGAAATGGTTTGTCATTGCTTTCTGGAATTTTTTTCTTTTAATTTCTAAATTTATTTTCCTGAATAAGCCCAGCTCAGGGCTTCTATTGAAATCGGTCTTTCTAAAACAAGTGTGCTTACTTTAAGCGCTCCAAACTGTCATGTTGTATATGTTTATTTTCAGAACAGCTTTGGGTTTCTCAGCTACAAAATCAGAAGGTCCACAGTTCAGAGGTGGGTTTCAGCAGGTTCTGACCAGTTCTGGAGAACCGGTAGTGGAAATTTTGAGTAGTTTGGAGAACCGGTAGTAAAAATTCTGACTGGCCCCACCCACATCTATTCTCTGCCTCCCAAGTCCCAGCTGATCAGGAGGAAATGGAGATTTTACAGTATCCTTCCCCTGGATTGGGGAGGGAATGGAGATTTTATAGTACCCTTCCCCTGGAGTGGGGAGGATATGGAGATTTCACAGTATCCTTCCCCTGCCACGCCCACCAAGCCACGCCCACAGAACCGGTAGTAAAAAAAATTGAAACCCACCATTGCCACAGTTATATTACTAGACTTTCCCACAGGACTCAAAGGGATTTCTGGCACATTATTAGTATACTTTTGGGAGGCATCCTATCCAGCACCATTCTGTTTGTAGCTAAGGTTGGGGTTGCTCAGATTGATATTAGCCCTTCTACTCCCAAACCAAGGAAGCAACTGAGCAAAGGCAGAAGCGGAAGCTTTAAAGGTGGACTTACTCCTTTAAGACTCCATGGAGATGTCTTTAGAAGCAATCGTCTGGTCTAAATTGGCCGTCTCCTTCTCTCCTATGGCTGGCTTTAAGACAGGGGTCCCCAAACTTGGCAGCTTTAAGACTTGTGGACTTCAACTCCCAGAATTCTCCAGCCAGCATAGTCCACAAGTCTTAAAACAGCCAAGTTTGAAGGCCTCTGCTTTAAGAAGCACTGTAACTTCTTTAGGAGTTCATTTTTATAAAAGTTTGAGGGTGAAGAGGAAGTTTGAGCATGAAGAGGAATCATGAGAGGCTTATAAAAGCTTTTTGCCTTGAAGACACATTGTGCTAGTGATTTTTTTGCAAGTTTTTTGAAAGTCCTGGAGAAATAAGAATGAAGCCAAGGGACACTTGGCCCACGTTGCCTGGGTTTGGTGGGAATTGCAGCTACATATCCCCTCTGGAGATTGTCAAGCTGAGAGAGACAACGGATGTATTTACACAAGGCCCTGAGCTAGCAAAACACAATGACTGTGTTCACACACACATAATAGATTAATGTGAAACGGATAAGCTATATGACAGTTAAATATGATGTGGAGACAAGACTGGATAAAAAAAAAATACCCAATCTCATTTTGGCTTTGACTTACATTGCTACATGAAGCTCACAAAGGTTATATCCATTCAACTTGTCCATCCAGGCCAATTAAAACTAACAGCAGTATCCATTCCACCTGCTAAGTTGGGTTAGTTTAGCCTTGATTTGATTTCCTCTGGTTTTGCATGCTCTGTGAATCCAACCCATTTAGTTAATGTTTTTGTGCGAGGCCAGAAAATTGGTTAACTCGGCAACTAGGTTAACCATTTGCCTAAAGGGACTCCATGCTTAACTGGGCATGAAGTGGGTTGAAACCACTGCAATCAAGTTTTGTTGCTTGACATAGCTTCCTCTTTAAAAAAATCTTGGGAACCACACTTTTCTGACAAGGGCAAGAATATCTGATTATACAGCCTCGGTCTTTTTTTTTTTTTTTACAAAACTAGAATGCCCAAAGTCCTTCGTTTGCGATTGAGACCACCTCTGTTTCAAAACAATTTCTACCAGAAGACAGATATGCCTCTTCCTGTTATCACACCTCTCTTCTTCTTACATTCAGAAAACTTCGCAGAACACAGTGGCTGTGTTCACACAACACGCATCAGTGGATATTTCATTCATCTATTTTTTTCCAGGGTTTCAAATGACACATACACACCATCTGAAATTATAACCAGGTTTACAACTAAGTTTGTAATTGGTCTGGTTTGTAACTGTTGTGTGAACCCAGTGTCAGCTTTCCCAGGTAGATCAGACAGGAAACACAATGAGATGAGCTAATTGTACCTTATTGTAGGGCTATACTTTAACAGAATATTACAAGTGTTGAAAGTACGAATCTCCCACTATTTCTTTTATCACCTGAGAAATTCGGGAGGTTTATTTTTTAGTTTCCTTCTCTGCCTGTTATGCAGCTGCAGGTTGTGCCCTCACTTATCTAGCTCTTCCCTCCATCTCCCAAGGTCATTTTCACATACCATTGCACATAGCCACATATACTTCATTACTTTTTTGTCTTGCACACAGAAACCTTCTGAAAAAACAGCAGCCAAGTTCTTAGTGAAACTTTCTATCTCTTATTTGTTGACTCTGTACAACTATATCAATTTGGTTCACATAGTCGCCGCTCCCATCTTGATGCTACTTGGCAACCACATGACTTAGAAATATTTGAAAAGCAGGAGAGGAACTTGCCGTGAACCACTTTTCAGTGTTGTTTTGATGTCCAAAAATGCCTTCAAGCCTACTTAGCTTCATTCTTATTCTTTGAAATGAAAAATGGTTATTTGCTGCAGCCCAGAATTATGTTTGGAATGGGGCCCATCTGTTCCAGAAAAAAAAGGCAATGACCAATTTGGAGAAATAAAGATGAGGCCAGGGGGTGGAAAATGCTTTGAGCATCCTTTTGCTTCTATTTGTCTGTCAGTCACAAAAACTTTAAACATGCAGTTACATGCCGGAACTATCAAATCCAGAGGATCACTAGATGGCGGCAAAAGTTAGAATTCTTCTGTTTGCTGCCATCTTGGGGTGCTCTGAATTTTTGCAGCCTGGTTCTGTAGCTAACCCAATTCAAACTGATAATCGGGGGGCTAAGAGTATCCAATGGATACCAATGGCAGAGGCCATCGGTGCATAAGTGCCTATAGGAATCATGTTTCCTATTTGTGACAGTGCTCTGTGCTTACACAGCATACTTAAGATGGTTATTGAATGCACCCACTCTCTCGATTCTCATAACAGTGGTGAAATGCAATTTTTTTTACTACCGGTTCTGTGGGCATGGCTTGGTGGGCGTGGCAGGGGAAGGATACTGCAAAATCCCCATTCCCACCCCACTCCTGGGGGAAGGATATTGAAAAATCTCCATTCCCACCCCACTCCAGGGGGAAGGATACTGCAAAATCCCCATTCCCACCCCACTCCTGGGGGAAAGATATTGCAAAATCCCCATTCCCACCCCACTCCTGGGGAAAGGATACTGCAAAATATCCATTCGCACCTCACTCCTGGGGAAAGGATACTGCAAAATCTCCATTGCCACTCCACTCCTGGGGGAAGAATATTGCAAAATATCCATTCCCACCCCACTCTGGGGTCAGCCAGAGGTGGTATTTTCCGGTTCTCCGAACTACTCAAAATTTCCACTACCGGTTCTCCAGAACCTGCTGGATTTCACCCCTGTCTCATAATATGTATCACCTCTAGAAGAGATGGGCGGCATGCAAGTCAAATAAATAAATAAGTAAGTAAGTAAGTAAGTCAAATAAGTAAGTAAGTAAGTAAATAATGTATGTATGTATGTATGTATGTATGTATGTATGTATGTATGTGGTGGAATATAGTAAGGAAGGAGGGAAGGAGGAAGTGCATTGCAGAGGTGTAAGAGGCAGCTCAGATATCATGTGCAAGAGAAAGAGGATGAAAACAGTTCCTCCCTAATAGTTCCCAAAATATGTTGCAGGTGCAGATAGTAAATAATTAGTGAGATTTTTGTCTATACAGGCAGTCCTTAACTTATGACCATAATTGAGCCTAAAATTTCCATTGCTAAGCAAGGCAGTTGTTAAGAGAGTGTTGCCTCATTTTATGACCTTTCTTGCCACAGCTGTTAAGGGAATCATTGTAATTGTTAAGTCAGTAACATAGCGGTTAAGAGAATCCAGCTTCCCCCCATTGTCTTTGCTTGTCAGAAGGTTCCAAAAAGTGATCATGTGACCTTGGGACACTGCAACCGTCATAAATACATGCCAGTTGCCAAGTGTCCGAATCTTCATCACGTCACTACAGGGATGCTGCAACAGTCGTAAGTGTGAAAACTGGTCTTAAGTCACTTTTTTTTAGTGCCGTTGGAACTTTGAACTTTCACTAAATGAATGGTTGTAAGTCAAGGACTACCTGTAGATGTGAAAACAATAAAGAATTCAGGTTGGAAATGTTGTGACCCAGGTCCAAGTAGTTAGTATTAAATGCAAACAGTTTGAAAACAAACAGACTTTATTAGAACAGCTGAGAATTAATTCATTCTCAGCGTAGTCTAAACTAAATTAGAGCAAATTCTTCAAAACACCATTCCACAGTTTATCATCGACCCTGGTATAATTAGGCAAACTGCCAAAGGCTTTTCTTGGCAAAAATTCAGAAGCAGAAGACGCCGACAAGAAATGAATACAGTGAAACATGAAGCAAATCTTTCAACGTTGTTTTCCGGCAAAGAGCCCAAGAGCCGTTGCTGGTCTTTTAAGCCCTATGGGAGGGGCCAATCATCTCTTGGCCTTACTCCTGAGTTGTCCTCTCTGCTTTATCTGCTCCTGCCTTCTGGCAGCTCTTCTCATACGTGCACTAGGAACAGGCTCCTCCTGTTCCTCTGCCTCTCTACTATCAGCCTCTGGAGGCTCCGGAGTCTGCACATCACTCCCTGACGGCTCTGGCCCCATCTCTGCCTCTGACGCAGAGCTGTCATCCGGGCCTTCCCCAGCCTCCAGGACTGGCCCATGTTCTTCCTCAGCCTCATCGCTGTCTGACTCCGCTGCCAGCTCTGCAGGCTGCTGGGGGACCACAACAGGAAGATTTATTTATGTCATTCTTAGTTTTGGGCCTGACACAGTACAATGAACCAAGAAGTGGATCAGTGCAAATCTATTTAATTGCAAAAAGCCCAACCACAAGTTAAGGGTAATATCAAATCACATATGTAAATGTAGCTACAGTATCAGGGTTTTTAATAAAGGTGATTAGCATGTGGTTTAAACACCAGCATGTGTGAGTGTGTGTATGCATATACCCTGTTTTCCCGAAAATAAGACCTCCTCAGATAATAAGCCCAATTGGGCTTTTGAGCGCATGCACTAAAATAAGCCCTCCCCGAAAATATTTAAATGCATGCACAGCCGGTCCCCGCCATTTCCTCTGGTTAGGGTTAGGGAGACAGAGCTGGAAATCGGGTAAGATGGCAAGAGGAGCCCCGTCTTGCTCCACGTGCCCCAAAATAATAAGAGCTCCTCAAAAATAAGGCCAAGTGCTTATTTCGGGGTTCAAAAAAATATAAATCAGGGTCTTATTTTCGGGGAAACACGGTACATGGGGAGAAGAGGATAGAAAGCATATTAAAAAACAGAACCCTTAAATACAGTTGCTGGGCAGAAACTTTCTCCTGCGTTTTTTCCGATCAGTTCTCATTCAATCTGATGAAAGAGAATTTGCTTTAGAGATCATTTTCAAGGACCCCCATAAAAATGGAAGTGAAGCTTCATTGCATGTTCATGGCCACTGTCCTGACTTTTTGACACAATAGTTTTGACAAACTATTAACTTCTCTCTCTTTCAACCTATGCACTCTTTTTTCCTCTCTCTTTTTTTTTTTAAAAAAACCAACCTTATTTTTTTCCCTTTGAAATGAAGATAAATTTAGCATTTATGTCAATTATGTACAGTGAGTGGAAATTACTTTTTGTCTAGAAATGAAGGGGTTTTGTCAGAACACATTGCCTTACACTGTATTGGTGAGGTCCAAGATCAACGAGATTTTCTTCTCTGATTAGCTGGAGAAAATGTAGGCTAGCCATGGAAGGCACAGGGTTTGGGGCAAGTTGATGAAAATAATTATTCAAGAATTAACTTTGGAATAACTTTGTTGAACAAACTGGAGTTTGGTTTGATGGACATGAAACATTAAGCCAAACCAAAGTCACCACATTCCAGCATTATATGTTCTTCACATCAGTGGTGGGTTTCAAAGTTTTTTAGTACTGGTTCTGTGGGTGTGGCTTGGTGGGCATGGCTGGGGAAGGAAGAGGCGACCACGCGCGAAGCATACGCACAAAGAGAACCAGTAGTAAAGCCAGTTAGAACCCACCACTGATAGAAACTCAAGGTAAACTGCTCCATACTCGATTGCAGAATATACGACTTCAGCAATAGAGTGGTCAATGCCTGGAATGCTCTACCTGACTCCGTTGTTACTTCCTCAAACCCCCATAGCTTCAACCTTAAACTGACTACCGTGGACCTCACCCCATTCCTAAGAGGTCTGTAAGGGGGCATGCATAAGCGCACCAGCGTGCCTACTGTCCCTGTCCTACTGTCCCCATTTATTTGTACTCATTTCATGTGCTCTTGTCCATGTTTATACTTATTCCTGTTACCTCATACATGTTTGACAAATAATAAATAAATGAAATAAAAAAGATGCTTAGAAACAACTATGCTTTGCTCATCTCCTAGCTATAAAGTCAACTCAGCATCAAAAGAAGACTGCAAGATGTTCTCCAGCACCCAGAGGGCAAAACTGAGAAGCGAAAGCTATCCATAGGAAAAGGCAACCTCTACACGAGAATAAGTTGCATCTTAAAAACAATACACTGAAAACAACCCATCAGAGGACAACCTTAGATCTCACTCCGACAGTGGATGGCACAGATAGAACATGGCAAGGGAAAAAAGTGGAGGACACAATTACATGCAAAACCCAGCTCGCTCCTTGTGGGGACACAGCATCGGTTCAGGCACTCCCTTCTCGTCTTTCTCCTCCGCCTTTCAATTTCCGAAGCCATTTCCTAATCAGACTTTTCTGTCTGGAGTTTATTAGCAATTCACAGAGCAAGAGGAAATGGGGAATTTCACCCACCCCTCCCTATTTTTTTCTTTTCTTTTGGACCCCGTATTAATGGAAAGGAGGGAATTGGGCCTCTACGTTTTTTTTTTTCTTTTGTAGCCACATGTCAGATAAAACAAACCACGAAGAAGCTTCCTGATGCTTTTGAACTTTGGTGTTGCAGTAGACTCCTGATACAGGTAGTAATATTATGGATAGCCAAGGAAGCAAATGGGTGGATCATCAAACAACTCAACCCAGAGCAGTGGTGAAATCCAAATTTTTTTACTACCGGTTCTGTGGGTGTAGCTTGGTGGATGTCATGTGGCTTGGTGGGCGTGGCTTGGTGGGCGTGGCAGGGGAAGGATGCTGCGAAATTCCTATTCCCTCCCCCCTCCTGGGGGAAGGATATTGCAAAATCTCCATTCCCACCCCACTCTGGGGTCAGCCAGAGGTGGCATTTGCTAGTTCTCTGAACTACTCAAAATTTCCACTACTGGTTCTCCAGAACCTGTCAGAACCTGCTGGATTTCACCCCTGACCCAGAGTTCTCATTCGAGGCACAAATGAGATTAGGTAGGCTCAAATTATCCTACTTCAGATACGTTTTGCAAAGATCCAACTCTCTGGAAAAGGCTCTGATGCTAGGAAAGGTGGAAGGGAAGAGAAGATCAGCAGCATGGTAGATAGGCTCAGTTACAGTGGGGACCATTTGGAGACTTGAAAGACCAGGTTAAGGATAGATCATCATGGAGAAAAATCTACGTAGTCACTAGGAACTGAAAACAACTTGATAACTCATACCAATCAACCAACCCAACCCAACCCACCTAACCAACCTCTGCTCTTATGAAGCCATAGATGTTCCATTTTTAATTCATTGTTAGGAGGATATGCTTACCAGGAGTGAAATCCAAAATTTTTCCCTACCGGTTCTGTGGGCGTGGCTTGGTGGGCATGGCAAGGGAAGGATACTGCAAAATCTTCATTCCCTCCCCACTCCAGGGGAAGGATACTGCAAAATCCCCATTCCCTCCCCACTCCTGGGGGAAGGATATTGCAAAATCTCCATTCCCACCCCACTCTGGGGCCAGCCAGAGGTGGTATTTGCCGGTTCTCCAGAACTACTCAAAATTTCCGCTACCGGTTCTCTGAACTACTCAAAATTTCCGCTACCGGTTCTCCAGAACTACTCAAAATTTCTGCTACCGGTTCTCCAAACTACTCAAAATTTCCGCTACCGGTTCTCTGAACTACTCAAAATTTCTGCTACCGGTTCTCCGAAGTACTCAAAATTTCCGCTACCGGTTCTCCAAGAACCTGTCAGAACCTGCTGGATTTCACCCCTGCATAGGACCCTACTCCAGCGCCATCACATCTTGTGAACGATGGAAACTTCCAGTCTGAAATCCCGTATTTCCTCACAGCTAAGTCCAAGATGGCAGCTCTAATAAGTACTTCGTGTTACCCCTTGTGGCCTTTCCAGTTGTTTCATTTGCTCCTCCTTTTCTGTGTCCATTTAAAGAGGACATTTTTCTCTCTTATCCTAGCAGACATTTCCCTTGCTGTTCTTCACCTGTGCTCTTTGTGAGCCACCACCAAGTCCTGGCAGCGTTTACCAAATGTGTTTACAATTAAACAAAAATGCCAAACCGTCTGTAACCGTAACAACAGGCCCAAGTCAGCAGCGGGGCAAGGAGGGGATGGAGGTCAAGGCATTGTTTACTTTAATTTCTATGAAAGCTTTTTGGGAGAGTTCTCCAGCTCCCCCCTTGCTTTATTAAATTCAGATGAGGCAGTCGTGGAAGGTTGGATTACACACAGTCCAGGGAAAGTTTTAAAAAAAGAAAATCAAAGCTTTAACCCATTGGGGAGAAGGAGGGATCACTCTGGAGGTCTCTCCGCTGCCATTTTTAGCTGACTTTCAAATGGCTAAAATGCATGGAAAATGAGCAATGCAAGATTCCCCCTACCCCACCCCTGCTTTGAATGATGACTAATTCCTTGAAAAACTCAGTCCTTCTGACTGAGACCATCAGAAGAGTCCTGCTGGATCTGTCCGAGGGTCAATTCATGCAGACCAGCAGTGGGTTTCAAAAATTTCCACTACCGGTTCAGTGGGTGTGGCTAGTTGGGGGGGCATGTGACTGAGTGGGTGTGCCAATTTGACATCACTCACGCCCCCTCAGTCACATGACATCCCCCTAGCCACACCCACAGGAAAAGGTAGGAAATCTTTTGGAATTTCAACCTATCTACCCCCACCCTCCCTTCGCCGGTTGCCCCCATTTCCCCTCCTTTAGTGGCCCCAGCCCTAGCCCCGCTTCCTCTCCCACCACTGCCTCTTTGTTTGGGCTGCTTACCTTCCGCGGTGGCTGGTCCAGAGTCCAGAAGGCAAGCTGACCGGAGTTTTCGGCAACCCCCAACCAGCCACCACTGCTGGAAAGTGGCTGGCAAAGAAGCCTCTTTGAGAGCTGCTTTGCAGGTACGGCGGCTGGCCGCAGTCTGCCGAAAAGTACGGAGGTCGTGGAAAAAGCTGCTGCCATCTCCACCATGTTCTTTGCGCACGCGCATCCCATTGGAGTTGCAAGGCAATTGGATGCACGTGAGTGAAGAACATGGCAGTAAAGAACATGGTGGGTGGGGCGAGCGAGTGGTGACCGGGGGACCGGTTTGGGGGTGTGGCCAGTCAGCCATCGCTACCAGTTCAGCGACTTTGGCCAAATTTCCGCCAAAGGTTCATACAAACTGGTGCATAGCTGATCTCCGGAAATACTGGTTCGGACCAACCGGTAGCTTTTTTTTACTCCCGGTTTGCCAAACTGGTAGCTTTTATCACTACCGGTTCGCCCGAACTGGAGCGAACTGGTAGAATTTCACCACTGATTATACCTGTGTACACTTTAAATAAAGTGGTGGAAGGAATCGAAGTATCATCATGATGTCTGCTTAAGTATCTATCTAAAAAAGCTTTCTAAAATACGTGCATGGTATATAACCATTTGACATTGGTTAAATACAAAAAGAATTTGAATGTGTTACAATAGTTTGTCAGTCAGAGGCGGAGAAAATCTAAATGAAGGATACTGTTGACGGTAAAACTGCCCTCTGCAAAGTAGTGCAACGGACCAGACAGCGAATAGATACGATCCTTAGCAAAACACAGATAGTCACAGACTCTGAACGTTTAAAGAAAAATAATCAGTCTTTATTTGTAGTATAAAAACAAACTTGGCTTCTCAAAACAACTTCTTCAAACAATCACGGTTTAACACAAAACATAGTTTGCTTACAATTCCAGTTCTCTTCAAACACAGACACAGTTCCTTCCAGCAGTTCAACCTTCAATAGCAGGAGCAGAAGCAGAAGTGAGCGAACTTCCTGCCTTCCTTTTATGTCTGCTTAGCACAGCACAAAGATTAGTCATCTTTGTAGCAGTTAAAGTTACAGAACATAGTTTTTTATATATTATCTACCCAACCGTAGGATAAGCATCCAACAGATACTTTTAGACATTGTCTTCATGGTCCAGTTGTTCCCAGATGTCCCTAATATTGGAAGTGGGCAGTAAAATACCTTTCTGAATTTCTTGGAGGAAAAACAATGAGTTATCAATAATGAGATGGATAAATTTACGTAACTCAGCTAACCTGCTTACTGAACTAACCTGTTTTCTGTGTTTGCACAGTGTGCTAAATTATAAGCTTACCAATAGCTTGGGTTTGCCCAACATGTCAATCCCCAAGCAAAGATCAATACCGATTGATTAGGGATGTACAAAATGTTCTTTTTTTTTCTTGAAAAAAAATTTCAAGGTATCCTGGAATGCTCTATTGTTCTTTCAAAGCAAATATTCTGAAGTGGAGAAGTGGGTGAAAAGATTGAGGAAGTCCGGAAGAAAAAAAAAAGTGAATAATCCTGTATTCCAGAACGGTCCATTCCTGAAACATTCTGCTTTGCATCTTCATAGTGAAAATCAAGCTTGATTGTGTGAATGGAGCTTCTGGGTCTTTTAATTATCCTGGTTAAGCACATTGTATGAACCTATTCAGTGTGCAATGGACAGTTCAGTTTGTTTTTTTTTTTAAATATTTTATTAGTTTTAAAAGTAAAACAATGGACATTGCTCAACGTCTCTGGTTTCTAACATTTGCATCAAATTCAAGTTAATAAGTAATATATTTCTTAATCTATAAACAAATTTACATATCTCCTATTTCATTATATATCAAGTATACAGTATTTTACTTCCTAAACAGCTATACATATGTTTAATAAAACCTATCTTACATTCACAAATTCAGTATACCTTGATATATTGATATACATTGATATATACATTTCCAGACATTCATTATCCCTTGTTTTTGGCATTCTTCCTCTTATCTAACCAATTATAAAATTTATTCCAGACTTCATAGTATGTTGATTCACTTTTGTCTTTGAGTTCTAAAATGAGTCTGTCGATCTCTGCACAGCTGTAAATTTTGTGTATTACTTCTTCTTCTGAAGTGTATTTCTTTACACTTCCATTTTTGAGCAAATGCTAGTCTTGCCGCGGTAAGTATATGCAATATTAAATAGGTTACATTTTTGTCATATTTGCCATCTCTCATGCCCAGTAGACAGTTCAATTTATTGTTGTTGTTATTGTTAGTTGTGAAGTCGTGTCCGACCCATCGCGACCCCATGGACAATGTTCCTCCAGGCCTTCCTGTCCTCTACCATCCCCTGGAGTTCATTTAATCTTACACCAACTGCTTCAGTGACTCCATCCAGCCACTGTGTTCTCTGTTGTCCAGTGGAGGGTTGCTACTGGTTCATCCCGGATCGGGCAAACCGCTAGTAGCAGCAGTGGGAGGGTCCACCCACCTGCCCAGATGCTTCTGCACATGCGCAGAAGCGTTGTGTGTGCACGCACCCACGAGCGAACTGGTAGTGATGGATTTTGAAACCTGCCCCTGCTGTCATCCCCTTCTTCTTTTGCCCTCAATTGTTCCCAGCATTAGGCTCTTCTCCAGGGAGTGCTTCCTTCTCATTAGGTGGCCAAAGGATTTGAGTTTCCTCTTCAGGATCTGGCCTTCTAGAGAGCAGTCAGGGTTGATCTCCTCTAGGACTGACCGGTTGGATGGCCTTGCAGTCCAAGGGGCTCGCAGGAGTCTCCTTCAGCACCAGAGTTCAAAGGCCTCCATTCTTTGGCGCTCAGCCTTCCTTACGGTCCAACTTAGCCTCCCTTTTTTCCACTAGCTGGCAAGCAGTGGTGGGATTCAAATAATTTAACAACCGGTTCTCTGCCCTAATGATTTCTTCCAACAACCGGTTCGCCAAACTGCTCAGAAAGTTAACAACCGGTTCTCCCGAAGTGGTGCGAACCGGCTGAATCCCACCACTGCTGGCAAGTGAGATTTTGGTCTTGATCTGAAACCAGTTTCCTTCCCTTCCATATTACGGAATGTATCTATATCCATAATTGATTTAATTTGCATACCCATGATTTAATCAAGTTAATTTAATTAATAATTTTGCATATCCATAAAGATATTCAGGGCCTGCTACCTCCTCAGTGAATAAGTACATTTGTTGAATCCAACAGATTCCTCTGCTTTCTAGCCTTGGGGCTGACCAAATTAAGGGACATGTTTTGCAAACTGAATTGTGGGAAAGGTCTAGAACAGTTTCTCCATCCGTCTCCCTTTGGACTATACCTTTTCCACCCACTGAAAATCCTTGAAATGTCCCCTTAAAATTCCTTTCTGCATATTTGACTTAGTTAAAACTTGTTGTAAATCACTACAAAGGCAAAGCTTAATTGTTGTTCTTTCTTTAATCCGTTCCTCCCAGTCTGTTCTAGGCTAAGTAAGGGAATTTTTCCAGCCATCCTCATTTAAAATCCTATAATATCCTTTGAAAGTGAATCCAGAGGATAATCACTATACCTCCTTGAAGATGAAATAGTTACTTCTTTTACTCAGGGAACATCTGCACCAGGGGCGGGTTCTACTTACCTTTACTACCAGTTCGCAATGAGATTAGGCTGTCTTCACCCTCTTTCTCTCACACATCATCTCTGGCCTGAGTTGCCTTTTATTCCTCTAGAACAGCTGTCACCAACTGGTGGTCCGTGGACCACTGGAGGTCTGCAAGAAAATTTTGGTGGTCCGCAGAAAAATTATTTGCATTTTTTATATTGCACTAAATCAGGGGTCCTTAAACTACGGCCCCTGGGCCGGATACGTGCAATGAACGTTTGTGTTGCTGCAGAGAGTCTCCCCCTTTGGGGTCTTCTTGTGTGGGTCGGAGGGGGGCAGAAATTCTGACTTGGGGTCTGCTTCAGCCTCCTGGTGCGGGGCTTTGGGTGAAGGCTGGAGGGAAGCACCGCTGGTGGCGAAGAGCCAGAGGGCCTCGTTCCAATGGGACTGTATCATGGCCTGGAACTGGCTGACCATCTCAGCCCGCTGAACCTCCAGGCGCCGGTACCTGGCCTTGCACTCCCGCAGGTCTTCCCTCTGCTTGGAAAGCCTATGCTCGTAGTCCTCAGTGAGGTGCTTCTGCTGAGCCTCCTTCTCCGTCAGATCCAATTGGAAGAGTTGCCAACTCTTTCTCATGGTGGCTGTTTAGCTCCAACAACTGCTTGCTGTTGGGGCCCTAAGGAGTCCGGGCGGGGAGGCGAGCAGTGGCTGGGAGGGGAGAGGCGAGTAGAGGCTGGCAAGGTGCCCCTCAAAGTGAGTGACATTGAGTTGGCCACGCCCACCCAGTCACATGACCACCTAGCCACGCCCACCCAGCCGGTCATTAGGCAGATCGTATTAATGGTCCGCGGGATTTAAAATTATGAAGTTAGTGGTCCCTGAGGTCCGAAAGGTTGGGGACCCCTGCTCTAGAATGCAGCCCCTCCCTCCTGGGGATCCACCTCCTCAGTACATTCCATCGTATCTTTTCCCCACGACAACAACCCTGTGAGGTGGGTTGGGCTCAGAGAGAGAGGGTGACTGACCCAAAGTCTCCCAGTTGCCTTTCCTGTTAAGGCGGAACTAGAACTCACATTTCTTGCCACCTAAGTTAATAACACGGTTGCTAAGTGAATCTGGCTTCCCCCATTGGCGCTGCTGGTCAGAAGGTCGCAAAAAGTGATCACATGACCCGAGGAAACTGCAATCGTCATAAATATGAAACAAGTATTTGAAGTTTGATGACATGATCTGCAACAGCCATGTGTGTGAAAAATGGTCACAAGTCGCTTTTTTCAGTGAATTTCAATTTCAAGCCGTCATTAAACGAATGGTTATAAGTCGAAGACCACTTGTGCTCTGTGAATTGTGAGGGAAGGTCTGACTTTGCTCTCTTCCTGTCCACCAGCCATTCCAAGCTCCATTGAGTCTTTGCTCCCTGGGAAAAAGCCCCTCCCTCCTTCGACTCTGGACTACATTCCACCACAGATGTGTTGGCATATTTATCTATTATCTCACCTTTTTAAATTTGCTCCTAAGTTTGGGATTCCTGATTTATAATGTAGTTTTTCTCAAATCTAGCCAGGGGTGGGGCTGCGGGGGGTTCGTAGGGGTTCGGGAGAACCTCTAGCTAAGATTCTGTGCAGTTTGGAGAACCCTGAATCCCAATCCTGGCTGACCCCACCCAACCCCGCCCCTCCCAGGAGTCCCCACATGGCCTGTTTTGGATGCAACTAAGGGCAGAGCATGCACAAAGCCTCGGAGAGGCTCGGGGAGGGCAAAAAACGGGCCTACTGGAAGTTTGGGAAGGCTGGAAAAGGGCCCATTTCCAGCCTCCAGAGAGTCTCCGGAGCCTGGGGAGGCCATTTTCGCCCTCCCGGAGGCTTGAGGAAAGCCTCCGGAGCCCAGGGAGGGTAAAAACGCCCCCCTCCCACCATGGTGCAGGAGGCTGACTAGGCCATCCCCACCATGGCCACGCCCACCCAGCAACTGGGCAGATAACCCCTTGCTAAAAAAATTTTTTTATAATAAATTTTTTATTTTTTAAGACAGACAAACATTTAATACATCAATCCTCCCTTCCCTGTGACACCTCGGTGTTACCTTCTAGTCTTCTTTTCCATCTTCCATGAGTTTCTTCCATCTTCACATTCATCCAAACTATTCTAACATTTCATTTCTAAATCAATATTATAGTCATCATTTGTACACAATTATAGTATCAATCATTTATATCTCTTTTCCAACCAACTATAAAAATAATTCCATGTTTTAAAATATTCTGATTCCTCCTTATCTTTAATCATCAAAGTTACCCTTGCTAAAATTTTTGAAGCCCATCTCTAAATCTAACCGTTATGGCTTAGTCAAGCCTGACTTGGCAGGATATGTGAGCTACCGGTATAAAACAGGTTCTTTTGGTTTGCGTCTTCCAGTGCTTTTTAAAAACCACGTGTGCTTTTTCTGTAGCACAACGTTGTTATAAAAGGCCCTTTTGTCTTGTCCGTCCAGGCCCTAGGGCAGTGATGGCTAACCTTTTTGCCGTTGCATGCCAAAAGCGGGGGGAGCGTGGGGGGTTTGCGCACGTGCATGTCCACACCTATAATTCAATAGCCCCCCCCTTCACGCATGCGTGTGTGACCCCCCATGCTCCCCCCCACTTTTGGCACATGATGGCACAGTGGGCCCGGTAGGCCTGTTTTTCGCCTTCCCCACCCCCTAGAGGCTTTCTTGGAGCCTGGGGAGGGTGAAAACAGCCTTCCCCACCCCCCAGAGGCCCTCCAGAGGCCAGAAATGGCCCATTTCCTGACTTTCAGTGGGCCCAGAAGGGCTGAAAATCAGGTGGCCAGTGCACACATGCGTTCTGGAGCTGAGCTAGGGCAACGCTCGTGTGCCCACAGATATGGCTCTGCCTGCCACCTGTGGCACACATGCCATAGGTTCGCCATCACAGCCCTAGGGGAAGCTAGCCTGAGGAAAACACGGGACATAGAAAACTTCAAATCGCATGCCATGGCCACAGATGTTGGGTACTCGGCAGGCTATTTGTGTGTTCCCCCAACCAGGGATGAAGCACAATCAATCAATCAATCAATAAAATGAAAAGTGAGAGAGAAAATTGCAGTGAGCAAAATGCCGTTGGAAGGATTCCGCCCCCACCCCGCCAATATCTCCCTTTAACACTTGGCACATTTGCAAACCAAACATTTTTTTTTCCCAGTCAGCCCAGGGAAAGCAGAGCAGGGAAGGAGAATATAGATTTTATTTATGTTGTGTTTATTTGCTTAAAATGGCCACCCAGCACATAGAAAGGTAACTCTGGGAGATGGATAACAACTTTAAAAAAAACAATAATCCAGAAATTCAGTTACAGTTAAAACAACAATGGGGCTACTTTGCTTTGGAGCAAAATGCTTGCTCCATCCAAAAATATATCAGGATAAATTAGCTTTCCCTAAATTTATGCAATCCAATTTGTTGTGGTGGTAGTGTAATACTATGCTGAGCTTCCTCTCATTTCTATCTATCTGACTAAAGAAACATGTTTCTGGTTATGGGTAGTGATGGGTTGAATGTTTTTAGACTTCTATTCTATACTTTCCCCTAACTCCTAAATCCAAACAACCTCTCTACACAACAACATCTGGCACGGAAATCTCAAAGGTGTGTGTGAGACTGCAGTGATTTACATACGACTATATAATAGTTATTTTGCAAAATACAAACCAGAAGGGTAAGGTGAGTGTTTTTCAACCTTGGCTACTTTCAAATGTATGGACTTCAACTCCCAGAATATCCCCAGCCAGTTTAGTTAACTGGGAAACTCTGGGAGTTGAAGTGCATGCTTCTTAAAAATGACCAAGATTGAGAAACACTGGGTAAGACCATTTACGCAGCCTGAGTGGCGTAGGAGTCTAATGTCTCCTACTAAGGCAGCATTTAACATCCAGCTGCCTGCAATTACTGCGAGTTCAATTCTCACCAGGCTCAAGGTTGACTCAGCCTTCCATCCTTTCTAAGGTGGGTAAAATGAGGACCCGGTTTGTGGGGGCAATAAGCTGACTTTGTATAAAAATATACAAAAGTATGAAGGCTATTGCTTAATGCATTGTAAGCCGCCCTGAGTCTCCAGAGAAGGGCGGAATATAAAAATAAATAAATAAATAAATAAATAAATCAGGAACTGGAGATGAGAAAGCGACAGCAATAGCAGTTAGACTTATATATCACTTCATAGTGCTTTACAGCCCTCTCCAGAGTTAACGGAATCAGCATATTGCCCTCGACAATCTGGGTCAGGGGTGAAATGCTCTCGGTTCGGACCAGATCACCCGATCCAGTAGCGATGGAGGCGGGTGGTTCGGAGAACCGGTAGCAAAAATCCCTGCCCCCCCCAATTGCCCAGCTGAGCCACACAATCATCAGAGGCTTTTTTTTAATTTTTAAAAGCATTTTTTCTACAACCTCTTCGGCCGAACAGGTTATAGAAAAAATGCTTTTAAAAGTAAAAAAAAAAGCCTTTGCCGATCAGACAAGTCAGCCGGGATCGTCAGAGGCTTTAAAAGCATTTTTTAAACAACCTCTTCAGCCAAAGTGTTGTAGAAAAATGGTTTTAAAAGTTAAAAAAAATAAAAGTTGGCCTCGCCCACTCAGTCATATTACACATCCCCAAGCCACGCCCACAGAACCGGTAGTAACAAAATTTACATTTCACCACTGATCTGGGTTCTCATTTTACTGACCTTGGAAGGCTGAGTCAACCTTGAGCTGGTCAGAATCAAACTTTTGACAGCGGGCAGAGTTAACCTGCAATACTGCATTCCAATTACTGCGCCACCATGGCTCTGAGCATGGAACACTGCTCTGAACATGGCTCTAAACATGGAGTTGCCAGACAAGATAGCTCAAGTGCCACTGAAGATTGCAGGCAAGGAAAACCAAATGAAAATCACAATTGCTGGAATTATAACACATCTGGTTGGGACAGGCCGAGCCTGGAATCCAATTGGAAGACTGCAAAGCTACTGCAAGACAATCATATTTTGCTTTAATATCCTACTCTAGGAATCTACTTCCTCAGAATAGTCTTTGATTTGTTGCAGTTTTGACGCAGTAGGGCCATCTTAACTGAGATGGAGTTCCAGCAGAAATCCCAAACATCTGGATATTTTGGGGTGCTGGGCGCTTGAGGCCTGATCCCAGGTTCTTACAAACCGTTAAGAGCCACCTGCTTTTCATCTGCTGTTGTTTTCCATCCACCGACCTGGCCCAGCCTTTGAACAAAATTGTTCCCAGCAGAGGCCTAAAGACTTTGCTGGGGTGATGCTGTAACATCATAAAGGCCTGTTGCTCTAACCCTTTTCTGTCAGGAAGGAGGAAATAACCAAGGTTTAACCAATGCCGCATGTGAAGCAAGCTTTGAAGAGGGATGAGGGCAGGCCCAAGACACAAGGGCAAGGCCACGTCAGGGGGTAGGCCGTTGCATTGCAGCTAAACTCCAGGCTGGTTTGCCAAGGTTCAGACTAGGTAGTTTTGAGGAGGATTCCCTTGTAGCTTACTTGCTAACCCATGGTCGAACGTACACAGTGTTGTGGTCCGCCAGCAGCCTGTGGAGCTGGCAGCAGAGTCGGACAGTGAGGAGGCTGGGGAGGACAATGGGCCAGTCCTGGAGTCAGGGGAAGGCCCGGATGAAGGCTCTGCATCAGAGGCAGAGATGGGGCCAGGGCCATTTGGGAGTGATGTGCAGACTCCAGAGCCTCCAGAGGCAGACATCAGAGAGGCAGAGGAACAGGAGGAGCCTGTTCCTAGTGCACGCATGCGAAGAGCTGCCAGAAGGCAAGAGCAGCTAAAGCAAAAAGGACGACTTGGGAGTAAGGCCAGGAGATTGGCCCGTCACAGAAGGCTTAAAAGAGCAGCAACGGCTCTTGGGATCTTTGTAGGAAAGCAACGTTGCTACATTTGTTTCTTGTCAGCATCTGGTGGGGTTTTGCCAAGAAAAGCCTTTGGCAGGGTGCCAAAGAAGACAAAGGTTGGTGATAAGGCCGAAAGACTGTTTATGAATAATTTGTTTTGGACTTAATTTGGACTAAGCTGGGAATGAAGTAATTCTCAGCTGTTCTAATAAAATATGTTTGTTTAGGACTGATTGTGTCTGGTAATAACTACTTGGGTCTAGGTCACAACACACAGCTGAGCATGAGTTCTAAGCAGAATTCACACATGCTAAGCCAGGCTGCCTTAAGGTGGCAAACATACCAGTGGTGGGTTGCTACCGGTTCACCCCGGATCGGGCGAACCGATAGCAGCGGCAGCGGCACATGCGCAGAAGCGTCGTGTGTACACGCGAGCGAACCAGTAGCAATGGGTTTTGAAACCCGCTCCTGAAACATACCCAATACTCCTCCCTCCTCCTATTTTCCCCACAACAATCCTGTAAGTCAGGGGTGGGTTCTAAATTTTTTTACTACTGGTTCTGTGGGCGTGGCTTATTTTGTGGGTGTGGCTTGGAGGTCATGTGACTAGGTGGGCGTGACTAGCTGGTCAGAGTCATTTCTCGAAGGTCCTCGCACTTACAACCAGTCCTTGCACTTACGACCCGACTCATTTGTTTGCTTTTAACACTGATCAGCTGTAGGGCGGCCCTTGGAAGCCCCGCGGCAAGAGTTTAAACAGTTTTTTTCCCTCTAGTCATCAGCTGGGACTCAGGAGGCAGCAATAGATTGGGGGTGGGGCCAAATAAAAGGTAAGAATAACGTGGGTGGGTGGGGAGGTGGGAGGGTGGGGGGGGAGAACCGGTTCGGTGACATCATATCGTCACGGCTACCGGCTTGGCCGAACCGGACCGAACCGGGAGGAACCCACCACTGCTGTAAGTGGGTTGGGCTGAGAGAGAGTGACTGGCCCAAAGTCCCCCAGCTGGCTTCATGCCCAAGGCGGGACTAGAACTTAGTCTCCTGGTGATTGGCCCAAAGTCACCGAGATGTCTTTCGTGCCTAAGGCGGGACTAGAACTCACTGTCTCCTGGTTTCTAGGCCAGCACATTAAAACACTACATCAAACTGCAAACATTGTTGTTATATTTGGATAGATTCATATAAGATGCTAAATCAGAATCCTTGGATACACCGTATGAAGAAATTCAGTTTCTGCTTTATAAACTGTGGTTTATGGTTTGTTGCATGAACCCAGGCTTTTGGTTTAGCAACACATGGTTATGATTTAATGTAATCCAACAACCTTGGAAGGAATGGATAGCCACTGTTTGGAACTACTAGCTGGATTCATATAATAAATTGACTCACAGTAGCTTAAATAGTTTAGTACAATGATGGTGAACCTTTACGACACGGAGTGCCCAAACCAGAACGTGCATGCGTGTGTGTGCATGTGCGTGCGCCAGAGCACCGGAAACCCAAATACCAGCTGGCCGGTGTGCATGTGCACGCTGGCCAGCTGGTCGTCACGCGTGTTGGGGCACCGGAAACCTGAAAACCAGCTGGCTGGCATGCATGCCTGGTTTTTGGCTGTTTTTCAGGCCATTTTCAGGCTGTTTTTTTGGGCCAGAAAAAATTTTCCAGACCCAGAAGGCCTGGAAAATGGCCTGAAAACCAGCCTGAAACAGCCTGAAAAATGGGCTGTTTTCTGGGCCATTTTCAGGCTGTTTTCCGGGCCATTTTGGGTCAAAAAACAGCCCGAAAACAGTCTGAAAACAGCCCAGAAAATGGCCTGGTTTTTTGGCCGTTTTCAGGCCAGTTTCCGGCTCTCCAGTGCCCGTGAAGACCAGCTGGCCAGAAACCAAAAAAGCAGCTGGTGATGGCGCACGTGCCCACAGAGAGGGTTCTGCGTGCCACCTCTGGCACGCTTGCCATAGGTTCGCCATCACAGGTTTAGCATATAATGAGAACCCAGTTTGGGTAGTTAACTGATAGTTCTGTCGAATGGCCAAACCCACAGAAACAATGGCCTGCTTAACCATGGATTAATATGTTGCAACAACACAACTATGATGTGATTTATTTATTTTTTTGCACTGATGGCTTTTCAGATATGGACCAAGGCAGCATAGATCTCTGGTACACGCTACAGATGTGATGACATTGTTGTGTGATGACACATGATACATATCCTCCTCTTCCCCATGCGTGGCATTTAATCACCAAGGGTAATCTCCTACTAAACAGGCTAAATATTCAACATTTAGAACAGGGTCTATGGAGAGTCTCAGTCATCCAGGTCATGGTTGTCCCAAAGGTAGTTTTTTCCCCAAGAGGAAAGTGGACTTTCTGGTGCTACCAGAACTGGACTACCAGAAAGTCCAGTTGCCTCTTGAAAAGAAAAATAAAGCACCTTTGGGACGATTTAGAGCAGGGGTGTCTAACCTTGGCAACTTTAAACCTAGTGGACTTCAACTCCCATGCCAGCCAGCCATGCTTGGATTTCCTTGCATTCTCCACCTCTGTACAACTCATACCTATGATTAGCTTCAACAGAGTTTATTCAATCAACTGAACTGAGTTTTCAGAACACACTCAACCCTACATGAATCTTTGGGGCTTGGCTGAAGGGGGGGGTTAGGTGGGTTTGATCCCTACGACTATGTTCCCTATGACTATCATCAAGTGTTGTGCCTTATGGTTCTTGACGAATGTATTTTTTCTTTTATGTACATTGAGAGCGTATGCACCAAGATAAATTCCTTGTGTGTCCAATCACACTTGGCCAATAAAGAATTCAATTCTACTCTACTCTACTCTACTCTACTCTACTCTACTCTACTCTACTCTACTCTACTCTACTCTACTCTACTCTACTCTACTCTACTCTACTCTACTCTACTCTACTCTACTCTACTCTACTCTACTCCACTCCACTCCACTCCACTCCACTCCACTCCACTCCACTCCACTCCACTCCTCCTCTCTATTCCATTCCATAATTCTAGTCTAGTCTAGTCCAGTCCAGTCCAGTCCAGTCCATTCTTTATTCCATTCTATTCTCATGTTTAGTCTAGTCTAGTCTAGTCTAGTCCTAGTCCTAGTCCAGTCCATTCTATTCTCAAAACCTTAATGGTTGCTTGACAAAGCAGGGAACCACGGCTGTCCCACAGCTCCACCCGTGTTCAGAAAGGCTCAGGAGTCCACGGACTTCCCGGGCCGAGTCCTCCTCCAGATGTTCCTCATCGTGACTCCCGCCGCGAACGTCACCACCCCCGGCCTCCTCGCCTCTTGTCCACTCCGCCTCACGCGCGGGTCATGTGAGCGGGCCAGCCGCTGGGACTCGGGATGTGCGTGTGTGCTCGTGAAGGAGGGAGGAGCCCGTTCGTCCGCATCGGCTTCCCGGGGTCACCTCTTCTCTCTCCTCGCCTTCCCGCTCGGCAATCGCCGCCGCCGCCGCCACCGCCGCCTGGGCACCTGCAGGAAGCGGGCGCGGCTTCTTTGCAACGGTCCCCATCTGTGCCATTGCCGCCCCCTCCGCAGAAGCCCAAATCCTGCCAGCCCCCTCCTCCCCCACCACACACCCCCCGCCCGGCCGCCCCGCCCGGCTAGATTCCTGCGAGGCTCCAGCGGTGAGTGCCAAGCCCGCGGCCGGGGCTTCCGGGGAGGGGACGGGGAGAGAGAGATTAGGGGTAGGGGTGCGGGGCTCAAGCGGCAGTTTGAACGGGGAAGTAGAATAATCTTTTTAGCTGGACTCCCGACCTAAAGCGGCTGCCGGGTTCCTTCCTTCCTTCCTCTCCTTCCTTCCTTCCTTCCTCCCTTCTCCTTCCGACCTTCCTTCCTTCCTCCCTCCCTCCCCTTCCTTCCCCCCTTCCTTCCTTCCTTCCCCTTCCTTCCTTCTTTCTCCTTCCTTCCTTCCTTCTTCCATCCCTTCCTTCTTTCCTCCCTCCTCTTCTTTCCCCTTGCTTCCTTCCTTCCTTCCTTCCTTCTCCTCCCCTTTCCTTCCTTCCTTCCTTCCTTCCTTCCTCCATCCCTTCCTTCCTTCCTCCCTCCCCTTCCTTCCCCTTCCTTCCTTCCTTCCTCCCCTTCCTTCCCCTTCCTTCCTTCCTTCCCCTTCCTTCCTTCCCCTTCCTTCCTTCCTTCCCTTCCTTCTTTCTTTCCTTGCTTCCCCTTCCTTCCTTCCTTCCTTCCCCTTCCCCTTCCTTTCTTCCTCTTCCTTCCTTCCTTCCCCTTTCTTTCTTTCTTCCTTTCTTCCTTCCCCTTTCTTTCTTTCTTTCTTTCTTCCTTTCTTTCCTTGCTTCTCCTTCCTTCCTTCATGCCTTCCTTCTTTCCTTCCTTCCTTCCTTCCTTCTCCTTCCCCTTCCTTCCTTCCCCTTCCTTCCTTCCTTGGCGCAAACTGCCTGCAGTTTGCCTGCAAGACCATTGGCGCTGCACCGGACACCCTCCCCCCACTCCCTGCCACTACTCCCAAATCACATGCCCTAAACCGACAAACAGGTCCAGCCTTCTCCCACCTCCTCCCCAACAGGGAAGGCTTAAGGAACGGAAAGGAATGTTTTCTAGAGCTTGCTTGGAAAATGCGGGGAGGGGGAGGAGAGCCCACATACGTTATAGCAATGCTGAGTCAAGATTCTGGAAACACCCCCCCCACACACACACACACCTTGTTCCATCTCGGTATCTTTTAGGATTGTATGGAAATCGGGATGGTTTTTTGCCGTTTTCTTTCACCTGCTTTGGGTGGGTTTTTGGGGGGTGGGGAGGATGAAAAAATCTTCCCTTTCGGCTAAGTTATTATATTCCACCTGTCTGGTCCAGATCTGCCTTCATTTGACCTACAGCTGAACTAACCACTTGCAGCTCCAAGGGTGGCTGAGCTCCTGTGAGCTGTGCGCTTGCCACGTTGTGGGCCTTCTGATGTTTGTGTACACAATATACAAAAGTGTGAAAAGCCTATAATAACAGCAGCCTTTTGCACAACTTGTGAAACCTGTTCAGGTTAATTTGGGTGAGGAGAGGGAGTTGGCGGGGCTTCTTTTTGTGCAAACAATTTGTTTGGTTAGTTTATCACTCGTATCAAGATTATTTTGGCAACAAGGTTAAGTCTGTGTAGTGCCAAGGTAACCATTATGGGAGGAAAAAGCGGGGACAGAATGTTTAAATATATGGAAAGCCATGGTGGCTGCTCCATCAGAGTTTGGTTGTTTTCTTGGTTGCACGTGATTCATTACCCAAACTAGGTAACACCGTGAGTGCTAGTGACTAGCACTGATAATGTTACCTAATTTGAGTAATGAAGCACCTGCAAGAAAACAACCAAGCTCGGAGGGTGACAAAGGACCCTTCATTTCAACCCTGAACTACAAATATTTTCGTTTATTGGGGGCTTTCATTGAAGGTTTTCAAGAAGAGACTGGACAGCCATTTGTCCAGAATAGTATAGGAGAGTGATGGCTAACCTTTTTGCCGTCGTATGCCAAAAGTGGGGGGAGCGGGGGGGTATCACAAAGCGCATGCCCACACCCATAATTCAATGCCCCCCACCCCCCCATGCATGCATGCGTGACCCCCCACGCTCCCCTTGCTTTTGGCACGTGATGGCCCGGTAGGCCCATTTTTCACCCTCCCCAGGCTCCAGAGGCTTTCTAGGAGCTTGGGGAGAGCGAAAACGGCCCTCCCCACCCCAACGGAGGCCCTCCAGAGGCCGGAAATGGCCTATTTCCTGACTTCCAGTGGGCCTGGAAGGCCCGAAAATCAGCTGGCTGGCACGTGCATGTGCCCTGGAGCTGAGCTAGGGCAACACTCACATCCCCACAGATATGGCTCCGCATGCCACCTGTGGCACACGTGCCATAGGTTCCCCATAGGTTCCCCATCAGGGGTATAGGATCTCCAGCTTGAGCAGGGGCTTGGACTAGAAGACATCAATGTTTTCTTCAAACCTTATTGTCCTATGTCCTGTGTTCATTTTGATGACTGTGTTATATTCGTTTATTTTAGTAAAACTTAAATTAGATCAGCTAAACTAATCATCCAGGTCCAACTTAGAGTGATAGGGTCCTTTCACCCCAGCATGCATTCAGAGGACTATTGTGGCTTTAAGCCAGAAAAAGGTTATGCAACATGGTTATGCCCATGCTTAGAAAGATGGAAATATGATCAGTTTGTGAATTACTTGGGAGCTAGCATGAAGTTATCTTCTCCTCCCCGCCTCCTCAGCAAAAGAAGCAATAGGGTTGGCCTCACACAACTCACTGGACCAAAATCTGGTTAATTTGTGGGTCAGTACTGTATGCTGTGTGAACTCAACTTGGCTGGTCAATTGCTAGTTTAGTGTTGCATGAACCTGCGCCATTGAGTTAATGAAATAAATCAGGATTTAGATAACCAGAAGCTCATTATAGGAGCAAAGGAAACTTTCCTTAAGTCCTGGAAAACTAAATTCTATTCAGAAGAAGCTTAGTCAGCTCTGATCACATAGTTACTGATCACAGTTTTTTTTTAATTTGATGATCCAGGCTTTTAGAGAGCTCTAAATGCTGAGATTGGCCTGGGATCCAAAGCATGAATTTCAGGATGACACCTAGGAGTGTTGGAATTTTTCTGCATATTGGTCATGTCCTTACATCTACATTTCTTTCTCTGCTGGTTTCTTTTTCCCAGTTGGGTGGGGGCATCGATGTTTGCCATGTGCCAACCGGAATTCCCCCTCCATCCACAGCTCAGTGAAGCCCAGGGAAATTCACAGCAGGATGTGATCTACCATAACAAAAAGGACTCCCATCCAGACAAGAACCTCAACTTCATGGATGAGAAGTCCTCTGATAGCAACGAAAACTGGAGCCAACCCATATCAAAGGTGCCGATACCAGAGGAGTGGGAACAATGGAATGACAATGGGATAAAGAAGGTATCTGAGAATCTGACTGATCTAATACACCGACAGAAAGCAAAGAATCGCTCTAGAGGCATTTCTCAGAACCTAAAGTCTGATGATAACTTCCTGGGCTTAGAGGAGGAGAAGGACAGAGAAGAGGAGGACATCCGCAGACCACCTGAAGGTGCTGAGGTCAGGAGTCCAGAACAAGAGACCAACTACCAGGTGAAGGTAAAAGTAAGAGGGAAACTGGCCAGTTCCCCTCGAGAAGATGATTATTCCAGCAGTCGTTGGGTTGATAACCCTGAAAGTGATGGCACCAAAGTTTGGAAGATACCTTCTGTCACCGATGAAGACGGGACATGTAACGCTACGCAGCAAGCCTCCAATGATGATTTTGACAGCTCTTCCTCTAGTTCTGAGACCGTCTCCCCAGCACTGGCAGAAGCTTTCAGGAACATGCAGGAGATGAAGAAGTTCAAAGAGTTGGAGAAACAGAAATATCACAGCCACTTAGTGATGTATCGCCGCCTGGCCTTGCTACGCTGGATTCGCAGCCTCCAGCAGAACGTTGCTGACCAGCAAAATCGACTGCAGGAGAGCTTTGACACTATCCTGGACAATCGCAAAGAACTTATTCGACAGGTCAAGCAAGGCATGGTGCACACCGAAAACCCAACTTAGGGTTTTGAATTATAAAAAACAGCCCACCCTCCATCTCTTCATTTCTTAGCTTGGCCTCCCAAATAAGGGTCATCAGGTCATGGCTTGTTTGCAATTTGGCCCAGTGGACTTTTCTCGTGTTTCATTGTTCCTCCTAGAAGACATCAGAAAATTATCGGCAAGTTAATCATAGACACTCCAAGACACATTATTTATGTGGACACAACCCCCCCCCCACCCGAGATTATTTTCCAAGATGTATCACTTCTGGGGGTGAATGTATTATAAATACAACTTCCAGTGAAACGAAAATAAGAAATGCAGATGGTATGATGATGAGTAGATCCTATGGTCATGGAGAAAAACTGAAAAATCGTGGGCATGTAGACTTATAAAATACCCGCTAAGCATCTGAGATGGAAAGAAGCTTGAAATGGGAACTTTGTGAGTCAGTTATCAAGTCTTGTGCTACCACCTGGATAGAATGTTGGATGCTTCAAAGCCATGGTACAACTTGCATGTCATGACATCCTTATGATACACAAGGTAGTTCTCTAATTTGATAACCACCCCAAACTGCCAAATTTCTGTTCCTAACCGTCCTGGCCATTTCCATACACTTTGCCTTATTTATCATCCTTGTTAGCTTCTTAGCTAGACTCCATCCTTCTTGCCAGGAATAAGGGTTTTCAGTTGGTTTGCCTTCCAAGCTTTCTTTCACGCTCACTTCCTGCTTCCAGGTGCTTACAACTTTTTCAGTCCTTAAAGTTCAAACCTATCAGTATGCAAAACAAGAATCTTGAAACAAAGATCTGATAGGCAGGATTCTTCTTCTCCCCAGCCTTGTATTTGGTTAATCTACATCTGATTCTTTCCTTGGTCCTCATCGACTTATCAGAATGGGATGGTGCTGAATTTGAAGCTGATTTTGTGAATCAATCAACATATACCCCAAATGTAACTAACCCACAATCTGAATTGTATCTCCTGATCTTCAGCTGATCCTTGATGTATGTTGAATCCAGGGGTGAAATGCTCCCGGTTCGGACCAGATTGCCCAATCTGGTAGTGATGGCGATGGGTGGTTCGGAGAACCGGTAGCAAAAATCCCTGTGACACCCCCCCATGCCCAGCTGAGCTGCACGATCATCAGAGGCTTTTTTTTTACTTTTAAAAGCATTTTTAATACAACCTCTTCGGCCGAAAAAATGCTTTTAAAAGTAAAAAAAAAGCCTCTGATGACCACGCGGCTCAGCTGGGATCGTCAGAGCCTTTTAAAAGCATTTTTTCTACAACCTCTTCGGCTGAAGAAGTTGTAGAAAAAAAATGGTTTTTAAAGCCTCTGACCATCCCAGCTGAGTTGCCTAATTGTCAGAGGCTTTTAAAAGCATTTTTTCTATAAAATAATGCTTTTAAAAATGCCATACCCACCCAGTCACATTACCCTCACCACCAAGCCACGCCCACAGAACCGGTATTAACAAATTTTACATTTCACCACTGGTTGAACCACTTTATAAGGTTGGATGTCAACATGCAAATCTGTGCCCGAGTTGATTGAAGAAAGAGGATCTTGTTTCCTATGTTTTGGACAATGTCCTCTTTAAATTAAAATCAGAAGCATGTTTCACTTTACTTCCAAATAAACCAAAACCTTTCCAAGAGTGTATTCGCCTTGGAGACCAAATACGATTTTATACATAACTGCATGCATGTTTCTTTAAATTTAAAAGAAAAACAAAAGCAGTATGGAATACTGTAACTTTCAAAGTAACACGGTTACATGTTAACTTCCAGAAATCTTTGGAAGCCCATAATTTTTTGCATAACAGTAATAATACAGGTACTTCTCAATTTACAACTTTCGTAAATCATGGCAGCTGTAAAGCAGGTCACCCATGTGATTGACCTAATTTTATGACCTTTTTTGGTGGTCATTAAGCAAATGCTGTGGTGGTTAAGTGAACCCATTATTCACCGTGGGCCATTTTTGTCCAAAACCAGAAGTAAATGCCACTTTTCTGCAAAAACACAAATCACAGTCATGTGATTGTACTGCAGGATGTGCAAACAGCTGTAAATGTAAGCATCTACCAAGTGTGACATGCACCAAGTTGGAACCAAGTTGTACCTTTGGGGGTGTTCATCATAACTTTGAATGGTCACTAAGCAACAGGTTTTAAGTCAAGGACCATCTGTGGAGATTCTCAGTCATCCAGGTCATGGTTGTCCCAAAGGTGCCTTTTCAGGAGGCAACTGGACTTTCTTGGGTTTTTTTTTTTTGAAGATGTTTCACTTCTTATCCAAGAAGCTTCTTCCACTGACTGGATGGTAGGGAATGGAAGGAACCATTTGTACCACTCAGGTGACCTTGAGGACACAGATAAGCCTCCAAGTGGCCTCAACGACTCTCTAAAAGAATGCAATTGACCAGCTGTCTGCAAGGGATATAAATTCTTCCATTCCCCACCATCCAGTCAGAGTGTTCTGACCTAGGCTTCCTGAGTCAGTAAAACACACGAGTAGTCCCAGAAACCTGTTTTATTTTAACAACTGTGAATTCTGTTCATTCACAGATGAGTCCCAAATAGTTGTAAAGAGTCCTTTGGGATAAGGCTGATAGTCACCCACCTTTATCTCCCTTGACACGCTGCCAAAGACCTAATTGGCAAAGCCACATGGAGTCCAGAATCAAACAGAGCTTCAGACTTTAAACTGCACAGAATTAACAACGTTGCTTCCTGCAAAGGCCCACATGGCTTTGCTCCTCTTTTAAGTCTTATGGAAGGGGACAATCATCTCCAAGCCCTACTCCCGAGTCGTCCCTTTTGTTTTAACTGTTCTTGCCTTGTGGCAACTCTGCGCATGCGCGCACTGGGAACAGGCTCCTGTTCCTCTACCTTGCTGAGTTCCGACTCTGGAGGCTCCGGAGGCAGCACGTACCTCCCAGAAGGCCCTTTCTCTGCCTCCGAAGCAGAGCCCTCGTCTGAGTCTTCCCCAGACTCCAGGACTGGCCCATGTTCCTCCCCAGCCTCCTCACTGTCCAACTCTGCTGCCAGCTCCGCAGGCTGCTGGCGGACCACAACACAGAGCTGTAGCAGTTTCTTGGATGAGAAGTGAAATGTCTTCAAAGAAAAAACAAGAAAGTCCAGTTGCCTCCTGAAAAAGCACCTTTGGGACTCTCTGTAGAAGAATCTTTGGACTTTAGCCCCAGCTGACCTCATGGGCATGGCCTTGGGAAGAATATGGAATTGCCTTCTTGAAAGATGGTTTTTCCAGCTTCCCACTTTGAGATTTCACCCAGGAAATCCCAAACTGCAACCCTTCCATCCAACCTTTAGCATTTTTTTCCCCTAAAGTTCAGCAAGGAAAAAGCTTCATTCTCAAAATCTTTCCTCCTTAATCTGTTTGTTCTCTTGGAAGGAAGAAGAGACATATATCTCATCCTTGTGCCTCTCATTCGTACTTCCCAGTATTAACACCCCACTGCCCTTTTTTTAAAAAAAAAAACAAGTGTGTTATATTTCCTTGAATTTTATTTTTATAAGAATAATTCCTGTCTTCCACACCCAGAAAGGCTATAGAAATTTAATGAAATGTCTGTCAGATTTGTGTGAGTGCAAACTGCTGGTTGCAGAATATTGTTTCCTGCTTGCAAAGCATGGCATATATATATATATATACATATATTTGTCTTTGTTAAAACATTTCACTTTTGATGAACAGAAGGATGCATTCTTCAAGCAACTTGCGTGAGCTCACACAATACACTGAAGAGATACCCAGTCCTGTGGGTAGCTTTGCAGTAACACAGCTACAAACTACTGTTTTCTAGTCTACAGTGTTTGGTGAGCAGAAACTGTGAGTGACTTGCTATCAAAACTGGGTCCTCTCTTAAGATGAGTTAGAAAGTTTCTGAGAGTGTTTGATGTTTTCCAAAGTTTGTAAATTAGGGAGTATCATATGAAAATATTTGTTTGGCCAGTTGACCAAACCCAATTTGCTATTTCTTTGGTGTGATAGAATGTCAAATTTATGTCAAAGTTAGTATAAAACAGAGGTCTTCAAACTTGGCAACTTTAAGACTTGTGGACTTCAACTCCCAGAATTCTGGCAGCATAGCTGGCTGGAGAATTCTGGGAACTGAAGTCCACAAGTCTTAAAACTGCCAGGTTTGGGGACCCCGGTATAAAACAACATCCCCTAGTAACTAGGGCCTAGTTCTTCGGTGTAATCTGTTGACCTTAGTTGCTTCCAGTTACCTTCAAGGTTACTAGATATTTCACCCAGCATGTTTTGGGGTGGAAGTGAAATTCATCATTTTAAATATTTTACATAATGTTCATTTTAATCTTCCTTTCCTGCAGATGATTCCACCATTAATAGAAGTACAGATATATGGATGTACATTTCCAGTAATGGATATCGCGTTGCGGAAGTCCTTCTCAAACTGATTTTTCTTTTAACATTTATGATTCATCTGTGTAAAGAGACTTGTCTGTTGCTTTTCTGTATTTTTTTTAACAGAAGAAATGTATTACCAAGTATAATATAGGATAATGATGTAAACTGACTTTACTGATTGTAGCATTTGGATAATTATTGCTATCACTAGTACAAATCAGAACTGATATGCATGTTCTTTGAAAGAAGATAAAAATGTCTGTATTTGGAGATATAGTTTGCATCTTGATTAGTAAGCTCCTACCTAAGGCATTTTGTGGGTAAAAGAAATAAGATTATAGAGTGAGAATGCAGGTGACAATATGTTGGGTGTGAAATTTCCGTAGATTTTGTTTGTATTGTGTCTAAGCAGATGCTATTCAGGTAGTCTTTCACTTATGACTATTTGAGCTCGCAATTTCAGTCATAAAGTGGGTCACCCTGTGAGTATGCCCAATTTTACAGTCTTTTGGTGCTGGTCACTAAACAAACACTGTGGCTGTAGAGCAAACACCATGGTTGTTAAGTGGACACGGCAGTCATTAAGCAAACCCATTGTTTATTATGAGATGGTTTTTGCCGGGAATTGGAAATAAACGCTGGCTTTCGGCAAAAATGGTATGGGTGCTGCAAATGTTCACAAATGCAGGCTGGTTGCCAAGGGCCCCAAATGCAGTCATGTGACTGTGGGAGACGTGGTAATGGGACATCGGAACTTTGAATCCGGCTCATTAGTCCCTTTTTCAGAGTTCATCATAACTTTGAAAATGATGGATTTAAATGGCTGATTATAAATTGAGGACAACCTGTACCATAAGGTTTCCTTATTAGGGGAGACGTTGTTGGGCATACTGGTTGCACTTTATAATAGTTCTTTGCGTGTGTGAAGATTGAGATTGCTACAGTTTAAATAAGGTTCACCAAGTCTATTCTGTAAAGCAGGAGTCTCCAAACCTGGCAACTTTAAGACTTTGTGGACTTCAACTCCCAGAATTCCCCAGCCAGCAAGTCCACAAGCCTGCCAAGTTGGGAGACATAAAGGACCAGATCCTGCTTCTCTTCTACCACTGTGGCTGGCAGGTCTGCAGGCCAAAGAGCATGGTAACTATTGGAAGACTCTGGCCTGCCAGCAAGGAGGATGCTGATAGACTGCCCCTGCCCAGGATGGCTTGGCCACTACCTTTGCCCCAGGAGTTTGGCTCAGACTCAGATCTGGCAATCTGCCACCTGTCTGCCTCTCAATTCTTAATTTGTGGCCAGGTGGTAGGCTAGATTTGGCTTGAAGCAGTGGTGAAATCCATTTTTTTTAAACTAGCGGTTCTGTGGGCGTGGCTTGGCATGGTGTGGCTTGGTGGGCATGGCCTGGTGGAAGTGGCAGGGGAAGGATACTGCAAAATCTCCATTCCCACCCCACTCCAGGGGAAGGATACTGCAAAATCTCCATTCCCACCCCACTCTAAGGGAAGGATACTGCAAAATCTCCATTCCCATCCTACTCCAGGGGAAAGATATTGCAAAATCCCCATTACCTCCCCACTCCTGGGAGAAGGATATTGCAAAATCTCCATTCCCACCCCACTCGAGGGTCAGCCAGAGGTGGTATTTGCCGGTTCTCCGAACTACTCAAAATTTCCGCTACCGGTTTTCCAGAACCTGTCAGAACCTGCTGGATTTCACCCCTGGTCTGAAGACCATAGTTTGTTGACCCTGGTTTAGAAGACGGCACTGGTAAAAATGAAGGAAAAGTTGCATTAGTGTCAGTATGATTGCTCTAAATTGATTTTATAGTGATTCATTCTTACTGGAGAATCCTGGGAAATATTACTCTTCGGGTGTCAGCCTCTCTATCAGATTACTACCGCTTTGCCCAGATACAATTCCCAGGATTTATTCCTGGAAGCCAGGATTTTAAATGGAAAAAAAAGTTATTAAATGTATAGATGTTTATTGCTTTTTATGTGCAATGATTATGCATATTAAAAAGAGCCTTGGTAGTACAGTGGTCTAAGGCACCCTGTTATTAAGCTGGTTATTAAGACCAGCTGCCTGCAATTACTGCAGGTTCGAATCTCGCCAAGGCTCAAGGTTGACTCAGCCTTCCATCCTTTCTAAGGTAGGTAAATTGAGGACCCAGTTGTGGGGACAATAAGCTGACTTCGTATAAATATACAAAAGGATGAAGGCTATTGCTGAGCACATTGTAAGCCGCCCTGAGTCTCCGGAGAAGGGCGGCATATAAATCAAATAAAAAAATATCCGTGGCTTATTTTTTTAATTTAAAATAAAAAGTCTCACACTGAACTTTGGTGAGTGATGCTGAAGCAGGAGAACACAGCACTTTTAGCTAGAGAGTGAATCTTTCCCACATGCCATCACAGAAGTGCATTAAGAATTGCAAAATGCTGTTATTTTAATTGTGCAATGAAAGTATAGTAGTGTTGGCCTACATGGATTGGTTTCTTAGTTTGATATAGCTTGAAGAACTGACATACAGTCAGCAATCAGCTGGAGCATAGTTAGGTTCACCAGGCTCTGCTATCTGTCTTTAAGACCTTAGCTGTTGATAGGCAGGTGGTAGAGCAGCATCTTTCAAACCTAACAATGTTAAGATAAGTGGACTGGGTGGGGAATTCTGGGAGTTAAAGTCTACCTGTATTAATGTTGTGAAATACTGATAGAGCAACATCCTGTGACTTCCTGCAGGGAGCTGTCCAAGGTCCTAAGGCTTCTGCTGGAGCTTAGAGTTCATTCATGCCATTCTCTCTGACCTCAACCAGCAAGGATGTTTTGACTTGCAGCATTCCTGAGTCTAATATTTGGGCAGTGTCATATACTACCATGTTTCCCTGAAAATAAGCCCTCCCCCAAAATTAAGCCCTCCCCTGAAAATAAGCCCTCCAGGAAAATATTTAACTGCATGTACAGCCGGTCCCCACCATTTCCTCTGGTTAGGGTTAGAGAGACAGAGCTGGAAATCAGGCAAGAGAAGCCCCGTCTTGCTCCACGCGCCCCCCCAAAATAGGACCTCCCCGAAAATAAGGGCAAGCACTTATTTCAGGGTTCAAAAAATATAAGACAGGGTCTTATTTTGGGGAAAACATGGTAGTTAAGATGTTGTATTAGGATTGTGGAGAGTCTAAAACTGAGAATAGAAGCTTATTGAGTAGATTTGTTAATTATTCTCTTTCCAATCTTCTCGGGAAAAATAATCAGAGGAAGGAGTGCTACAAGAGCTATGAGCTCTTGTTGAAAAGGTGAGGTATCAATCTAATAATAATAATAAGAAGAAATAAAAATATAAAAGACCAAAGGACAGAAAATGCCAAGCAATGGTGTTATCAGGTTGAATTAGTAAGCCGAACATAAGGGACTATTAGGGACAAACTCAGAATCGTGAATCTATAAATGAATTTTCAACCCTTGTTTATTAGTAACTTCACTGAGGCAGAATCTTTTGAAATGTTTTTAATTGTTTCTCCCCCCCCCCAGATTTCTGGGCACCTGCTCTTAGGTGTCCTTTATGAGATTAGCTACCAACAAATTCCATTTCTTGGTTGTTTATCTCTATGATTTCCCTCAGCCTACCCATCCTGTCCAACTTACAAGTAAGGAGAAATTTTCTGACAGTGAGAGCAGTTAATCAATGGAATAGCTTGCCTCTTGGGGTTGTGGGTCCTTCATCGAGTGGGCGCAACTCGTTGTGCCCACGTGACACCCCTCCTGCGCGACCTGCACTGGCTCCCAGTGGTCTTCCGGGTGCGATTCAAGGTGTTGGTCACCACCTTTAAAGCGCTCCATGGCATTGGACCTGGATACCTTCGAGACCGTCTTCTGCCACCAGTAGCCTCTCACCGGCCAGTCCGCTCCCACAGAGAGGGTCTCCTCAGGGTGCCATCGGCCAAATTATGTCGACTGGCGACACCCAGGGGGAGGGCCTTCTCTGTGGGAGCCCCTGCCCTTTGGAATGAACTCTCCCCAGAAATTCGTAAAATCTCTGATCTCCATGTATTTCGCTGTGCCCTCAAAACCTTGTTGTTCCGCCAGGCTGGGCTATCAAGGTAAAAGATTTTAATTGGGTTCTTAAAAATGGGATTTTAAATTTGGGGTTTTAAATTAAGCCTATCATTTAATAATTTTCATTATTTTTAAATTTTGTCTGTCTTTGTGCTTTTAATTAGGCTGTACACCGCCCTGAGTCCTTCGGGAGAAGGGTGGTATAGAAATAAAATAAATAAATAAATAAATAAATCACTAGGTTTTCAAGAACAGACTGGACAACCATTTGATTGGCATGGTATAAGACTTCTGCCCTGATCAGGGGGTTGATCAGGGGGCCCTATGAGTCTATGATTCTATGTCTTCTATATGCCTGGGCAACCTTCCCCCCAATTCTACAAATGGACAGGATACTTGTGCAATAAAGGACTTAATATGAAAGCACCACTAATGTATGTAACACTGACTCTAGACTCAGTTAAATAAAAATTGGCAACATTTCAAATGTGTGGACTTCAATTCTCAGAATTCCCAAGCCAGCATTGAAACATTTTAAAGCTACCACGTTTAAAAAACACTCCTCTAAACCTTAAATTGACTAAATCCCTCTGTCTCAAAAGCATTGTCTTATCTGTTGAATGCATTGTTTTATCTATCAATGTCTATAAGTGATAGAGGATATTTATAATTTAATAGAAACCACTACTAAAAAAAGGAATATGCCCCTTAGGTTCCCCAAAGATAATTCTTGCAGCATGCTTAATTTGAAAGAAAGAAAGACAATATTGCCAGAGGATGGAACTATTTTTGAATCCACACAAAGTTTGAAAATAATATGAGGAAATAAATATCTTTCACTCATGCTACTGTTTTTATTGTTTTATGGCTTTGACAGCTTTTAATATTTTATATAACCATGGTTCAACCAGAGATAGCACTGACTGAAAATATAATATGCAGTGCAATTACTGCCAAAGCTTTTAACATTTGGAAAGGATTTTCGGATAGTTCAGAAATAATCCATCTAAAATGGCAGCAAAAGAAAAAAGAAGAGGAAAAAATGGGCTTTATTCTCTGTTTTAAATAATGCTATAATGTATTTCCTGTAAATGCTCTTGCATAAATATTTATTTCTAAAACATTGCCAAATCACTGTTTTTGTTTCTAAAGGCAATGTTGATAAAAACGGTTGATATAATGATACCTACCAGGAAGAAAATCTATGCTAATTGGAAATAGATTAACTTTTCCAAAATAACACAGTGCTAAAAATCTACCTGGCAGTTTCTCACATTTTCTTTCCCTGCCAAAAATGGCTTTTTATTTTTATCTTCTGCTTGGAGCACCTGAACATTCCTTTAGATTAATGTCCCTTAGTGATGCTTTTGAGTTTAATTTATCGGTGAAGGTAGAAAAGGAAGTGCTATCAGAAAGACACTTCCGTGCTGCCATTGGGACAGAGTTTGTGGCCAAAGCATTTGGCAAATCCACTCTCAGAAATCTATGAGGCTCGCGCCATCAATACAGATAGTCCTTGACTTACAACCATTCATTTAGTGACCATTTGAAGTTACAAGGCAGTGGTGAAATACAATTTTTTTTACTACCGGTTCTGTGGGTGTGGCTTGGTGGGCATGGTGTGGTTTGGTGGGCATGGCAGGGGAAGGATACTGTAAAATCTCCATTCCCTCCCCCCTCCTGGGGGAAGGATATTGCAAAATATCCATTCCCACCCCACTCAGGGGCCAGCCAGAGGTGGTATTTGCCAGTTCTCCGAACTACTCAAAATTTCCGCTACCGGTTCTCCAGAACCTGTCAGAACCTGCTGGATTTCACCTCTGTTAGAAGGGCACTGAAAAAGTGAGTTATGACTGTTTTTCACATTTAACGACCATTGCAGCATCCCCGCAGTCACATTATCAAAATTTGGATGCTTAGTAACTGACTCATACTTCTGACTGTTGCAGTGTCCTGGCTTCATGTGATCAGCTTTTGCAACCTTCTGACAAAGTCAATGGGGAAGGCAGATTCACTTAACTACCCTGTTACTGTAGTGGTTCTCTTTAACAACTGTGGCAAGAAAGGTTGTAAAATGGGGCAAAACTTACTTAACAAATGTCTTGCTTATCAATGGAAATTTGAGGCTCAATTGTTGTAAGTCGAGGATTACCTGTATATGTGTACCCAATTCCAATCCTTAAGAGCATGTACTGTACTATTTAGTTCAGCTCCAGCCAATCTTTCCCAGTTATTACTCCATTTTCTTGATCTGGTCTCACTCCACTATTGATTCAGAATCTCTGTCACTCTGACAAGAACTTCAGGTGTTGGAAAGAGACAACCCTTATTAGATCTTCACCACTTGTGACATATGCCTGCTTTTTTCCCCCCAGTACAAGCCTGGAGCTCCTTAAAAGATTGGTGGTGCTGACTACTGGGCTTCACCTCTGTTATTCTATAAACCTTCAAAGCTGCCCAGCCAGTGGGAATTCAATTTTTTGTACTACCGGTTCTGTGGGCGTGGCTTGGTGGGCATGGTGTGGCTTGGTGGGCGTGGCAGGGGAAGGATACTGCAAAATCCCCATTCCCACCCCATTCTGGCACCAGCCAGAGGTGGTATTTGCCGGTTCTCCGAACTACTCAAAATTTCTGCTACCGGTTCTCCAGGACCTGCTGAATAGCACCCCTGTGCCCATCCTTTCCATCTTGAAAAAAACCAGTGGGCAAAATCTACTTTTGTGGTTCTTTTCCTTGATTTGAATGGGTCTGTGGGAAGCCAGAGGGCTGGAGAGGCCAAGAGGGAGGATTGGATGATAAAGATAGGACACTCATGCCCAGCCCGTGGTCACTTGATCTCTAAATATCTTGTCTTGGCATGACATCATGGCTCACTCAACCCAGTTTTCTGGGTCCTCATGACACACTGAACCATAAACTAGCAACAGGAACTGAGTTTGTACACACCATTAGCTAAAAGGTAACAGTTGAGCATTCCTTTAGAATGTCCCTTAATGATACTCTTTGGTTTACTGGTGGGCATGGGGGGAAAAAGGTGCTATGACTGACGCTGTTTATTTGGATTCTCCATCCTAGTATCCGATTATTATGATAGACTCTCCAATTAGATTGGAGGGAGGCGATAAGACGGGGCCTTAGCTTAGAATCCTTGCACTGCAGCAGGTGGCACAGGGCTGACTTCCCCCAGCCCAGAATCTTTGGAGTCTTATCTGACTGTTCCCAAGGGAATGCAGTCAGATTGGCGAGATTCTTGTAATATAGGCGACCAACAATAAAGCTGCTGCTTAAGACTAGTCACAAGTCGCTCTGGTTGCTTGCACCTGGCAATTATGAACATTTTTTTTTAAAAAAAGAAAGTATTCCCCTTGTGAGTGAATCAATCTGAGCGGGGAAAGCTATTATAAAAGGTGGATGGTGGACAGCTTCTGAAGAGAGTTACAGCAATAGATTAAATTCTTCAGCGTCTCCGATTCTCAGCTCCCTGGGGCTGTTTGTTGGTTAACAGGTACAGAAAAGCTGGAGAACAGAAGAGAGCTATAAATACCTGTGACTTGAAATTGAGTTTGCCAGAGGTGTTGCAGTGATTAAATTGGCTATTTAACCCTCTTTGGGACTTTCTCACCTAGTCATCCCCCCCCCCGCCAAACACCTTTTCAGCCAGGGACATACAAGAATGTTCAAGCCAGCAGCACAATCTATATTTGGGCAATTGGGAAATAAACCTGGAAGGTAGAATTTCAGTTTAAAAAAAGACTGAATGAGACAGTTCCCACAGTTCTCATTTCTTTTTGGAAAACGGGACGAATTAGTTCTGAAATTGTGTGTGTGTGTGTGTGTGTGTGTGTGTGTGAGAGAGAGAGAGAGAGAGAGAGAAGATGGATGGATGGGTGGTTATAATACAGTGTTTTCATTACAGATATGTATCTTGTTGAAAAAGTATCTTTTCTTCCAATTTGGCATCCTCTCAGCAAAAACACTCAAGAAAAGCGGAATGTCAAAGTAGACATTTTATAAGGAGCACTAAATTACAGGAAGCCTAAATTGACTTACCTCTAAGGTTACATGTATGCGAAGTGAATGTTGACCCCAATGTTGTGGGTGTTTGTGGGGGTGGGGGTGTCATTTTTCCTTCCTGGTTTTCGATACTATTTGCATTTCGTTGGCTGTTTTTAATGTTGTTGGCCACCCAGTGGGCAGCTATGTAAACGGAATCCATTAAATAAGCAAACTGTGCCAGTAGTAGAGTCTCCATCCTTCCAGATGTGCTGGACTAGGTTGGCTATGCTGTCTGGGAATGATGGGACGTGCAGTCTCACACATTTAGAGCATCAGTAAACAGGGTGGATTTGATTTAAATCAAGTCGATTTAAATCACGATTTAAATCTGCACTACTATTAATATTCTCATCGTTCCTATCACTCATCTCCTCCCACTTATGACTGTATGACTGTAACTTTGTTGCTGGTATCCTTACGATTTATATTGACTGTTTCCCTATGACTATCATTAAGTGCTGTATCTTATGATTCTTGACGAATGTATCTTTTCTTTTATGTACTCTTGAGAGTGTATGCACCAAAGACAAATGCCTTGTGTGTCCAATCACACTTGGCCAATAAAGAATTCTATTCTATTCTATTCTATTCTATTCTATTCTATTCTATTCTATTCTATTCTATTCTATTCTATTCTATTCTATTCTATTCTATTCTATTCTATTCTATTCCATTCCATTCCATTCCATTCCATTCCATTCCATTCCATTCTATGATTTAAATCCCTAGTAAAAAGGCTTGATTTAAATCAAGTTGCCCTGGTGGCGCAGCAGACTAAAGCATTGTTATTAACACCAGCTGCCTGCAATTACTGCAAGTTCAAATCTCACCAGGCTCAAGGTTGACTCAGCCTTCCATCCTTTCTAAGGTAGGTAAATTGAGGACCCAATTTGTGGGGGCAATAAGCTGACTTTGTATAAATATACAAAAATATGAAGGCTATTGCTTAACGCATTGTAAGCCGCCCTGAGTCTCCGGAGAAGGGCGGCATATAAATCAAATTAAAAAAAATCATAATTTTTAAATTATGATTTAAATAACTGTCATCTCTGTCCTACAGCAGCTCCTTCTCTGACCCGCTGTTGACTCACCGACAGTCCCATTCACTTTAATGGGATGGCTGGTGATGCGGCAGTGACACAACAAGGTGAGGGACATGGCAGGCAGCAAGTGAGTGGATGCCAGCTAACAGGCGCTGCCATGATGGAATTGAAATGACAGATGCTCTTTAATATTATATTTATAAGCTGCTTAGAAGGATTCACTTTCATTTTTACTGCTTGCCCTTCCTTCTCACACTTAGAGCCTGGTGGTACAGATGCAGTTCTCTTCAAACAATCATAAAGTTTGTAATGTACATAGATTTGCAAACAGTGGGAGAAACTTTGTTTTATGATTTATCTCATGGTTACTGTTGTGGCTCCGTTACCTGAGCCTGGGTTATCGGAGGGAGAAGGCTCCGAACATGAAGGAGAGGAGTTGGCCAAGCCTCCCTCTCCAGGACCCTCCTCTCTGGCAATGCCTCAGGTGTCTCCCGAAGGAGAATAGATTGGCCAAGAGGTATCTCCTCACAGTCGGACAGTGACGGAGATAAGTCATGGCTGGATCCACGCCATCGTCAGAGAGACAGGCGCGCACAGCAGAAGAGGAGGCATGCCAGAGATTAAGCTGAATCACTGGACCACACCCCACGGGATAAAAGGGGGTGAGGTGGCCATTCAGACCCTGTGATGGACAAAACAAACTACTAGTGAGTCACATTGTATCTTTGAAACAATGTTATCTGCCTTGGCTTTAATACGGACTGGACTTAACAATTCTTGAACTGTGTGTTGTTTGGGTTTATCTGTCGGAGGAATAACCCCTCCCTCTATGACTAAAGTTCTTGGCAAGCAGCTATTGGGTTGCTGTCAAGCCTCTTATCGAAAGAATTTGTTGTCTGCCAGTTTTATTTAACCCCTGACTATCTGTTTGTGTGCGTGTGTGAGACGGGGACAGAACAGTTACTGTGAAACTGTGTGAATGCATCAATGCAGTACACATTATCTCAGCTTGCAGATCTTGGATTCATTGAATGAATTTACCAAAAACGTAAATATTGCAGAATATACAGCCTCATGCTACATAACTAAGCTCCATTTTTTTATAACTTTATTGTCATTGTACATGTACTGTATTCACAGTATACCCATACAACGAAATTTCCTTAACACCCAAAGACTAAAATTTCATTCTGAGTAAACTAAATTATTAATGTATCTTAAATAAAAAACTATCTTTAGATAGATTTTTTACTCCAAAAATATTTTTATTAAAATAAATTTAATAAAAAAAATCTGATTTAAGTAAAAAAAAAAGATTTAAATTTTAAAAATCTGATTTTTAAAAAAAAATTAAAAAAAAAATCATCAATTTTTATCCACCCTGTCAGTCAAAAAGCCACAGTGATATCAAAATGATGGGACGTACATCATGGCATCATTGTTCAAAGAACTCTGTGTTATTTGCTGTTTCATGTCATGCATCATAAAACATATGAAAGTGGCGTCTATAACATGAATATTGTCTTTGCCCTACATGCATTTGGAGATCCCCTAATGTCAGCCTTTTGAAGTAGACTGGACTAGGAAAGCAAAGTTATGAATGCTAATGTGTAAGGTTGCATTAAAAGAATCTTGGAAGTCTGAATGCACTTTCTTTTTCTCTGCTTTTCTCCTGAAAAGAACTAGAGAGGGTCACATTTGAGATGCTTTCTCACATTACATTTCTGCCCTGGACTCAGATTTGTTTTATCTGACCATTGACTTGATTGCAGTTCTTCCTGAAAGTTATTCCTATGGCCTATTAGATCAACTTGGAAGCCACCGAATTAATGAAGAGATTCATCTCAGAAAATGGAGATATTTGACAGTTGACTTCTGACTCTTTTAGCACAATAGAAGGTAGTAATAGCAATTACAGCCTCAACTTTTTACTTTTACACAATAGCAATAGTTCTTAGACTTATATACTGCTTTACAGTGCTTTACAGCCCTCTCTAAGCGGTTTACAGAGTCATCCTATTGCCCCCAACAATCTGGGTCCTCATTTTACCCACCTCGGAAGGATAGAAGGCTGAGTCAACAATGATGTATACTAACCATTTCTATAGCAACAAATCTAATCAGCAAAACTAAAATCAAAGTTTCATTTTTTCCATCACAAGCACAAAATCCAGAAGTGGTTTCCAAATGGAAATAAAATTAGATATGTTCTCTTCTTTGAATAAAGCAATCTATTTTACCATCTCTATTTTTTTTCTTGCTGTGGAAAATAATATATATTTATGTTTGCACTTATTAATCTTTATAAACTCTTGGGTCATTCCATGTCAAGTGGTCTGGGGCCTCTCTGCTCGACCATCATGGCTTTCGATGAAATTTGGTGCGAACATGCACACACGTCCCCAGTGAACATCGGTAAAGTGTTATGTGTGTGCTGATGCAATACTTGTGGAGATATAATCATTTGTGTGACCCCATACCGCACCAGAATAGAATAGAATAGAATAGAATAGAATAGAATAGAATAGAATAGAATAGAATAGAATAGAATAGAATATTAGAACAGAATGGCATAGGAAAGAATAGAATAGAATAGAATAGAATAGAATAGAATAGAATAGAATAGAATAGAATAGAATAGAATAGAATAGAATAGAATAGAATTCTTTATTGGCCAAGTGTGATTGGACACACAAGGAATTTGTCTTGGTGCATATGCTCTCAGAGTACATAAAAGAAAAGATACGTTCATCAAGAATCATAAGGTACAACACTTAATGATAGTCATAGGGGACAAATAAGCAATCAGGAAACAATATCAATATAAATCGTAAGGATACAAGCAACAAAGTTACAGTCATACAGTCATAGATGGGTGGTGGGAACGATGAGAAGATTAATCGTAGTGCAGTATGACTCTGAGATTTCAGCAACTTTGAGACATAATATCTCCGACAATATATTGTTGAGAGAAACAAAACTTGGCCATCTTGTACAACTTGTTGTGCTCTATTAAACAAAATAATACAAACATTCTCATGAGCGATCTCCATCTAGATAATTGGGAACAAAGTTGGCCAAAAATTTCTGCAGCTCGAAAAAAAGGGTAAAGTTTGGCTTCTTATATCTCTGGAAGGAAAGGTATGAGAAATGTGAAACTTTGTACATAATAACTTAGCAACACAAAGTTTTCGAATATAAAATTTCATTCTCCTACTGCTTCCCAATAGTTCACAAATTGAGTGTAAATGTGACGATTTTTGTAAAAACGCCAAAAATAGGGTATTTTCAGCCCACTTTTACAAAAAAAAGACCTCCTGGAAACTCTGTTAAATCATTCTCATTAGAAAGAGCATGTTTCAAACCCCCTAAAAAAGTAGGGTTGGTGTTTCATCACTGATATATAAAGCCCTAAAAATAGGGACAAAGTTGAGGAAGTTGCTATGGCAGCGTCACATGCATTCTATTCTTGTTTCGTCTTGTTTGTTTTATATAGACATCATTACTACTATTATATTGCATTGGTCCACAGTGACATTGTCACTACCAGTTCAGGCACTTGACCCAGCAACCCCATCGCCATAGGGGACATGCCTGATAGCCATGCAATACCAGCCATGGGTGGGTTTCTTGGTTCAGGATCCCAAGCCTGTAGTTTGGTTTCTTCCTCGAGGTTCCAAAGCCTTATGTGGGTATCTGTCCGATTCCCAAGCCAGCAATTGGGCAGCTTACCCTAGGTTCCCAAGCTTATAGTGGGTATTTTATATGGTTCCCAAGCCGAAGTCCGTACTGTTCATATGAACTGCCAAATTCCAACGATCGCTTATTTATTATTGAATTTACGCACCACGTTCTTTAGCGTCGCTTCTGGGAATTGATACTGTGGACCTGAAGATGTAACTGAAGGCGCTGGAAGCACGCAAATAAGATGTAGCTCTGGAACCCAACAAACATCTTGTCTTTCAGGCCAATAAAATGAATGAGCAGGGCCTTGGGGATCATTTTGTTTGATCGAAATTTCCATGACGTTGCCTGCCCACCATTTTTTGTCATAAATGCAGACAACATAACAACCGGGAAATATGTCGGCCAATTTTAAATTTGGATCGATGGTATTGGACATTTAGTTTAGTCATGCCGCCAACTCCATTGCATGGTGATTTGGTGAAACAAAATCACATGGTGAAGCATTCACGGACTTAAATATATATACATTCCGAAGGAAGAAATCGAAGAAAGCAGGATTCTGCAAGAAGAAAGATGGAAAGTTAGCAGCACAATAGCTGACACAAGAGATCTCTCCACTCTTGGCCCAGTATGTTCCTCATTGAACCATACTAGTTCTTGTGCTAGGTTAGAGGGAGGACCTTATCCAAGGTCACCCAGGAGCTTCTTTGGTTGAGGGAAGACTTGAAACTGGTTCTCCCCACTCCTAGTCTGACAGCCCTAAAAGTCCAGATCAAGAAACAAGCTCCACATGAGCCTAAATCTATTTTTATTAGAATGGCTAAAGAAACAGAATATTGCAAGTCTGAATGTATTCCCTTCCTTCCTCTTTTATCTTCATGTGAATTAGGGGAGTACCTGTTTTAGGTGTTTTCATAAATCCCTGTCTTCATAAGGACTTAAGTCACGTTTATCTGATCATTGCTTTAGTAATGGACCTTCCAGCTCTCCATCAAGGCCATCTTCTACAAGCTATAGAGACCAACATCTTCACCAGTGTATCCTATAATATTTGTGGCTTGACTCTGTTTGGGAGTAAGTGCAGGATTATAGAGATTGACAGGGAGAGAGAGATGATGAATGGATGGATGGATGGATGGATGGATAGATAGATAGATAGATAGATAGATAGATAGATAGATAGATAGATAGATAGATAGATCGATAGGGGGAATTTGCATCTCTTCTGCTTCATCCCAGGTTCAGTCATTGTTGCTGCATTCTCATCATTTTGGAAGAAATCCCAGTGAAGTCATTGGTCTTGATTCTACAGAAAAAATACAGTTTGTTCTGGAGAGCTTCCATGAATCTGTTCCAGGCCAAAAAGATGGTTAGTTTCTTTGTCACAATCTAACCAATCTATTCCAATATCTTATTTCAGCTTTTCCTCCAATTGTGTTGCTAGGTGGAGATTATAGGATTTGAAGATCAAGACCTCTGGAGGACTCCAACTGAAAGAAAATTGATCTATTTGGTCAGTGGATTGTTTTGCTTTTAATTGTTCTTGGACTGAGAATGTCTGGGATGAAGCTAGATTAGATATGGATCTCATCCTGGCCTCGATTCCTCCTTGAGGAGAAGAATGGGATTATTTTGCTTGCTTCACTCACACATTCAACTCGCATACTTGCTTCCAATGCAAATATTACCAGGGAATTCTGGATATTTTCTCAAGCCATTGAAAAATAACTCGGCACCTCTTCTATCAAAGTTGTGGCTGTCATGATAAGCAACCCACTGGCTTCCAAGAAGAAGATTGAATGTCTGTCTGTTTGTGCTTAGAGGAAGATTCCAGGAAAGGGGGGGGGGAATAAAGGGTAATTTAGGGACATTGTTAAAATTTCATTCAGATGAATATTGTTTATACAAGTTTACCTATGATGGGTTTCCAGCCATTTGTTAAATGTGTAGCATCTTTCCTGATCAGACCCATGTCTACCCAGTCTAACATTCCATTCTGTAGGACAGCTGAAGAAGAGGTTCCTGCCAGCCTCCCATGGTGAGGCCCACACAGGGCCAGAGGTGTTTATAGGGGAATGTCAAAAAGTCAAGATGGCAGCCTTAGCTACCATTTTGAATGTTTACCTCCCTGCAGCAGGGGTGGGGTCTACATTTTTTTACTACCGGTTCTGTGGGCGTGGCTTATTTTGTGGGCGTGGTTTGATGGTCATGTGACAATTCTTTAGGATTTAGCAGAGGTACTGGTCTACCAGGCTTTTAACTGTTTGCAGAGCTGTACTGGTCTACCCATTTATTTTTGCAGGCACCGGTCTACCCATTTGTTCTTGGAGTGTTCCCGTCTACCCATTTGTTTTTAGAGGCACCGGTCTATTCATTTGTTTTTCGAGCGCTTTGGTCTACCACCACACTGCCTTTTAACACTGATCAGCTGTAGGGCGGCCCTTTGAAGCCCCGCAGCAAGAGTTATATCGTCACCCCTACCGGCTTGGCCGAACCAGGCCGAACCGGGAGGAACCCATCACTGCCCTGCAGGCATCCCTGCCCAGAACAAACTGCCAATGCTGGCTAACCTCAGGAGCTGTGCTGTTGTATATATAATCATATATGTTGTTGTATATATAGTGAGCCGGGGTGAAATGCTACCGGTTCGCTACTGGTTCCTCTGAACTAGTATTTCCGATGATCAGCTGTGCTGCGCGATGTAGCTTTGCTAGAAAGCAGGAAATCTTGCTTTCTAGCTAAGCTAAATTGCGCAGCACAGCTGATCACCCCCCTCGCTGTTCTACTTATCTTCCCAAGCCTCCTTTTGGTGTATATTGTGCATGCACACGCACAGCACGCATTTGGCGCACAGCGCGTACTGTATGCGTGGCCAGCGAACCGGTAGCAAACCGGTTCAGATTTCACCACTGTAGTGAGCCCACCTAAGTAGACCAGACCTGAAGAAATCAACTCCATCGGAATACTAAACCTGTTTTATTGAGATTGGCTGTAACGGCAGAATTTTGCAAGTCTGATTGTGTTGTATTTCCTCCACCTCCTTATGGTTCAGTGAGTTAGGGAGGTGTCTGTCTAAGCCATTGCCAAATGTGATCTGTATATTCTGGATTTTTACCCCTTGCCAGCCGAACTTGCTTTCCTCCAACAAAGTCATCCTCCTTATTCTGTAGAGTAACAATGCTCAGCTTTGGCAGCCTAAAGATGTGTGGACTTAATTCCCAGAATTCCCCAGACAGCAATGGTGGCTGGAGAATTCTGGGTGTCGGAAGTCCACACATCTTAAACTTGTCAAAATTCTGAAACACTGTATTACTGATACGTTTGTTCTCCATCAATCAGCCAATTTGGTCTAATGCAGTGTTTCTCAACCTTGGTAGCTTGAAGATGGGTGGACTTCAACTCCCAGAATTCTGGGAGTTGAAATCTACCCATCTTCAAGCTTCCAAGGTTGAGAAACACTGGTCTAATGGTTAAAGGACCAGGCTATAAGATGGTGAGTTCTAGTTCTGCCTCACCCCTTCTCTCCATTCCCACCCCACTCCAAGGGAAGGATATTGCAAAATCCCCATTCCCACCCTACTCTGGGGCCAGCCAGAGGTGGTATTTGCTGATTCTCCGAACTACTCAAAATTTCCACTACTCTCCAGAATCTGTCAGAACCTGCTGGATTTCACCCCAGGGTAACGGGCTATAGAAGGTAAGGCCAAAGTTGCTTCTCCTTGGGCATCTGAAGCTTTAACTGTGGCCCTGGCGCCTCCTTGAGAACAGTCCCAAAAACCCTTCCATTGTTATTTTTTTCCTTGCTTGCATTGTAATGGGTAAGATACTGAGCATTTAACATGGCCACGGTATCTGATGGAAACACAGTTTGAGCTTTCTTTCTTTAATGATTCTGTTTGAAATGCTGTCACGTGTGGCCAAAAAAAACGCCTCGGGTGGGCAAAATATTAAGCAAAAGCAGTTCAGTTGGAAACACAGAATTGTGTGTGTGTGTGTGGGGGGGTGTTATCTGTTTTCATTGACATTCAGAAGAGAGAGGAGGCTTTGGAAAAATTGGCTTTTTGTATCACAGAGTGAATAAGATACCAGGGTTTTTGTTTTTTTTTTCCTGCTGCTACTGACCCAGAGTTAATATTTTAATTTTTTTAAAAAAACTTCTATTTTGGTCTCTTTCCCTTTTCTACTGCTGGGATGCTCTAACAAGCTCTATCAGTCCTGAAGGATACACGTAGTCCTTGATTTATGACCATACTTGAGCCCAACATTTCTGATACTAAGTAAGACATTTATTTGTTAAGTGAATTTTGTCCCATTTTATGACCTTTCTTGCCACAGTTGTTAAATGAATTGCAGATGTAAAGTTAGTAACATGATTGTTAAGTCAATTTGGTTTCCCCATTGACTTCGCTTGTCAAAAAAAAAAAAAAAAATCGTCAAAGATAATCATCTGACCCCGGGACACTGCGACCGTTCCAATGGTTGTAAGTGTGAAAAATGGACATAACTCACTTTTTTCAGTGCTGTTTTAACTTAGAACAGTCACTAAGTGAATTGTTGTAAGTGGAGGACTGCCTGTACTTGTGAGAAAGGCAGTACTGAGGAAAAGCGTCACCAAGACATTCTTGGGAATGAGTGTCCCTTTCTTCCTAAAATATATGCTTGGTCTGAATCAGGGGTGGGTTCTAAAATTTTTTACTACTGGTTCTGTGGGTGTGGTTTGATGGTCATGTGACAAACAATTCTTTAGGATTTAGCAGAGGCACTGGTCTACCAGATTTTTAACTGCTTGCAGAGCTGTACTGGTCTACCCATTTGTTTTCGGAGCGTTCCGGTCTACCTATTTGTTTTTGGAGCACACTGGTCTACCACCACACTGCCTTTTACCGCTGATCAGCTGTAGGGCGGCCCTTTGAAGGGCCATGGCAAGAGTTTAAACAGTTTTTTTCCTTCTAGCCGATCAGCTGGGACTCGGGAGGCAGCAAATAGATTGGGGGCGGGGCTAAATAAAATAGCCCCTCTCAAATAGAATTATAAGGTTAGCAGGCACATATATTTTGTGTTCTCAAACAAAACCAGACTTTCCCGAATTATGAAAAAGCCTCCAAGGTTTAGGCGTTTTGGCTGTAAACCCATGACCCAAACTGAAAGCAATTAAGAACTTACGTTAAGCTGATTAATTACTTGAACACTTATAAACGAACTCTCCCATTACATTTTTTTTTGCCAGTATCTTTTAGAAGGGAAGGGGGGACATAACATTACCCTAAGACTCACATTCAAGAGACCTCTTGAAATGTTGTGTAATTCATGCCTCCTTGTCTTGTCCAGCAGCCGGGGCTTCACAGTCACTGTTTCACCACATAAAACAGTGTTTCTCTATCTTAGTCACTTTAATCTTCAACTCCCAGAAACCCAGGGGTGTTATTCAGAAGGTTCTGACAGGTTCTGGAGAACTGGTAGCGGATATTTTGAGTAGTTCAGAGAACCGGCAGATACCACCTCTGGCTGGCCCCAGGGTGGGGTGGGAATGGAGATTTTGCAATATCCTTCCCCCAGGAGTTTGGAGGGAATGGAGTGTTTGCAATATCCTTCCCCCAGGAGTGGGGTGGGAATGGAGATTTTGCAGTAATCTCAGAATTTTTACTACCGGTTCTCCGAACTATTCAAAATTTCCGCTACCGATTCTCTAGAACTGGTCAGAACCTGCTGAAACCCACCTCTGCTTCACATGGAATCACCTATTTGAAAGTTTTGCTCACGGGTAATAACGAAGCACAGGAATCACAATAGAATATGTATTTTTAAAACTCATTTGGGTCCGGTTGTGCAGACAATCAAGTCCTGAGGAATCAACAGTATTCCAGTATGTTTATCCATGCCAGTTCTACCAACAGTGCTTTACATTTTTCTACTTCTTGTGCCAATAAAAAGATCCCTTCACCTTTAAGTATGGGATTTATAATATTTTTTTAAATTGAAAATATATATATAATATTATATAATAACTAAATGTAAGGGAAAATGCTGCCAAAAATGATTTCAGCAGGTCTTTCCTAGGCCACCAATTCACAAGAAAAGTGGGCTCCAGCCGGTTTATTAATCTTAAAGGGGCCATGCTACTTTCAAGGCCTTTGCTGAAACTTTCCCTTCCCCAAACAAGAATTCAGTGGATTAAATGAAAAATAATGAATCTTTCCTTAAATGTGGGTAGAATTCTTTGTTGTTCAGGGAGAGTTTATAATTTTTTCTCTCCTAAACGCACACATCTTCCTTCCCCAGACTGAATGAAAGGGAGAAAGCGATGCTCAGATAGAGTCTGTTTGGGGTTGATACTGTGTGGTATTAAATTGTGAGGCTCCGGACTCATGGCCAGAGGGCAGGAAAGTCCAGAGATAGGGAGCCCAGTCAAGAGTAAGTAGCCTTGAGTTTTGGATTGATAACCCACTATAAGAGGCAGCTGGGCCAACTTGCCTTCAGGCTGAAAAGCCTGTATTTTTCCTAGTGATAGCAGCCACATCGGCATTCCAGGCCTGGAGGGGAGAAACAGCTTAGTGCAGCCTTTTCAGCTTCTTTTATCCCACAGCAAAGGTGGAGGGAGCTTCAACCCTCAGCCTGGGAAACGGACAGCCAATGGAGACACCCTGTTTCTATTTTGCAAAGTACACCTGCATGTCGCCTTCTTCGTTGGGGACATCAGAAGGGTCTTTGTAGGAGGAGAGCCAGGTAGTTTAGGCTGGCCCAAAATCAGAAGGGTCTGTCTGGTAGCCTCTTTTCCAACTAAGAAATGTTACTAAAAGGCGCCAGCTTTTGTGAGCTGCAGGTCAGTTCATCAGAATACAAAAAGTGGCTCAACGGATGTAGGATTTTAATCGGGATGACCCAGAGTAGGAGATAGGTTGGTCGTGGAGGTTATATGCGAGAAAGATTGCGTGTGTCTGTTCAGCAAACAATTGTGTTGAAAATTGGTTGTGTGTGTTGAGATCTTTGGTCGCCACGATGTAAAAAAAGATGTTGAGACTCTAAAAAGAGTGCAGAGAAGAGCAACAAAGATGATTAGGGGACTGGAGGCTAAAACATGTGGAGAACGGTTGCAGGAAATGGGTATTTCTAGTCTTATGAAAAGAAGGACAAAGAGAGACATAATAGCAGTGTTCCGATATCTCAGGGGTTGCCACAAAGAAGAGGGAGTCTCCAAAGCACCTGAGGGCAGAACAAGAAGCAATGGGTGGAAACTAATCAAGGAGAGAAGCAACTTAGAACTAAGGGAGGAATTTCCTGACAGTTAGAACAATTAATCAGTGGAACAACTTGCCTCCAGAAGTTGTGAATGCTCCAACACTGGAAGTTTTAAACAAGAGTTTGGATAACCATTTGTCTGAAGTGGTGTTGGGTTTCCTGCCTAGGCAGGGGGTTGGACTAGAAGACCTCCAAGGTCCCTTCCAACTCTGTTATTCTAATATAGTTCTTCACAAATTTCCTGTATGCTGAGGGACATTCAGAGACACCCATGAAAGCAATCTTTTGAGGTCTGGGTATTCAGCCTTCTCATATCAGTGTTGCTGTCTCTTTTTCTCAAAATGGACATATTTGAGATTTGCCATAGATTGGCAAATCTCAGGAGGCTGAGATCTTATGATATGACTTTGTCCTTTTTGTCAACTTTGTTCTCATTAATTTATTTCTGCTTCCAAGTAGTCCTCAACTTACCACTGCAATCGGGACCAGAATTTCCATTGCCGAGCCAAGCACTTAAGGGAGTCAAGCCCAGTTTTGCAACCTTTTTTGCCATGGTTAAGTGAATCACTACAGTTGTTAAATGAATCACGTGGTCGTTAAGCAAATCCAGATTTCCCCTATTGACTTTGTTTGTTGGAAACCAGATGGGAAGGTCAGAAATGGCGACCACATGACCTCAGGACACGGCAAGCTTCATAAATACATGCGGGTTGTCAAGCACCCAAATTTTGATCCTAGGATTGTGGGAATGTTTGATCAGTGGTGAAATCTGAACCGGTTTACTACCAGTTTCCTGGCTGTGCATGCGTGCATATCAAATGTGAGGTGCACGCCAAAAGAAGGCATGGGGTAAGTAAAACAGCATGCGCGGGGGGTGATCAGCTGTGGCACGCAATCTTTTTTTCTCCTTTTAAAAGCATTTTTTTACAACTTATTTGGCCAAATAGGTTGTAAAAAAAATGCTTTTAAAAGTAAAAAAACAGAGGCTCTGACGATGGCACGCTTCAGCTGGGATCGTCAGAGCCTTTTTTTAACCTTTTAAAAGCATTTTTTAAAAGAAGCGGCAAGCAGGTGACCGGGCGATTGTGTGGGCATGGCCGGGTGGGGGTGGGGGTGTGTGTGGCAGGGATTTTTGCTACTGGTTCTCCGAACCACCCGCTGCCATTGGTACCGGATCAGCAGATCCGGTCTGAACCAGGAGCATTTCACCCCTGGTTTTGATGACTGTAAGTGTGAGGATCCGCAGTAAGTTACTTTTTTCAGTGCCGTTGTACTGAATTGAATGGTTGCTAAGTGAATTGTTGTAAGTCAAGGACTACCTGTAGTTTGTCCCATTTGTCTTTATAGCAGTAGACTTATTAGGCATATTAGCACTTCACAGTGTTTTGCAACCCTCTCTAAATGGTTTTACAGAGTCAGCCTATTGCCCCCAACAATCTGGGTCCTCATTTCACCCACCTCGGAAGGATGGAAGGCTGAGTCATCCTTGAGCCGGTTAGGATCAAACTCCTGGTAGTCAGCAGAATTAGCCTGCAATACTGCATTCTAACCACTGCACCACCACTGCTCTATAGGAAGGACATGAAGGCTGTTTGCATCATACATTAAAAAATGGTGTATTGATGTTAAGAGATACAATGATTATTGTTCTTTTGATGTTGCTATACATGCTATTTGCTTGGCCTGTAAGTCACCATGCAAATGGTGGGAAATGAGATATATAGCTGCTGCTATTAACATATAGCTGCGGTTGCTGCTATCACTGCCCTGTTTCCCCCAAAATAAGACACCCCCTGATAATAGGCCCAATCGGGCTTTTGAGCACATGGCAATAAGGCCAAGCGCTTATTTCAGGGTTCAAAAAAATATAAGACAGGGTCTTATTTTCGGGGAAACATGGTACTAATTATAAACTAGATTTGCTGACTGATCCTTCCTAGGTTTTACTTATATAACACAGAGTAGAAAGTACTTCTTCTCTGAATAACAACAACAACAACAATAATAGTAATAATAATAATGTGAAACTGTTCAAACAAAATAGTGACATTCTCACAGAGGGTCATATAATGCAGATAAAAGAGGAATGAGGCTTTGATTATGGTTCTGGCTGCCATCTTGGCTTCTAAATTAGAATCTAGATCACGGGTGTCAAACTCGACCACGTCACATGACGTATCGTGACTTTTTTGCCTTTGCGGAGCCGGGGTGGGCGTGGCCTGCGTGTGACACATCCAGCCTGTTTGACAGGCCCGAACGAGATCAGTGTTTTTCAAACTTGGCAACTTTAAGATGTGTGGACTTCAACTCCCAGAATTCCCCAGCCCAATCAAAAACATTGATCTTCTAGAATGAAAAATATACATGAAATGCAGAAAGAACTCTGACTATACCTAGGCGAGGTCCTGTTTATAGGCCCCAGATTGGCTCCCGTACAGTATTCTTATTGGGGATACAAGTTTTTTTCCTGGAATTTTTTTTTAACTCTCTCCCTCTAATGGCTCTCCATTCCCCAACAACAAATAACCTGTGTTGGCAGATCCAACTTTTAATTGCTTTGTTTATTGTCAGCTGCTTTGGGGAGGGATGAGTCAATGGGGTAATTTCCAAAGAAACTTTGCCCCAGGGGTTCACTTTCATCTACCAGCAACTCTTGATGAAGTCCCACCTTTAAGACTCTGCTCTTGTTATGACATGTCCTATGGCTGAGGTAGAATCTTCAGAGAGGAGGAAAACAGGACTTTCAAAGCTTCAAGGAGCCAGCAGTCAAATGAAAATGTGGCAGCGTTACAGCCTTCATGTCTGAATAACCTCTGGTTATTCTGTGGCATGACCTGGTGTAAGTTTCTTTGCTCTAGGACAGTATTTCTTAAACTTGGAAAGTTTAAGATGTATGGACTTCAGCTCCCAGATTCCCCTAGCTGGCATGTATAGATTTCAACTCCCAGAATGTCCTAGCCAGCACACATAGACTCAAACTCCCAGAATGCCCCAATAGGCATGCTGGCTGGAGAATTCTAGGAGTTGAAGTCCACACAACTTAAAATTGCTAAGCCTAAGAAACAGGCTGATTTAGGTGCATTTGAAGACTTCTGAAAAATAAATGAATAGAAAACCTATGTACTGAAGCAATCATGTAACTTGAAGATTATAGGCAAGAGGCAACTGCTTTTGATTTCTGTTTCTCTTGGTTTTCATTATTTTGCAAAGTTCTCAAGCGTGATTCTAGGCATTTGATAATTTCCTTTTTTTTTAAAAAAAAGGTATACATTGGGCAGTCATTTATTCATTTATGCTATTTCTCATTGTCACATTCACAAATTCAAAGAGATGCCAAGTAGAGATGTTTTCCCAACATGTAAACGCTTCTGCTTCTAATCTTGCCTGAGATATCAATTCTTTATTCTTCCCCAACCAGGTGCTCGACTAAATGCACTTTTGTACATTGTTTTCATTAACATAGCACTTTTGTGCACACTTTTCCCTAACACACACTTAAAAAAAAAAAAGGCAGGAAAAATGTGTGTTTTAACATTTAAACTACATTTCAGATGTCTGTACTGACTTGAAGAGGTGAACCTTCATATTATGGGCATAGTAAGAAACAGGGCCGTAGGTCCAGAGGTGGGTTTCAGCAGGTTCTGACCAGTTCTGGAGAACCGGTAGCGGAAATTTTGAGTAGTTCGGAGAACCGGTAAATACCACCTCTGACTGGCCCTGTCCCTATCTGCCTCCTGAGTCCCAGCTGATCGGGAGGAAATGGGGATTTTGCAGTACCTTCCCCTGGAGTGGGGAGGGAATGGGGATTTTACAGTATCCTTCCCCTGCCACGCCCACCAAGCCATGCCCACCAAGTCATGCCACGCCCACCAAGCCACACCCACAGAACCGGTAGCAAAAAAATTTGAAACCCACCACTGCGTAGGTCCTTGTGTTCCCTAAAGTTGGGCCCTGGGATTGCACAGCTGGTTACTAGTTTGGTCTAGTTTAGAGGCATTTTGGTTTATTGCTTAAGCAACAGGCTAAAAAGCAGGAGATGGTGAGTTCTAGTCCCACCGTAGCCATGAAAGCCAGCTGGGTGATTGAGCTAGTCTCTCTCTCTCTCAGCCCAATCCACTTCACAGGGTTGTTGTGGAGAAAATAGGAGGAGGAAGGTGTGTTGGATATGTTTGCCACCTGGAGTTGTTTGCATAAATAATAAAGGCGGTATATTCATACATGCATGCATGCATGCCCACAGATACATACGATCTTTACTTTCTTGCAGTGGTGAAATCCAAATTTTTTTACTACCGGTTCTGTGGGCGTGGCCTGCCTTGGTGGGCGTCAGGGGTGGGTTCTACTTACCTTTACTACCGGTTTGCATCGTGCCCGCGTGCGCTCTCTTCTGCGTATGCACAGAAGCGCATGTGCAGATCGCCTATGATAACATCCGGGTCAGTGGGCAGAGCCTCCCACCAGTTTTACTACCAGTTCTTGTGAACCGGTCCGAACCGGGGGCAACACACCACTGGTGGGCGTGGCTTGATGGGCATGTCAGGGGAAGGATACTGCAAAACCTCCATTCCCACCCCACTTCAGGGGAAGGATACTGCAAAATCCCCATTCCCTCCCCACTCCTGGGGGAAGGATATTGCAAAATCTCCATTCCCACTCCACTCTGAGCCCAGCCAGAGGTGGTATTTACTACCGGTTCTCCGAACTGCTTGAAATTTCCGTTACCGGTTCTCCAGAACCTGTCAGAACCTGCTGGATTTCACCCCTGCTTTCTTGGCCAGCCTCCTTCCTCAGACACAGGGGGACAAAGAATTAGAATGAACAGACCCCCTGAAGAACAGTGAGCAAAAGCCAGAAGGAGTGTTATTTGAAGCTGGAGTAGCTTGACCTGGTGGGGCCTGGTGGTCTTTGTATCTTCCTGCAGCTAATCATGGGTGAAAACGGAGCTTAACTTGGCCCTTGTTTCGGGATCTTCACACTCCGCGTCGAGAGACAAAAGGCCCAGCTTGTCAATGGAGTCCTTTGAATGAAGCCTAACCCCTCCTCAAATTCAGTCTGTCAATAAAAATCAAGCACGAAGGCTAAGCTTCCTTTTAGCGGCACTAACAAGTTTTCACAAGACTGTTTATCCACCCAATTTAGAACGACACTTAAAGTCTCTAATCCCAACAGGCGTGAAAGTGATCAGCTCGATCCAAAGCAGGTGTATTGTTCCTACGCACTCACATACACTCACACGGAGCTTGTAAGGCGGTTGAGTGTCCATCGGGCACCCTAGGAAATGAGGCAGCTGCAGTCTGAATTCTTCTACGAAGCCTCTCCTCCTCCTTCTTCTCTCTCTCTCTCTCTTTCTTTCTTTTTCTTTTGCATCCAACCTTCTGCCCAGCCCAGTTCAGCCTATTTTCCTTTATTTTCCTTTTTTAATTTATTTTTCTTTTTAAAGGAAACAAGACGGGGATGGAGTTTTTAAATGGAGGCGAGCAAAATGCTCAACAATGGAGTAGGACAAAGGGAAGTTCAGAGTTGGCTCACTAATCCACCAACACATGATAATGAAGAGCAGCAAACTCTGGGGCTGGCAGAATGGAAGGTACCGAAGGGACTGGATGGAAGCTTAGGATATTCATTTCCCCTCCGGCATCTTCGGAATTGAGGCAGCGCTTCCTGCCCACAGAGGATAAGAGGTGCTGTTCTGTACTGAAAAGGGGAAAAAAAAGAAATCATCTGCAATTTTAGCTTTCATCTGTTTGAAAGCAGCACATGCTTATCACCTCACAGCCCATGTAAGAGAACAAATCAAGGCGAGCAGAAACGAATTGGCAATAAGGCAAAATTAGGCACACTTCTTGTAGCCGGAGGGGGGTATTTATAAATACACGGGCACATGTTGCTTTGTTTTGGTGAAGTGATTTTGATCACGTCTAAAAGGGAAGCGAGCAGAGAGTCTTTAACGACGGGGCAAAGGAAGGGAATCCCCCAAAGCAGGGGTGCCATTCAGCAGGTTCTGACAGGTTCTGGAGCAGGGGTCTCCAACCTTGGCCATTTTAAACCTGGAGGACTTCAACTCCCAGAAGTCCTCCAGGCTTAAAGTGGCCAAGGTTGGAGACCCCTGTTCTGGAGAACCGGTAGTGGAAATTTTGAATAGTTCGGAGAACCGGCAAATGCCACCTCTGGCTGGCCCCAGAGTGGGGTGGGAATGGAGATTTTGCAATACCCTTCCCCCAGGAGTGGGGAGGGAATGGGGATTTTGCAGTATCCTTCCCCTGCCATGCCCACCAGACCACACCCACAGAACCAGTAATAAAAAAAATTTGAATTCCACCACTGCTCCAAAGTGAAGGTTTTTCCACCTCTGTATAACTTTTTGTAGGACACCTGAAACTATATTTCTCCTTTGAGTACAAGTAGTCCTCCCTTTACAGTCACTTACTGACTATTTGAAGTTAGGGCTCTCCCCTCAAAGTACTTACAACCCTGCATATACACCAGGGGTGGGTTCTACTTACCTTTACTACCAGTTCGCAATGGAGCCGCGCGCCAGCATGTGCAGAAGCTTCCTGATGACGTCGGGGTCGGTGGGCGGAGCCTCCCACCGGTTTTGCTACCGGTTCTATACAACCGGTCCAAACCAGGGGCAACCCACCATTGAATCACACCTCAGGTAGGCACTGGAGCTGAAATGTTCCTTTTCGAATTTTCGCTATTTTCTGATAGTAGCTGGATTATATTTTTCCTCTTGACAAATAGCAACACATATCCATGCATTTATTAACATGGACTCCCCAGAAAAGTCATTCTGGGTTGTGCCAGAATACAGGTACCCCTCAACTTGCGATCAATCACTTAGCAACTGTTCAAAATTACAACAGACCCCCCAAAAAACTGTTTATGATCTGGATTCGAAGTTCCAATGGTCAGATCACTACATTATGGATGCTTGGCAACTGGCCTGCATTTATGGCCATTTGCAGCATCCCACAGACAGTGACCATGACTGATGTAGGAGAAGAGGAGGCAGAGCTTGAAGGGTGGAGTTAAGTCTGTCATCAGTTTAGAGTTCTTGAATTCCAAGTCCACCCTCCTGAATTCTGTTGACCCTTATCTGGTATCAGTTTAGACCAGATTTTTGTCTATAGGTCTGAGTAAATCTTCTATGCTGCAGCTAATCAATGGTCCAGATTCTTTATGCCTGACATTTATGGTGTTTCTGCTGGAAACCAGAGATTAAAGGTAAAGGTAAAGGTTCTTCTCACACATATGTGCTAGTTGTTCCCGACTCTAGGGGGCGGTGCTCATCTCAGTTTCAAAGCCGAAGAGTCAACACTGACCGAAGACGTCTCCGTGGTCATGTGGCTGATAGGACTAAACACCAAAGGTGCACAGAACAATGTTACCTTCCCACCAAAGGTGGTCCCTATTTTTCTACTTGCATTTTTTACGTGCTTTTGAACTGCTAGCAGCGACCTGGGGGACCGGTCCAGGGGCATGGCCAGCCAGCCATCGCTACCGGTTCGGCGACCTTGGCCAAATTTCCGCCAACGGGTCACGCGAACTGATGCGAACTGACTGAATACCACCTCTGATCAGTAAGTATCTTCTGGTCCCTGAAATAATACAGGGCAGGCACCTTACAATTGCTCTCCCCCCCTAATGCATTCAATTCTTTTCCAGAAGAGAATTATATTGGTATAATATTGGTATTGTATATGTTTGTTTATATGTAAAAGAAGAAAAGTAGAAAAATCATTGGTGTAATGTAAACAAAAATATGGTAGATCCCTTGCACCATAATAGGGGAAGCTAATTGGTAGGTCTGCTGGTCATTTTCCAAGTACTAACTTTTGACGATGAGGGGTAGATTCCCTTTTTTGCCTCCATCCAATCACCTTTAAATCTTCGCAAAATATCATCTCAGGACCCTTAAACATTCCTGTTTTTTTAAAAAATCTATAAATGGATCCTAAACTGAACCCAAACAATTGGCAGGCCAGTAATTTTCCTTCTTTTGTCTAAAACCACAGAATGTGTGCAGAGGATTAGATTGAAGAGTCTTCCTACATATCATATCCCGTGGTTTGTAATAAAATTGTTATTTTGCAGAGGAAAAATCAGGGTTAAGCTACTTGCATATTCACTTGGTTTTAATTAAAAATTGCCTCATTATTTACACTGTTTTTTTAAAAAAAGAACAGATTGTTGCACCATAGAAAAATTCATCAATCTTGATTACTTATTTCTGGAAATACATGAAGTTTAGTTTGTTGAATTTGAATGTTTGTTTAAAGTTTGCAGCAAAAATTGCCTGTTACCTTGATGCACGTTTCTGCCTACCTGTGCTTTTTTGTTTGAAGTTTGCAAAAATGGTTTTCCAATTACTTATTTTTTTTTTCTGTGATATAAGCCATTCTGAAACACTTTGTTCATAGCTCTTTGGATCTCGGATATTTATTGATTTGATTTTTATCCCACCTTTATCACTGTGTAAGTAACTCAGGGTAGCGAAAATGCCCGGTAGTCCTTCTTTCTCCAATTTCCCGCACAACAACAATCCTTTGAGGTGGATTGGGCTGACAGAAAGCGACTGACCCCAAGACACCCAGTTGGCTTTCATAGCTAAGGCAGGACTAGAACTCATAGTCTCCTGGTTTGTAGCCTGATGCCTTAACCACCAGACCAAATTGGCTCTCTGTTTGTATTTATTCTCTTATACCTTCTTTTCCACGTTTTGCTAAACGGAATTGTGCGAGCCATAGAATTGTGAATTTGGAGTGAAATCCGCGTGGTTGACTTGCGTTTTGACTTGAAAATGCAGAGTTAAATAAGATTGCATTCATGGGCAGACTAAACCCAGTTCCCCCTCTATCTCTCCCGAAAGCTTCCTTCAATGGTCAGAGTTCAGTCCAGAAAGCTACCAGGGAGGATGAGTGCAACCAGCCTTTAGAATCAAGCTAAGCCTCTATTGATGGACCATTGTGCTTTTTTTTTTTTTAAAAAAAGTTGAAGATTGCAGCTTCTGGTTTCTCCAAGAAGATGAACTGCCTTGCAAAGCTGAGCTGAGCTTCCAAACCGAAATCTGCTCTCTTGTCTCCCATCAGCCTTAAGGCATTTTGACACTCCAGAAAGACCTACTGGCTGTTTGTTTTCAGAAATGGGTGACTCTGTTCTCTACACAGAGAGTGACCAAGAAGCCTAATCTGCTCTCTCTTTAATTGATTCAACCAGCTCTTCCCCCCCCCACCACTCTTTTTATCCTCAGGCGATGGGAATGGGGAGAGCTACAGCCCGAAAAAGATTAGCACCCTTTAGTTAACAGATCAGACAGGCTCGCTTCCTCCCCCAGCCTTTCTCTCCTGCTCCAGCAATGCATAGAAATAACACTAATCTCATTAAGGCACAGAAAGGGAACCTTCAGAGTATATTAATAATGGGAAAGGACAATTATGACTCTGGCTTCTGATGTGGAAATGGGGAACAACGAGGGATCACGGATTTGTTGAAGGGCTTGTATTTGTTGTGGGGAGGGGAGGGAGAGTTTGAGGTGAGCAAGGGGTGGTATGGATTTTTTTTAAAAAAGCCCCACCTCCTTTGCAAAGTAAAATCCAAATGCCAGACCCCTCAGAGCAGAATTTCAAATGGTTGTTTAAATGAAATGGATGCATTGGTATCCCGTTAAAAAGGTAAAGGTGAAGGCACATATGTGCTAGCCGTTCCCGACACTAGGGGGCGGTGCTCATCTCCGTTTCAAAGCCAAAGAGCCAGCGCTGTCCAAAGACATCTCCGTGGTCATGTGGCCAGCATGATTCAATGCCAAAGGTGCACGGAACATTGTTACCTTCCCACCAAAGGTGGTCCCTATTTTTCTACTTGCATTTTTGATGTGCAAGCTTCAAACAGCTAGGTTGGCAGAAGCTGGGACAAGTAACGGGAACTCACCCTGTTACGCGGCACTAGGGATTCGAACCACTGAACTGCCAACCTTTTGATCGACAAGCTCAGCGTCTTAGCCACTGAGCCACTGGTTATCCGTTTATCTGGTTAGAGATAAGCTATAGTCATAATTGTGAGTTCCAAAAGCTGGGTATGTTTTCTAGATTCAGTGTGTTCTGGTAAGAGATGCTTGGATGATACCCATCCACCAACCAACCTAGCTAAGCTTCAAGACTTTAGGAATATAGGAAGTCCTCGATTTACACCCATTCATTTAGTAATAGCACTGACTTATTTTTCACACTTAGGACCATTACAGTGTCCCTGAGTTCATGTGATCAAAATTCAGGCGCTTGGCAACTGGCATGTATTTATGACGGTTGCAGTGTCCTGGAGTTATTGATCACTTTTTGCAACCACCTTGACAAGCAAAATCAAAGGGGAAGCTAGAATCAGTTAACAACCATGTTATTAAGTTGGTTAGTCACAACTGCAGTGATTTACTTAACAACTGCGGCAAGAAAGGTTGTGAAAGGAGGCAAAACTCACTTAACAACTGTCTTGCTTAGGAATGGAAACTTTTGGCTCAATTGTGGTCATAAATCAAGGACTACCTGTACAGGCAAAACTTCAGAAAACCAGTGAGAAGCATAGCAGTGAAAGTCAACAGAACCTGCTTTTTTTCTTTTTCAGTTTGGAGATGGCACTGGACCCGTGTCTCGTCTCTTCTCTTCTCTTCTCTTCTCTTCTCTTCTCTTCTCTTCTCTTCTCGTCTCGTCTCGTCTCGTCTCGTCTCGTCTCGTCTCGTCTCTTCTCTTCTCTTCTCTTCTCTTCTCTTCTCTTCTCTTCTCGTCTCGTCTCTTCTCTTCTCCTCTCCTCTCCTCTCCTCTCCTCTCCTCTCCTCTCTTCTTTTCCCCTCTTCTCTTCTCTTCTCCTCTTCTCTCCTCTCTTCTCTTCCCCTCCCCTCCCCTCTTCTCTTCCCCTCTTCTCTTCTCTTCCCCTCCCCTCCCCTCCCCTCCCCTCCCTTCTTCTCTTCTCTTCTCTTCTCTTCTCTTCTCTTCTCTTCTCTTCTCTTCTCTTCTCTTCTCTTCTCTCCCCCTCTTCTCTTCTCTTCTCTTCTCTTCTCTTCTCTTCTCTTCTCTTCTCTTCTCTTCTCTTCTCTCCTCTCCTCTCCTCTCCTCTCCTCTCCTCTTCCCCTCCCCTCCCCTCCCCTCCCCTCTCCTCTCCTCTCTTCTCTTCTCTTCTTTTCCCCTCTTCTCCTCTCCTCTCCTCTCTTCTCTTCCCCTCCCCTCTTCTCCTCTCTTCTCTCCTCTCCTCTCCTCTCCTCTCCTCTCCTCTCCCCCTCTTCTCTTCCCCTCTCCCCTCCCCTCCGCTCCCCTCAGTTTATAATAGGAGAATAGAATAGAAAAGGCCCTCCCTCCTTAAAGGAGACAGAAAAACAGGGTGTGTCATGCTAAGCAATAATTTTTATTTTGGAGCTGATCAGAGAATAAATAGAAAATGTCTCACGTGGTTTCAGAAATCCATTTATTCAAAAACCTGTGAAAGTTGTCTCTCAAACTAGCCAGGGATCACGTATGATAGATCATTTCAATTTCCTGCTAAGTTTCCTGCAGGCTTCGTGCCTCTGCCTGTGTTTCAAAAACGACACTCTGCATAAAACCGAGCTGTATTACATCACGAGGATCTTTGATATATCGGCCAACTTCAAAGGAGGAGCCATCACACAAAGCCTTCATCCGCAGCCAGCGTGATTCATGGTTCTTCCACACGCAATCTCCGTCTCACACAGGGCTTGTCAAAACAAATCACCCCACAACGGAACGTTGGAGCTTTCAGTCAAGAGTTTAGGTTTGCTTGCATATATGATGTATTGTTGTTGATGTCCATTCAGTCGTGTCTGACTCTTGGCGATTCTATGGGTCAGATCTCTCCACCTTTGCCAATCTCGCACTCCTTCTTTGAGTTGTTCTAGGCTCCGGCTGGTGCCAGCTTTGATGGTGTCCAACCATCATGTTCTTTGGTGGGCTAGTTTCCTTTTCCAGCGAACGCTTTCAAACATAATTGCTTTCTCCGGTGAATTCCCCCGCATGACCTAGCCAAAGTAAATGAGATGCAGTTTTGTAATTTTATATTCACTACGACCATGCAAAGAAATTCTCCTGTATGGTTTTCCAAGTAGTTCTCTCTTGCTGGGAGGAACGAGAGTTTACTTTGGACCTTTTGCTTTCAGAGGGAAAGAGATTTTCCAGAAAAATGTTCCTGGGTGTAATGGGGGTGTTCTTGCACTCATGAGTGACACACGAGGGCCAAGAGCTGTTTGTCTCTTTGTGTTATTTTTTTTTCACTGTAGAATTCTCTTCCTAGGGATCTGCTAAGGGGCTGGCTTCCCATAATTAATCAAATCTCAAGGGAAGATACAGAAATGTGGAGGCAGCAAAAGAAGGGCTTTGGAGCAGGGGTGAAATGCTCCCGGTTTGGACTGGATCGCCCGATCCGGTAGCGATGGAGGCGGGTGGTTCGGAGAACCGGTAGCAAAAATCCCTGCCTGCCCCTCCGCCATGCCCAGCTGAGCCACGCAATCATCAGAGGCTTTTTTTTTTTACTTTTAAAAGCATTTTTTCTACAACCTTTTTGGCTGAAAAACCTTTAAAAGCCTCTGGTGATTCCAGCTGAGTTGCCTGATTGTCAGAGGCTTTTAAAAGCATTTTTTTCTGCAAGCTCTTAAGGTTGTAGAAAAAATGCTTTTAAAAGTAAAAAAAAAAAAAAGTCAGCCACGCCCACCCAGTCACATTACCCCCCCCACCAAGCCACGCCCACAGAACCGGTAGTAACGAATTTTACATTTCACCCCTGCTTTGGAGCAATGAGGAAGATGTACCACAGTAAATAACCTCACAATGACATTGTCATGTAAACCATCTCAGGAGAAACGTATTCTCAGAAGGTGTGAATGTTTCCTTAACATTCACACCTTCCGAGAACACAGCAGGGGTGGGTTCTACTTACCTTTACTACCAGTTCGCAACGGGATCGCTTCTGTGCATGCGCAGATCGCTGATGACAACATCCGGGGCGGTGGGCAGGGCCTCCCGCTGGTTTTACTACTGGTTCTTGCGAACCGATCCAAACCGGGGGCAACCCACCACTGGAACACAGGTAGTGGTTGACTTAAGTAGCACCAGCTGCCTGCAATTACTGCAAGTTCGAATCTCACCAGGCTCAAGGTTGACTCAGCCTTCCATCCTTTCAAGGTAGGTAAAATGAGGACCCGGATTGTGGGGGCAATAAGCTGACTTTGTATTAAAAAAAAAAAAAAAGAACACCGCTTAGGGGCCCCCGAAAGCCCTACTAAGCAGGTATATACAAAAGTATGAAGGCTATTGCTTAACGCATTGTAAGCCGCCCTGAGTCTCCGGAGAAGGATGGCATATAAATCAAACCAATAAATAAATAAATAAATTCGTTTAGTGACTGATCAAAGTTACAATGGCGTTTAAAAAAGTGACTTACAACCAGTACTTGCAACTTAATAACATGGTTGTTAAGTGAATCTGGCTTCCCCATTGATTTTGCTTGTCAGAAGGTCGCAAAAGATGGTCACTGCAATGGGCATAAATGTGAACCAGCTGACAAGAGTCCAAATTTTGATTATGTAACTATGGGGATGCTGCAACCGTCATTAGTGTGAAGAACAGTCATAAGTCTCTCTTCTCAATGCTGTTGTAACTTTGAACGTTCACTAAATGAATGGCTGTAAGTGGAGGACTACCTATACTGACTGTTGTGGTCTGCCAGCAGCGTGCGGAGCTGGCAGCAGAGTCGGACAGCAATGAGGCTGAGGAAGAACCTGGGCCAGTCCTGGAGTCAGGGGAAGGCCCAGACGAGGGCTCTGCGTCGGAGGCAGAGATGGGGCCAGGGCCATCGGGGAGTGATGCACGGACTTTGGAGCCTCCAGAGACTGATAGGAGTGAGGCAGAGGAACAGGAGGAACCTGTTCCTAATGCACGCATGGGAAGAGCTGCCAGAAGGCAAGAGCAGCTCAAGCAAAGAGGACAACTCGGGAGTAGGGCCAAGAGATGATTGGATCCTCCTATAAGGCTTAAAACAGATCAGCGTTTGGGCTTTGCCGGAAAACAACGCTGGTAGCTTTGTCTTCTTCTTCGTCTATGTCTTGTATTTATTTTTGTATCTGAGACTTCTGAACATTTGCCAAGAAAGCCTTTGGCAGTTTATTTATTTTTATTTTATTTTATTAAATTTGTATACTGCCCTTCTCCTGCTGGACTCAGGGCGTTTGCCTAATTGGACCAAAGTTTGCGATAGGACTGAGGAATTTGTGTTGGGAGGAATTTGCTTTAATTTAGTTGAACGACGCTGGGAATGAAGTAATTCTCAGCTGTTCGAATAAAGTTTGTTTTTTCATGGAGTGATTTTCCTACTACTTACTTGGGCCTGGGTCAAAACACTGACTTCCCTTGTCCCACCACCAGGGGCGGGTTTCAAAACCCATCGCTACTGGTTCGCTCATAGGCGTGGGTGTGCTTCTGACACTTCTGCGCATGTGCAGAATCTTCTGTGAATGCGCAGAAGCGTCCGGGTGGGTGGGTGGAGCCTCCCGCTGCCACCGCTGCTACCAGTTCGCCTGATCTGGGGCAAACCGGTAGCAGCCCACCACCATGGTAAATTTGAGCAAAAAACAAATCTGCATATGTTTCCTAACTGAAGACTCGCCGCATCTGTTGGACTACAATTCCTATCATCCACAATCAGCACAGCTATGGGAGGACAAAGGGGCATCTGGAGCAGGGTAGAAGTAATTAGGATGGTTGAGCTGAACGATGTGAGCACAGCCCATCTCCACTGTTTTGACTGATCCCTGCAGATCTGTTGTGGCTCTGTTACCGGAGCCTGTGTCATCGTCAGGAGAGGACTCCAAGAGTGAAGGGGAGGAGTTGGCAAGGCCTTCCTCTCCAGGACCCTCCTCTCTGGCAATGCCTTCGGTGTCCGCCGAAGGGCAAGAGATAGGGCCGGGGCCAAGCAAGTCCACGCAGCCACAGGTGGACAGTGATGAGGGTAATGAGTCTTGGCTGGACCCATGCCAGAGTCGCAGAGATAAGCGCGCGCAACAGAAGAAAGGGTGTGCCCGATATTAGGCTGAGTCACTGGACCACACCCCACAGGATATAAAAGGGAGCGTGGTGGCCAGTCAAACCTTGTGACGAACAAAGCTGAAAGTTTCCACGCCATTCTGCATTGCCGGACTTTTGCTTTAAGACTTTGCTGGAGTATCTCTGGACTTGATTTAATTCCGTAATTATTGAGCTGCTTTCCTTTGATGTATCAGAAGTGGGGAGAAGTTATCTCTCCTCTTTGTAAATAATAAACTCTTGGCAGGCAGCCACTAGGTTGTTGCCAAGTTCCGTTATCATAAGGAAAAGGATTTTGCTGGCTGGTTTGGTCTTTAACTCCTGAACGTCTGTTGGTGTGTGTGCATGGGGTTGGGGACAGAACAAGATTTTCTGGACAAGAAGCTAGAAAATTCACCTAGAATATTGGGGGGGGAGCGGGAGGGCTTAGAAATTTGGGGCAGGGGGAGGTAGACCAACCGAGGGAAGAAAACCCAGAGAAGGGAGGATGGGTCCTCAGTGCCTCTCCCTCTAGGCCTAACCTAATCATGATCTCTCTGCTTTAATACTCTACCTAACACAGCACGCTTTTAAATAAAATATGCAAAGATTTCTCAAATTATTTCCTCAGGGCCTAGCACACTTCCTATCTTCTCTCGTGCATGTTAATCTGAAAAATGTAAATGCCAAAAGAAATACACACACCAGCAATCTGTTGAGATATGCCTATTTATTATGTTATTCCCCCCCCTCCTCCTTGAATGTATAAAATGCCCAACACCCCCCATTTCTTACATAAAAATAGCTTTTAAAAATCTGGTTAAAAGCAGAAAATGTTCTGTTATCTTGCTCCAGTTCTCTGCCTATATGTATTTAGAGGAAATGTCATTTCCCAGTGCGCATGTGAGTAGGCATTTGTGCCCATTCTCTTTTAACCAACAGATCACAAAATGCCAGAGCTCTTTCTCTTACAGACTACATGAGGGCCCTGTAACAAAATGTTAACCAGCCTTTAACAGAAATACTTCGCTTCAAACCTCAGTCTCAGACTAATTTCTCTAACGCGGCTTATGGGTTTGCAGCCAGGCAGATTCCAAGAAGTAGGAAAATGGTTTATTCCATTCCCAGCTTTCCACACATTTGCTAACAAGCATCAAACTGGATTTTCCATCCTGGTGCTGTGCAGGTCAGTTGAACTATTCCAGGGGAAGGATACTGCAAAATCCCCTTTCCCTCCCCACTCCTGGGGGAAGGAATATTGCAAAATCTCCATTCCCACCCCACTCTGGGGCCAGCCAGAGGTGGTATTTGCCGGTTCTCTGAACTACTCAAAATTTCCGCTACCGGTTCTCCAGAACCTGTCAGAACCTGCTGGATTTCACCCCTGGGTCTCACACAGGGATGAAATTCACTTATCTTCCTTACCGGTTCGCAAATGTGCATGTGCCGTTGTTTGTGCATGCACAAAGCCTGTCACCAAAAAGTGATGTCATGACGTCTGCATGGATGGGTGGAGCCTGGTTCGCCTGAGCCGGATAGAACCAGCTGAATTTCACCCCTGGCTCACACTCTTTAGAAAGAGTGATGATCTATATCCAAAATAGCCTGCCTGAAAGAGTTGCAGGGATGAAAGGACGCAGGATGAGCCATCCTGGGTTCTCCTTCCTGCTTCATCCTGTAATCCCCCTTCACACTCAGGCTGAAAGGAGAAAACAGAAGTCTTGTCAATTCAAACTCTTCATTTTGGCTCCTTTGTGTCCTGGAATGGTTGCAAGGATCCACAAAACTGTATCGAGATAGGAAAGAGACACTCAAGAGGACTACATTAAGTGGCGTTGTCTGAGATTTTAGATATAAGAGACCCAAGATAGCTAAGAGGTTCAGAGGGATAGGGAAGATGGCCTTGAAGATGGAGAAGGTTGGCCTGATGCCAGATTTTTGTTGTTTTTAATTTTTGTTAATCCATTCAGTTTTATAGTTTTAATATGATTTTATACGTTGTTTTAGCTTTTGATTGGGAGCTACCCAGAGTAGGCTAGAAGGTGGGTGGCAAAATAAATGTTTTGAATAAACCAACCTAGAACTTTCCTGACAGAGGGAATGACTAATCAGAAGAACGATTTGTCTTCAGAAGCTGTGAGTGATCCATCACTGGAGGTTTGCAAGACGAGATTGAATAGCCGTTTGTCTGGAATGATAAGGTCTCCTGCTTTGACAGGGCTTTGGACTAGAAGACCTCCAAGGTGTTGTGACTCCGACTCCCGAGTCTGCCCTCATGGAGGAAGAGGATTCAGAAGGTGAGGGGGAGGAACTGGCAAGGCCTCCTTCTCCAGGACCTTCCTCTCTGGCAATGCCTCAGGTTCCATCCGAAGGCCAGGAGGAACAGCCTGGGATGTGCCAGGAGGAAGGCATTTCGGAGCACCCATTGATAGAGGGTGATACTAATGAATCCTGGCTTGATCCCAGGCAGCGTCGGAGGGAGAAGCGTGCGCAGCAAAGGAAGAAGTGTGGGACGACCATGGATTGAGCTGAGTCACTTAGCTGCACCCCACAAGGGATAAAAGGCGGCGTGATTGCTCGGCAGGCTTTTTTTTATTATTATTAAAAAGTTTTAACAAGTATTACAACAATTTTTTCCCATCCCTCCTCCCCCCTTCCCTCCTCTCCCTCCAACCCCCCTCCCCCCACCCCCCACCCCGACTTCCCAGAGCAAATACAGGATATAACATTTAACAAACATAAGCTAAAATATGCTAACTTTCTGTAGTCTCCAAACTCCCTCTTGCTCTTTAACTCCTCTTTCAACTAACAAAACATAATTCAAAAAGAAAATATTGGTTTCATTCATAAGCTATTTGAAACTTTTTAGTCTGATATTTGTTTTGAATATAGTCAATCCATCTTTTCCATTCCGATATATATCTTTCATTTGAATGGTCCTTCAAGTATGCCGAAATTTTTGCCATCTCTGCTAAATTCACTACTTTTAATGTCCATTCTTCAATAGTAGGTAAGTTGTCCTTCTTCCAATACTGCGCCACCAAAAGTCTGGCTGCTGTTATTAAATTTAAAATCAATTTAGTCTCTATGACTGTACAATCTGTAATTATACCTAACAAAAAGAACTGTGGAGTAAATTTTATCTTCTTTTTGAGAATGTTTTGGATAATCCACCATATTCCTTGATTTTTTTACATGTCCACCATATATGATAATACGTGGTGTCATCACATTCACATCTCCAACACTTAGGTTGCAAACTTGGATACATACAGGCTAGCTTTTTAGGATCTAGATGCCATCTATAAAACATTTTATAAAGCTCGGCAGGCTTTGTGACGGACAAATGTTTAAACTCTAAAGAGTCACATTGTGAATCCTGCACTTCGGCTCAGATATATTTTGGACTAAACTCTTGTGGATAATTTGTTGCTCTGGAAACGGACTGCAGATAAGGCCTCTCCTGCTTTTTGGAAGTACTAATTGGATTTGGCAGGCGTTTTACAAGTAGCTGCCATAACTCTCGTCTGCCAGGAATTCTGGTCTGTTTATACAATACCTTATTGGTAGGTGTGTTGGATATTGCATTTGTCTGTGTGAGGACGGGGGACAGAACACAAGGTCTCTCTTCCAATTCTGTTATTTTCTCTATTCTTTAAATAAAAGAGTTCAATAATTTTTATATAAGCATATATATAGCCTGGATTTATAAGTGGGGTTAAGGAATAAACCCAAGATTGTCCACCTGAATTCTCTTTGGTATAAAAGAAGGGAGAGAAACATCTGCCCTAGTTATTATTGTACCCTGTAACAATAAAGTTGAGTGCCAATAGTTCCTGTGGTATCTCTTTCCCGACTTAGTCAATTTCCTGATTGGGTCAGCCTTGGAAGGCACCCCCCTGCATCTTCCATCCCATGACAGACATATCATGTCTACAGCAAGACATATGTTGGGAGAAAGGAAAAAAATAGTAAAACTGAGAGAGCTAAATAAAAATGTAAGCTATCTTCACACAGTAAGCTAGGATGTTATAAAGAGAACAGATTCCTTAAAAATGCTACATAGAACATATTCATGCCATGGTGAAATAGACAGAGTAGATAGATTTATCCAGCTTCTATCCTACCACAATCACAAGATTGTCAGGTGCAAATATCCAGGAGCATTCACTGAGTTCAAAGCAGAGAAGAATTTATTATTTTTATCTATGCACAAGCATCTAGTCAACCAACAGTCAAAGCTAAAGAGGCTCTAGATAACGGTCAGTGGAATACAAGGGGGCTGGACTTGGTCTCTTGTGGCAATGCAATGACTCCAAGCTGATGACATGTTTAATTCCACCTTCCAGCTCGGCCTGTTCTTGTACAGTGGTATGGCAAAGTCAAGGTTAATGTAGATTTTAAAAATCATCATGTTAGGCATGTCATGTTGAGAATATGAAATAGATATAAATCCAGGTTGTGCTCAGAAACACTTTTCTGGCTCTCAGCATAAAAATGCATTTTATAGATGAGAAATAATAGGCAAATACAAATGTTGACTTTTCAGAAAAAAGGTAGAATTTTGTCATGGGGAATACAAAATAAAATCAAGAGAAGAACTGATAGCAGAAGGGCATAGTTGCCGATGCTTTTCTTATTTAGAAAGTTATTAGAGAGCCATGGTAGCGGAGTGATTAGAATGCAGTATTGTAGGCTAATTCTGCCGACTGCCAGCAGTTTGATTCTGACCAGTTCAAGGTTGGCTCAGCCTTCCATCCTTCGGAGGTTGGTAAAATGAGGACGCATATTGTTGGGAGCAATATGCTGACTCTCTAAATCACTTAGAGAGGGCTGTAAAGCACTGTAAAGCGGCACATAAGTCTAAGTGCTGTTGCTATAAAAAAAAATTAAAGTAGACCAAAGAGTTTATGGTTTTGAACATTGTAAGGTGGAGTTGTGTACAAATGAAGAACATGTAATTGCTCAAATGCATAAATCTCTATTGTATGAAACAGAAGAACAAGTGAAATAATGTAAGATAAACTGGGCTAAAAAAATTGTGTATAATATACAGTTGAAACAATGGGGCAATAGGTAATGTTTCTCAATCTTACAAATTTAAGAGGTGTGGATTTCAACTCCCAGAATTCCCCAGACAGCACACTAGCTGAGGGATTATGGGAGTTAAAATTCACACATCTTAAAATTGTTAAGGTTGAGAAACCCTGCAATAGAACCCCACAATAATGCAGCATTCTAGTTTCTGGCCAATCACTACCTGTGAAAACAAAGTTATTGACCAATGCCGTTCTTTCTATTACTTTCATAGAATAGAATAGAATAGAATAGAATAGAATAGAATAGAATAGAATAGAATAGAATAGAATAGAATAGAATAGAATTCTTTATTGGCCAAGTGTGATTGGACACATAAGGAATTTGGTGCATACGCTCTCAGTGTACATAAAAAAAAAGATACGTTCATCAAGAATCATAAGGTACAACACTTAATGATAGCCATAGGGTACAAATAAGCAATCAGGAAACAATATCAATATAAATCGTAAGGATACAAGCAACAAAGTTACAGTCATACAGTCAGAAGTGGGAGGAGAGGGGTGGTGGGAACGATGAGAAGATTAATAGTAGTGCAAACTTAGTAACTAGTTTGACATTGTTGAGGGAATTATTTGTTTAGCAGAGTGATGGGTTTGGGGAAAAACTGTTCTTGTGTCTAGATGTTCTGGTGTGCAGTGCTCTATAGCGTCGTTTTGAGGGTAGGAGTTGAAACAATTTTATGTCCAGGATGCGAGGGGTCTGTAAATATTTTCACAGCCCTCTTTTTGACTCGTGCAGTATACAGGTCCTCCGTGGAAGGCAGGTTGGAAGCAATTGTTTTTTCTGCAGTTCTAATTATCCTCTGAAGTCTGTGTCTGTCTTGTTGGTAACAAGATAGCAATAACTCTTGCTATTCATTTTTGCTTTGGTTTTTCTTTACACATTGGACACTTTTTGCAATCCAACCTCTCAACAATGACAGTAACTCTTTAAAAGGGGAGAGAGGTGTGGGGGGAAGCACATTCTTCTTTAATGCATTTTTTTTCTTGCTAAAAGATGTCTGCAAGGGGAACTGCCAGTCTGAAAAATGATCCTTGCTTTCTCCCATTTTCTTGGTATTTTCCTTCTAGCTTGTGATAATCTGTTCAGGTAAAAAAAAAAAAAAAACACATCACAGGCACATTCATTAAATCTTTGTCTTTGACACCTCTGCTGGTTTGCAGCCCTGGGCTCCCTCCATTCTTTGTTTTCCACATTTCTTTCTCTCTTTTTTTCTTTAAACATTCCTTCCTTTTCTCCCTCCTTCCCTCCCATTTCTAGGTTTGCCTGCTCAGCAAACAGGAAGGCTGATGGAGAGGGGAAATCTGCAGCTGGTGTCAATAGATCATCTGGATTTTCAGTCATTTGTGTACCAAATGTTGTGTGTGGCTCATTGTGTTGGCCAGCAAGAAGACATTTATCAGCAAAAAGAAAGGGAGAATGAAAGAGAAAGTATATTTACATAAGATTTACAGAGACCGATTTATCAATAGAAATGAAATTTAAAGGGAAATAATTGCTTAATTTACACAGAAATGCAACTGTTTTCAAGTTAGGGGCGACCAAATCGGTAGTGTTGTTAAATAGCTACAGTGACACATACGATCGTTATTATAAAGGAGAATCCTTTATTTCAGAAAACCATCCTTTACATTTATTTCATTATTTAATTTCTTGGTTTTGCTCTTGAATTTTCTTTCGTAAAGAAAAGTTTAAAAAAAATAAACGTTTTTTTTAATCGTCATGAATTTCTAACGGATTTGCCCCCTTCTCAGGTTTGTCCTCTATTTTTTTCCCCAAGAAAATATGGTCATTGTAGTTATTGACCATCCCTGTGACCTGTTCTGCCCCAGCTACAGACCCCAAAGAACGCAGCACACACAAAGTCGGTACAAACCTTAGTTTACTAATTAAGGACTACGAATGAGCTTTCTTAGTAGTTGTTCAAACACAAGTACAGTTTAAATCAGTCTTTTCTGAACAAGGGCTGTTAATTTAATTTCATTAACAGCCGACAAGAATCCAAAGAACAATAACTCAATTCTGAGGCACAGTATTTCAGATAACCATAATCTTATTGTGGTTGGCAGAATGCCCAGAAGCAATTTGCAGGAAAACTGACAAGAGTTAAACAAGAGCCGAATCAAACGTTTCTGGAATCAAGACGTGAAGGAATATGAACGAAGTTGTTTCCTGCAAATTGCATCAGTCGTCGGCCTTCCTTAAATAGGCTAGGGGAGTGGCCAATTAGCCCCAAGCCCTACTCTCAAGGAGACCTCCTCCTGAGGGGCCACTCCTGCCTTTTAACAGCTCTGCGCACTCGTGCAACGAGAAGAGGCTCCTTCCTCTTCTTCCTCTTCACTTATGCGAGCTTCTGGAGGTTCTGAAGGCCCTGGCTGAATCCCCGCCTCTGGCACCACATCTTCTCCAGCCTCCTCATTGTCCAACTCGAGTGCCAGCTGCACAGGCTGCTGGTGCAGCACCACACCAGCCTCCTCGCTGTCCAAATCAGCCACCAGCCGCACAGGCCGCTGATGGGCCACAACAGTGACCTCTGCCTGAATGTCTTAGCACCGTGATGGTGAACCTATGGCACATGTGCCACAGGTGGCACACTGAGCCTTCTCTGCGGGCATGTGAGCTGTCACCCAACTCAGCTCCACCCCGCATGTGTGCGCACCTCCCACCGGCCAGCTGATTTTCGGGTCTCTGTCGTGCAGGCATGGGGAATTGTGCATGTATGCGTGGGGGGCAGGGAGAGCATGGGGGTGCAGTGCACCCCCGTGGTCCATTTTGGGCCTAGCAGGCCTCTCTGCAGCCTCCTGGGAGCAAAAATGGGCCATGGGGGTGAGTGCAGTGTCCCCCCGCGGTCTGTTTTTGGTCCCAGGAGGTTGCATGGAGGACTGCTTGGCTCAAAATTGGCCATGGGGGGTGCAGCACCCCCCCCCGTAGCCTTCTTTTGGTCCCAGGAGGCTGCAATAGAGGCCTGCTAGGCCCAAAATGGGCCATGGGGGGGGGTCGCGCACGCATGCGCAGGGGGTGGGGTGCCGGGAGGGAGAGTTGCACACACATTGCATTATGGGTACTTTTGGCATGCTCCAACAAAAAGGTTAGCCATCACTGTCTTAGCACATGCTCAAACTTGTCTTCCTGTCATGCTTTCCCTGCTTTTATGATCTTGGTAGTCCTTGGCTTACAACCTTCCACTTAGTGACTGTTTGAAGTTACAATAGCACTGAAAAAACATGACATGACCATTTTGCACATGACCATTGCACATGACCCATATGTGAAGTTTCCAAAAGATGCCCTAATTAATTCATGAGCCATGAGCCAAACTTCAAAAGAAATACAGTCATTTATTAGGAGCACCATTTCGGCAATATTCGGATGCAGTTAGAACTAATCCCACGTAGATTTACGTTCCCCTATGACCCTGTCTCTACCCTCCTCTCTGGCCATGTCATAAATCACATTCTCCAATTAACCACTTTGGCTGGCTGTGAAAGCCAAAACCCTCCTTCTGATTGCGGTCAGGAAGAATGTATGGAATGCACTTCAGTTAGGGAAATCAATCAGCTCTATCAGTTCTCCCTCCTTCCTGCTCATGGCAACTTGAAAGCTTTGCAAGTTGACACCATGCTCATGTGATCGAAATTCAGATGCTTGGCAACTGACTCATGACGGGTGCTGTGTCTCAGGATCTTATGTTCTCTTTTTGAGACTTTCTGACAAGCAAAGTGAAAGGGGAAGCCCGATTCATTTAACAACTGTTACTAACTTAACAACTGAAGTGATTTACTTAACAACTGTGGCAAGAATGGTTGTAAAATGGGGCAAAACCAGTGGTGAAATGTAAAATGTGTTGCTACCGGTTCTGTGGGCGTGGCTTGGTGGGCGTGGCTTGGTGGGGGAGTCATGTGACTGGGTAGGCGTGTCCAACTTTTTTTTTTTACTTTTTTAAAGCATTTTTTTCCTACCGGTTCGGGCGAATAGGTAGTAAAAATGCTTTAAAAAAGTAAAAAAAAAAAAAGGTTCTGACGATTGCACAACATAGCTGTGATCGTCGGAACCATTTTTAAAGCATTTTTTTACTACCTATTCGCCGGAACCGGTAGTAAAAAAAATGCTTTAAAAAAGAAAAAAAAGGTTCTGACGATCAGGCGATTGTTGGAACCTCTCTTTTTTTACCTTTTTAAAGCATTTTTTTTACTACCGGTTCACCTGAGTTCAGCAAAACTCACTGAACAACTGTCTCAGTTAGCAACAGCAATTTTAGCGCTCAATTGTGGTTGCAAGTCGAGGACTACCTAGACAAGGAGATTTATAAACAGGGAGACTCAAATGAGATTATAAATGGCATTGTGAAATTGTCTAGATTGAATTGTATGATGAAACATGTTAAGAGGAAAGTAAGCTTAGGTATGGACTGTATATGTACACACTGGCACAAAGAATTCTTTTGTTATTACTTAATCGCATCTCTTCTCACACCCACACAACTCACCCACACACACACAGGGCTCCCTGCTGAGTGTCACTTTTCAAGATATCAAACATTCTCGGGAGGCCGTTGCTTATCAGGGGTGTAATACAAAGCAGACCCAGAAAAGAGGAGGCTGTTTTAAGAATTCCAGGAAGAGAGAAAACTGTTTTGGGTTTTTTTTAAATAAAGAAAGAGTAAGTACTCTATTGGAAGAGTAAGGGAGCATCTAATAGAGCAGGTGGTCTCCCATCATCCTTCCCCAAACCAGCAGGGTCAAAAGGTGAAAGTTATGTGACACTAATATTTTAACCTCCTTCTTTCTTATACGTCTACATTTCTTAGCATAGGGCAGTGATGCTAACCTTTTTGCCGTCGCATGCCAAAAGTGGGGGGGCGGGGGTGTGGGGGGCGCACATGCGCATGCCTACATCAATAATTCAATGCCCACCCCCCCATGCATGCGTGTGTGACATTCTCCCTGCTTTTGGCACGTGATGGCCCAGTGAACCTGGTAGCCCCATTTTTTGCCCTCCCCAGGTGCCAGACGCTTTCTAGGAGCCTGGGGAGGGTGAAAAGGGCCTTCCCCACCCCCCAGAGGCTCTACAGAGGCCAGAAATGGCCCATTTCCTGACTTCTAGTGGGCCCAGAAGGCCCAAAAATCAGCTGGCTGGCACGCGCATGCGTGCTGGAGCTGAGCTAGGGCAACGCTCATGTGCCCACAGATATGGCTCCGCTTGCCACCTGTGGCACGCGTGCCATAGGTTCCCCATCACGGCACTAGGCTATCTTAATAAGTCACATGTTGCTCTTGGTGGGGGAAAGGAGAGATAGCCTGCTATTTGAGCAAAGCCATTGGATTTCACACGTGTGAATCCAGCCTCACTTTTCTGAACTGGGGAGCGCTAAACATTTATCGATGCTAACTTAATTGCAAAACCAGTGAAGGACCCAGGGTGGATTTTTTCAACAGAGCAATCAGTCACTTAGTATAAAAGTCTTAATCTCCTCCTGGTTGTGAGAAGAGAGTCAGTTTGGTTTAGTGGTTATGACATCGAGCTAGAAACCAAGTGATGGTGAGTTCTAGTCTCACTTTAGGCATGAAACCCAGTGGGTAACTTTGATCCAGGGGTCAGCAACCTGCGGCTCTGGAGCCGCATGTGGCTCTTTCATCCCTCTGCTGCGGCTCCCTGTTGCTGGTCAGCTCCACAATTGATAGGGCTTTTGGTTAGGACAAGTAGAGGAAAAAGGATGCCGCGCTAGGAGGAGACTATGATGGGGGAACCGGACATCTGGTCAGCTCCAGAATTGAACGGGGGCTTCTGGTTAGGACCTTTGTGGCTCTTTGAGGGTTTAAGGTTGCCGACCCCTGCTTTAGTCCAATCACCAGGAGACGGTGAGCTTTAGTCCCATCTTAGCCATGGAAGCCAGCCTGGTGACTTTGGGCCAATCCCTCTCTCGGCCCATGTCACCTTACAGGGTTGTTGTTGTGGGGAGTAAAGGAGGAGGAAAGAGGTATGTTTACCACCTTGAGTTATTTACAAAAAAAATAATAATAAAGTCAGAATAAAAACAAAAAGCAGCAACATCAGCATGGAGATATTCCCAGCCAACATGGGAAGGCCTCTAGCAAGACTTCCTTGTGTCCCACAATTCATGGCAGAACACTTGGGGGTCGGGAGACCTTGGGAGGTGAAACCGTCTCTGTGCCCTGTGATGCTGTGAATTCCTGCCGAGTTTTGTTCACGGGAGAGGCACACCGCCCGGTGCCCTGCTCTGAATTAATTATCCGCTGACACAATTTCGCTTCTCTCCCTCTTTGTGTTATTTTAATTAACAGAGCCCTCCTCCGAGCAAACCAGCTGTCATATAAATTGTAAAACTGTCAGTGTGTACAGGAACTTAACTGGGATGGTTCCCCCCCACTCCCTGTTTGAAAACGCATGGCATAAGTGGGGGAGTGCTCCTTCCCTCTTCCCCATTTGTAAACTTTAAGTAAAGTGTGAAAATTGGTCATTGGGGTGTGTGGGAAAAGGAAGCAGACTAATAATAATAAAATAAGTAAAAGTGACTCCTTCTAAGTCAAGGTTGCTCAACCTCAGCAGTGTGAAGAGATAGGGACTGGAACTCCCTGAATTCCCCAATTAATTGGGGAATTCTGGAAGTTACAGTCCTCACCTCTTCACCTTGCTAAGGTTGAGAAATACTGTTCTAAGTTGTTGGGGAAAGGCCATAATTTAATAGAAAGACACCAAGCATAGGCCTCTCTGGAAAGAGGATCCAGGGAGTAAGTGATGAGAAGACTCTTCATCTCTTGGAGACTAAATAAAATATATCCACCCACCCCCATTCAAGCACAACTCCCAGAATTCTCTTAGTAGCATATTCATTGCTGAGAATTCTGGGAATTGATGTTTGTGTATCTGAAACACCAAGCTTGAGAAATCCAAACAAATAATTGCACTGGCTGTCAGAATACTTCCATGTTTAGTTTAGGGGAGAAGTGAAATCCAGCAGGTTCTGACAGGCTCTGTAGAACCGAACCATCAGCAGAAATTTTGAGTAGTTCGGAGAACCGGCAAATACCACCTCTAGCTGGCCCCAGACTGGGGTGGGAATGGGGATTTTGCAATATCCTTCCCCCAGGAATGGGGAGGGAATGGGGATTTTGCAGTATCCTTCCCCTGGAGTGGATGGGAATGGAGATTTTGCAGTAGCCTTCCCCTTCCATGCCCACCAAGCCACACCCACCAAGCCACACCATGCCCACCAAGCCACGTCCACAGAACTAGTAGTAAAAAAATTTGGATTTCACCACTGGTTTAGGGTGATGACAAAGACTTTTATGACATTGAGCCTGATTATTTGGGGGGCTGCCTTTTCCTGATTACATCTACCCATCCCATTAGAGATAAAAAAAAAATGTAAGAAAAATGCTGTGAATGTATATAAGGCATATTTTGGTTCTATGTCATTGGGAACTTATTATATTTGGCATCACCATTAGTCCCAAAGACCACACCAAAAAATCAGTCCAGGTTAAAAATAGATTTGGTGAGGAAAACAGTGCTTTGTCTGCCCTAAAGCTAATTCCCAATGTTATTTTGTGTCTTGGCGTACTCATTTAGGTTAAGGAGCACTTTTTTACTCAATGTTTTTAGATTTGAAGGGCCTTCAAGAGTTGATGCGTTCTGACCATCACGGAGAGCCAGATCTACAAATGTCTGCCCTCTATTGAAATTTTTAAAAAATGTTTTCCTTGGATGATCTCAAACATGTCCATATGGAGAGGATCAATTGTGGTATTTATGTTAAGTGGAATCATATGTTTTTGTTTAAAGGCAGCAGATGCAGACTAAGGATGTGTGTGTCTGTATGTCAGAATACCACATGGTTGAAGTTCAGGCAAGGATACGTAGTAGAACATCTTGTTTCTTGCATTTTTTTCCACATACTATCATGTTTTTGATTCATGCTGTTCTTATCTAGTATAGAATTTGACTCCATATTCCCGTCTATCAGAACCGGGCATTTAGTTGCACTAAAGCAGGGGTCGGCAACCTTAAACTCTCAAAGAGCCACAAAGGTCCTAACCAGAAGCCCCCCATTCAATTCTGGAGCCGACCGGAAGTCTGGTTCTCCCCACCATAGAGTCTCCTCCTAGTGCAGCGTCCTTTTTCCTCTACCTGTCCTAACCGAAAGCCTTATCAATTGTGGAGCCGACCGGTGACAAGGAGCCGCAGCAGAGGGATGAAAGAGCCAGATGCGGCTCCAGAGCTGCGGGTTGCTGACCCCTGCACTAAAGAAACACTTTATACCAATTCTGTGTTGCCCAAAATGATACTTCTACTGCTGTCATTTCTGGATTGTAATTGGACAAAAGGCAACAGAAATACAGAAGAGGCAATGAGATCCTGATGTGATTCCCGGTTGTAGGATGAATAGGACAACACATAGTTTATCTAATCCAGAATTTTTTCCCCCCCATAGTGGCCAGCTACATATCTTTGGGAAGCTGACAAGAAGTCATGAGTATCATGGAACAACCCAATCCATATTCCTTAACAAATTGAATGAGAAGGCATTTTGCTGAGGTATTTTTTAATTAGAGATCCTATGTAGCCACAATAATTAAATGCCATTGATATAATTATGCTTCTGAAATCTGTCTCAACTACGTCAATGGATGCCAATCTCTTGTGGGTATTTACTATATCTATTTTTTAAAAAATTATGGTTTAGATGCTACTTTTGCTCTGAAAGCTGATGCCCATGGGAAGGGTCCCTGTTTCTTTTGTTATAGGCTGGCAGAGAGAAAATGACTTGTCCCAACTCACAAAGGGTGCTCTTTAATTGAATAAGGATTTAAACCTGGGTTTCCTAGCCCAACATCTTAACCAGTCCAACAGCTTTCAACCAAATTTATCCTTCTGTAACTTAAAATCATTTGTTTTAGTCATATCCCCTCGGGCACCTGAGAATTTACGTTTGCTATCTTTCATCTGGCAGCCCTTCTGTCTTCTCCTTCTCTTGGTTAATGTGCTCATTTCCATTCCATCTTCATCTCTTCTTGAAGCTGTGTAGCTCTATTTAAGGCCAATTCAGAGGCTACCTGATCCTGAAGCAACATCACAGTTCAGGTCTTGAGAAATTTTGAGTGGTGCTGTCCAAGGTGCTGCTGCTTTCTGAAGTCTGCCTTGGCAGAATCTAGATCGGTGGTTCTCAGCCTCAGCTACTTTAAGGTGGCTGGACTTCAACTCCCAGCATTCCCCAGCCAGTGTTTCAACTCCCAGCAATTGATCAAGACTGTGCCCACACCTTCTAGTTTTTGTTGGAATAATAATACAGTATTTGTTCCTTAAACCTCTTCTATCTTTTCCCCATATCATTGATGCCAATCATACAGTAGAGCAATATCTAATATTTATAACTTTATAGGAAAGGTTATGTAGCAGGAGTCATTTTAATAATTCAGCCAGAAATACACAACACACAAACACAAAGAGAGAGGGGGGGGGAGTGAGAGAGACACCTGCACAGGTGCAAGTGATACAGTCAAAGATAAGCGTTACTCTGTGCTTTTTTGAAAACTCACATATCTATATATATAAAAGTGAAATCCACTCACTCATCACAAAATCTCCAGAACTGTAAAGCCTATAAACCTGAAATTTGGCATGTACATTCCTCTTGGCTTCTAGGTGCTGGCTAATAAAGGATTTTTCAAAATGACCATCAGATTATTAGTATTTCATATACAGTATATTCATATACAGTATATTAACACGCTCTGATGCTAAGGAGTTAGACATTCTACTCCCCCTCCACCTGAAATGTTCCAACTGCCACTTGCCTCACATTCTGTTACCTCAGGTCAAACTGGCAGACATTGCACTCTTTCACTCGGGCGGTCTGTGGCTCCTTGCAGTACTAAACGTCGCTACCTCACCAAAATGTCTATGCCTTCCACCTATGGATCTGCTTCCAGACTCAAGGCAGCGGAAGAGATATCGCCTTATGTGTTTCAATCACTGACCACCACTGAGCCAACGGATTGTGAACCGAATTTCTTCTGCATAGTGTCCCAGCCCCAACTCACTTTTTACACTGACCTCCTCAGTTCAGACGAATCTGTTCCTTCTATTGTTAACACCAGTTAAAGGGAAAAGACTATCTTTCTGCTGCCCGAAAGTACAACGGATGCTTCAAAATGACGTCTTTTGGAGCCAGAGAGGTGAAGGAGGGAAATTTTATGCCAACATTCAAAGTATCTGGGCAGATCTACCACAGGATAGGAAGTATCATGGCGGGGCCTCAGCAGCAACCTTCATTTCTCCAGATATACTTATTTGGTGATGAAGACAATGAGAGTCTGTCAAGACCATGGGGATGCCACAATGGTCGTAAGTGTGAAAAATAGTCATAAGTAGCAAAGCACAGGTATCCAGCTAGTCTGTGGGGGCACCTACCCTCTGGAATCAGCTGCCCCCAGAGATAAGGAGAATCCAAGACCTCAGTGCCTTCCGCCGTGCCCTTAAAACTCACTTTTTCCAGCAAGCCGGGCTGGCTTAGGAAGAAATTTTTTTAAATTTTTAAATGTTTAATTGGTTTGTGGTTTTTTAAATTTTGGGCCAAATTTATATAGATTTTAATTGTTTTTAATATTTGTGTTTCATGTTTTTAATTCTGGCTGTGCACCGCCCTGAGTCCTCAGGGAGAAGGGCGGTATATAAATTGAAAATAAATAAATTAATTAAAAAATAAATAAAATAGTCTAGAATAAAATGTACCCAACTTTTTTTGCTAATTATTTTTGCTAACAATACCATTCTTACGATGCTAAAGAGGGCATGGATAGATGGCAGAAATCCAAATTAGGGATCTGATAGCCACACCCACACTTCTTAACTTCGAATTCTTGCACATCATTGGGCCTGCAGTTGGAAGTAAAGTAGAATTCTTTCTTTGCAAGGCAACCTCCATTCAGAGACTTTGTCACTGTGATGGAGCAATTAACTTCCTGCTGGCCTTCTTTAGTGCCTCTATTCTTTTTAGCTTCTGGGCCATTTCCTCCAACTTCCTCTGCAAATTGGACATGGCAGATTTTGTGCAAGTGATGAGAGCAATAAAATGAAACGGGGGGTGGGTAGCGATATCTCACTGAGCTCCGTTTTCGCTGGCAGAGGCACTGTGGGCCAGTTCTTTGCTGTTTCCAGGATGGCCACACAGGCCAGATCTAAGCACCCTGCAATCCGGCCCTCGGGCCCTGAGTTTGACACCCGTGTTCTATAGTATAGTCCTATACGTGGTTCAAAGCCTTGGTAGTACAGTGGTTTAATGCACCCTGTTATTAACACAGTTGTCTGCAATTTCTGCAGGTTCGAATCTTACCAGGCTCAAGGTTGACTCAGCCTTCCATCCTTTCTAAGGTAGGTTAAATGAGGACCCAGTTTGTGGGGGCAATAAGCTGACTTTGTATAAATATACAAAAGTATGAAGGCTATTGCTTAACGCACTGTAAGCCGCCCTGAGTTTCCGGAGAAGGGCGGCATATAAATCAAATTAAAAAAAAAAAAGTAGGGTCTTTGCCAGAAGTGGGCTGCTAGGGGTTCGCAGGGGTTTGGGAGAACCTCTAGCTAAGATTCTGTGCAGTTTGGAGAATCCCCAAATCCCACTCCTGGCTGGCCCTGCCCACCCACCCCCGACCCTCCCAGGAGTCCCCATGTGGCCCATTTTGGATGTAGGTAAGCGCATATGGAGGCTCAGGGAGGGCAAAAAAATGGCCCTGCTGTTTTCGCCCTCCCAGAGGCTCGAAGAAAGCCTCCGGAGCCCAGGGAGGGCAAAAATGCCCCTCCCCCATCGTGCAGGAGGCTGACTAGACCACACCCACCATGGCCACGTCCACCCAGCAACCAGGCAGAGAACCCCTTGCTAAAATTTTGGAAGCCCATCCCTGGTCTTTGCCAGACACTAGCCATGGCTCCCAGGCTACAGGGAAAAATAATGTGATATTATATGCAATGAGTTTCTTAATCATATGGGGATGTATCCAAACTGAAGCACAGTTTATGTTCGGATATGAAGCTGCCATCCCATTATTCCATCTGTACTTTTACTTCCCTTTCCCCTCTGCCCTTCCCTGTCATCTCAGGATGAGCTGGCAAGGCGACTTGTGTGCTCAAGGCTGAAAGGGCAGGAAGGCTGAAATAATACATCCATTTTCAAGGCAAAGATCCTTGTTATCTTTGGGAAGCATCCACATCAGCTTAAAATGTCCTTGGCAATGCCTTAGAGCCGGATTGAATCCAGCTGTTTTGCCATACCAAAGCCATGTTTTTGTTCCTCGGGGTTCATCCTTCATCTTTTGACCCCATCTGATTGCGGAGGCAAAGCTTTAATGTAGTGAGGCTTCTAATTAACAAGATTTGGAAGTTAATTGTGATGATCTTTCAATCTCATTTAGATCTTTCGGTTAGAGCAAGGCATTCTTGATGAGCTGCTGGGGAGGCAGCGTTTTATCTGCGTAGAATGTGGCACGAGGGTCTGTTAGGACTCAAGTTGAGAGCTCTGGATGTCCTTTCAGATCATTAGCATGTCTCAAGCCTTACTCTTTTCTACCTATTTTTAAAATATTTTAAATCAACACCTTCTATTTAGCTAAAGTAAAAAATTCGCACACATCTAACCTTCTCCAAAATATCTAAATCTAATATTTGAGATTTGGAATTCGTCATTTTCTCAGATCTTGTTCTCTCTTATTCTTTTATGTATGTTGAATTTTATATTATTTCTAATAATATAAAAACATTTTATATTTTCTTGAGGAACTTTTTTTTTTTAATTTGATTTATATGCTGCCCTTCTCCGGAGACTCAGGGCGGCTTACAGTGCGTTAAGCAATAGCCTTCATACTTTTGTATATTTATACAAAGTCAGCTTATTGCTCCCACAAACTGGGTCCTCAATTTACCTACCTTAGAAAGGATGGAAGGCTGAGTCAACCTTGAGCCTGGCGGGATTCGATCTTACTTTAATTGCAGACAGCTGGTATTAAATTACAGTGCTTCTGTCTGTTGAGCTATCCAGGCTCCTTAATTTATCCTCAATCTAGGAATTCATCCTGCTATCTATGAATAAAGAGGAATGGAAGTTTTAAGAAATGGCCACAAATGAAAATCTGTATCAACTTAACTATGCTAATTTTTTGATTATCTATTCTTCTTCAATAGCACAGTTCTGCCATTTCAACTCTGAGGCTGGATGAGTTCATTTTTGCTTTCTTGAAATTCAACATTATGTTATTTTTTTGTTACCTATTAATCTTGCAGATTCCTTTATCTGATCTTAATTTTACTGCCAGTTCTTATTAGTTAATTTTGATGTTAGTTTTGTGCAGCTGATATTTTATCAGTTTCTGCAAAGTGTCTAGAAAAGGAATTTTTAAAATATGGCAGCAAAAGATTACAGGTCACAAGAAAGGATATGAAAGACACCTGTAAGGTGTCACATATGTCAATATATAACTGCACAATTGAAGCCCTGTCTCTTTTTAATATGTGCTACATCCATGACACATATAAAAAGGACAGTCATGGCTGCCATCTTGATGTTTTTTTGCTTTTTTTCCATAATGGCCCTGATGCTGAATGTTGAAGGCCACTGAAGGTTTAATATGCCTCTTTTTCATGAATTCCCACTGGGAAGTTTTGGGCAATTCAGGAGCAGGTGCAAAGGCTGCCTCTCCTACCTCTCTCTTGCAATTTTCTGTGTGTTTTGTTCTTTTTTCCATTACCATTAAAGAAAATAATAAATATTAACAAAAGAGCGATGGCGTTCTAAATCAAGCGAGTTTAAAATATCTTTTGAAGAAAAGAATCCCAACTGGGAAACACTTTTGTTTAATTTAATATATTTTATTTATTTATTTTGTCACACATTTATAAGATAACAGATATAAATATAAACATGATTATGAATACATGAAATGGATACAAATAAATGGGGACATTAGAACAGGGACAGGAGGCACGCTGGTGTACTTATGCACGCCCCTTACAGACCTCTTAGGAATGGGGTGAGGTCAACAATAGACAGTCTAGGATTAAAGTTTTGGGGGTTTGGGGAAGAAACCACAGAGTCAGGTAGTGCATTCCAGGCATTGACCACTCTGTTGCTGAAGTCGTATTTTCTGCAATTGAGTTTGGAGCGGTTTACCTTAAGTTTGTATCTATTGTGTGCTCGTGTATTGTTGTGGTTGAAGCTGAAGTAGTCATTGATAGGTAGGACATTGTAGCAGATAATTTTATGTACTACAATTAGGTCAGACCGAAGGCGGCATAGTTCTAAGTTGTCTAAGCCCAAAATTTCAAGGTATTTTGTTGCAAGCAGAGGAGTGGAGGACTCTTCTTGTGAAATATCTCTGGACTCGCTCAATTTTATTAATGTCCAATAAGCAGTACGGGTTCCAGACAGATGAGCTATCTGTCTTTTTTTTAAAATATAAATTTTAAATATAAAATATAAATTTTAAATATAAAATTTAGGCTGCATATTACCAATTGGAAGTAGAAGCTGCTATTTCAAGAACAAAAGTGGTTTAAAAAAAAGCCAAAGAAACTGAGCATTTCTCTAGTGCATTAAATTAGAATTTCTCTAATTTCCATCCTTATTGCTTTGGAATAATCCAGTGCAATGTTAGGTGAGGGTCAAACTGATAACAAAATGGTCCTAAAGTATTTTTGCTATAAAATACAAATCTTGCCATATCTTCCTGAGACATCACTCCAGATTATGCTGAAAATGATGTGATCAGTGTAACAATATTGTTGGATTGTCCCTAATTAGTTCCTCTCTAATTATGTTACGTACCTCGGAGAAATCTTTTAAAGAGCATGGCTTTGTCTGAAGGGCTTGGTGCTGTGGACAGCTAGGAAGTGAAATGGAAAAAAGAAATGTGTGGGATACCAAAGCTTGTTTTTAAATAGCAAATGTTTTAGCAAGCTGCCTAGCAGCCTTTTCTCCCAGGCAGGGTGTCCGTGGTACAGGTCAAAAAAAGGCAAGATGGCAGCTGCAGCTCTGGAACTAAAGCTTGGCCCCCTTTTTATGTATGACACATGTAAAAGGGGGGCAGGGCTTCTACCACACTGTTGTGTTCTACACAGCCCAAAGTATTTGGACTGACATTGATGGAATGGCAATGCAAAGCCAGATCCAAAGGGTAGGTGTGACTGGGTGATCTTAGCTCCACCTCTTTTTAACATGTGCCACACCTTGTTGTGGTCCGCCAGCAGCCTGCAGAGCTGGCAGTGGAGTCAGACAGTGAGGAGGCTGGGGAGGAACATGGGCCAGTCCTGGAGTCTGGGGAAGGCTCAGTCGAGGGCTCTGCATCGGAGGCAGAGATGGGGCCATGGCCATCTGGGAGTGATGTGTAGACTCCGGAGCCCCCAGTCAGACAGTAGAGAGGCAGAGGAACAAGAGGAGCCTGTTCCTAGTGCACGCATGCGCAGAGCTGCCAGAAGGCAAGAACAGCTAAAGCAAAAGGGACGACTCGGGAGTAAGGCCAGGAGATGATTGGCCCCTCCCCTAAGGCTTAAAAGAGAAACAAAGGCATTTGGGCCTTTTGCAGGAAAGCAACGTTCCTAACTCTGTTTCCAGTCGGCATCTCTTGTTTGTTTCTGAACTTCGTGGGGCTTTGCCAAGTAAGGCCTTTGGCAGGGTGTCAAAGAAGATAAAGGTTGGTGATTATCCCGAAGGACTTCTTCTGAAGGACTTGTTTTGCAACTAATTGGGACTCAGCTGGGAATGAACGTAATTCTCAGCTGTTACAATAAAATAGGTTTTTTGGGGGATTACTTGTGTATTGTAGTGATTTAGTAAACCTAGGTCACAACACACCTATCGCAGGTAGGTTTTGATGGACTGCTTGTGTCCGGCTCCTTCCACATCCCTGACTGGCCCTATTCCACATCTCTCTACTGGCTTCTCTTTACCCTTTGTTGACTCAATAATAAATTTTCTAATCGGATCTTATCAAGCAACCAGATATTTTGAGTTTCAGATTCAGACAATCCCAGCCCTATTAGACTTTTGCAAGGCATTGAAGATCTGAGCAGGATCTAGTTTATCCTTGGGGATTGTGCCTGGTGGGTTGGTTTGTTTAATCTTGTAAGCCATCCAGAATCATCTGTGTGAGATGAGCAGCTATATCAATTATATAAATAAATTTCTTAGCCACAATGTGCCGAAAAAATCCTTGCCTTGGTTTTATTTTGCTTCCATGATACTACATACGCTGCCTAAGTAATTGCTCTGAAGTTGTCTTGATAGTACTTTAATTTTGGGTCTCCTCCTGATTGCTGGCACATGGAGGCTGCAGTTCTGCTATAGTAATAATAATAATTGGGGGAAACCTATTTATCACCATCACTATTGTAACACCATCACTTTATTTATATTACAGTGAAGGGAATATAAAAGCAAAATACAAGATAGTTTGATTGATTGATTGATTGATTGATTGATTGATTGATTGATTGGTTCAATTTATATGCCGACCTTCTCCAGAGACTCAGAGCAGCTTACAATGCGTTAAGCAATAGCCTTCATACTTTTGTATATACCTGCTTAGTAGGGCTTTCGCCCCCCCCCTCCAAGCACTGATTCTTTTTTATACAAAGTCAGCTTACTGCCCCCACAATCAGGGTCCTCATTTTACCTACCTCGGAAGGATGGAAGGCTGAGTCAACCTTGAGTTGTAATTATGTGTAAGGCACAAGGAACCAAGAATGACATGTGGAGTTATTTCTATAATAGTTTCTTTATTGTGTTAGCCTATTGAAAAAAATCTTTCCAGACTAAAACTACAATCTGCACAATTACTAGGTATACTCTGTGAATTGCTAAGGATCCACCTTGGCCTTTTTCCTGTGTGCCAAGGTTTTCAAGTTTTGTTGTCTTTTTGCTCTCTAGGAAAATGTTCTTCCCTGCTGCACATCTGGATTACATTCTACCCTATTATATGCCATCAATTTAGTGTCAACTCTTAATGACTATATAGATAGATCACCTCCAAAGTAATCTTTCTCCAGCATGGCCCTTTAGGTCTCCTAATGGTGCCCTCATTGCAAGTGTAATCAACTCTATCCATTTTGCTGATGGTCATCCTCTTCTCTTTCCATCCACCTTTCCCAGAATATTTTAGGATTCTCCAAAGAGCTAGATCTTCCCATAATATGTCCAAAATGTGATCATTTGAGCCTGGTCATTTCTGCCTCAAGTGAGAATTCTGAGTTGATTTATCTGATAATTGATTGGTTTGTTTTCTTGATGTTCCACAATATTCTCAGGAGTCTTCTCCACTGGCAAAATTCAAAAACATCAATATTATTTCTATTGATACCTTCAAAATCAAACTTCTACTTTCTTAAATGTCACTTTACTGCCCTATTCTGATTTTTCTAGATATAGATATTTCATGGTATCTGTCTATCTTTTCCAACGCCTTCACTCTTCTGTAGCGTATTTATTACTTCCGGTTCTTTACTGTTGATAATCCTACAAGGTAGTCTAAATATATACATAATTAAATTATCTAGGAAGGAACCTGAAGTTGGATTATAAATCATGTTTCTGCTGCACCCAAATAATAATTTTAAATCATATTAGATAAAAATAATTCCCAGAGAGATCGTAATAATGTAGTGATGGGAGGAATAGAAATTTATAAACTTTTGCTTAGTTCTAGATGTAATCAAATGACTGAATTCATGTTAAGATAAAACTAATCAGCTTTTTTATTTCCCAGTTTCTGAGATCTGGGATGCACTCCTAATAATTATTCATATGAATCTGTAGCTTTAGCCTGTCCTTTTAAGGAGTAAACTTAACCAGGCTAAATTCAATATTATCCTCATTATGAGATGACTACAGAGAAAAATTAACCTGGTGCAATAAGGCAGCTGTTTTCAGAACTCATATTTTGGATACTTTGAAATGTGCTTGAGGGGTTTTTTGGTTTTGTTCTGAATTAAATGTACCCATTTTATTATTAATGCAAATAATGAATATTGGGAGAAATCATGAATCTCAGTGCCTAATTATTTTCTTGTAGTGTGAGGATAGAAATCCAAGTTTTCCAATATCATTGCAGGCTGATTATCTACAATAGGAAATTATATCAGCCTTTCTTCTCTCCCACCTTCAACTGCCATCTTGGTGAAAGGGGGGTGGAAAAGCCTAGAATAATAATTAAAAGATGCCTAGAAACGCTCTTGGAAGAGCATAAATTCTGAAGATGAAAGTAAATTATTAAAATAATTAAATACTTCAAGTTGACAAGCAGAAGTAGAATCTTGCCAAGGGACATTTGTCGGTAATTAGTTAATTAATCCTAACACAAATTATAAGCCATAACAAACCAGTCAGGCTGAACACAGCCGGCTGTTCAGAATTAAACTTAGGGGAGGAGAAAAGGAGAGGGAGAAAGAAAGAAAAAGAAGAAAAAGTTTGCAAGGTTCTGGCTAACGGAATGAAGGCACTATAATGTACCTATTTTTTATTAAGTGTGAGGCGGAAAATGAATTCCTAGAATCACAACGGACATTTTATTTCATTAATTCTTATTTATTTAATTTGCACACTACCAAATCCAGTTGAATTCTTGTTGGGCATACCAGGACTATTAGAATTTCCACAATTTAACATTACAATATCAACAATGCAATGACTGCAGTAATGCTGTAATACAAAAACATTCAAAATCATCAAAATCAATAAACAGCCACATAAATGCTCTCATACAATAATTAAACTAACAGTGATAATTAGTTTAATGGCCTCAATAACATCCACCCAGGACAATCTCATGATTACATGCAAGATGATCCTCCACCATTATTTCAGCATATTGGAAACAGCCTCTGCTCCGAGCACCGCAAAGACCTTTGCATCTGAAGATTTGCGGCCAAGCTACACATTACACACAAGCTGAATAGAATAGAATAGAATAGAATAGAATAGAATAGAATAGAATAGAATAGAATAGAATAGAATAGAATAGAATAGAATAGAATAGAATAGAATTTTTTTATTGGCCAAGTGTGATTGGATACACAAGGAATTTGTCTTGGTGCATACGCTCTCAGTGTACATAAAAGAAAAGATACGTTCGTCAAGAATCAAAGGTTCCACATCAAATGATAGTCATAGGGAACAAATAAGCAATCAGGAAACAATATCAATATAAGTCATGGGAAACATGCTGAACCCTTAAAAAAAAAGACGCATGAAGACTTTTGGTTCTATACAGCCCATAAAAACTTGGACTGTGGCCCTCAAACATCTCAGTGTCATTTTCAATTTTCAAGGGGTAACTTTTACAGTGATAGGAAAACAAAAATATAAAATGCACATCCGGCCCCCAATTAACTCTAGTGCCATAGAAATGGCATGAAATCTGCTAAAGAAGGCAGTTATAAAATGAATCACACCTGATTTTACTGTCTTTTTTTGCCACAGGTATTAAGTGAATCATTAGTTGTTAAATGAATCATGAGGTCATGAGATCCTGGAACAGTAGTGGGTTTCAAATTTTTTTACTAACGGTTCTGTGGGTGTGGCTTGGTGGGCGTGGCATAGCTTGGTGGGTGTGGCATAGCATGGCTTGGTGGGCGTGGCAGGGAAGATTATTGCAAAATCCCCATTTCCTCCTGATCAACTGGGACTTGGGAGGCAGAGAATAGATGGGGTCAAGGCCAGTCAGAATTTTTACTACTGGTTCTCCGAACTACTCAAAATTTCCGCTACCAGTTCTCCAGAATTGGTCAGAACCTGCTGAAACCCACCTCTGCACAGCTCCCTCTCCAAAGATACTTGTCTTCCCATCCTCTGTCCTGGGGGATCCTGAGAGTTGAAGTCCACACATCTTAAATTTGAGGAACACTGCTCTGGATATTAAAGCAGACCCTTTTTATGCTTTGCCAAGAAAACAACCATGTGTCTTTGGAGTTTCCAGGATTTGAGGCTGACTCTAAGTCACGTTGGGCTCAGAGACTCTTCTTTTTTCTGATAACGTACTTTATATTATATAAATTCCTCTGTAATTTAAAAAAAAAAACATTTGGCTTATTCTCAACAAAGCAAAAGTTCTGGTACATGGACCAGTGCGTTTGTGCATGGATGCACAAGTGTGTTTTTTAAGTGTTTTGTACAATGTGAGCTCTGACCTTCAGAGCTCGAGCAGCTGGAAAATGTGGATGCCCGAGGCTCTCACTTGTCACTGCGATGTCTGTCTTCCTTAATAATTTCAATCTGGATGACAGGGGACCAGGCATTTTCGTTCTGAACGGATCTACTGCAAAACCTGTCAGATGGGATTTATCTCAAGTCATGGTGGTTTCCATCCATTCACATTCACAAGTGCCTGCATCCTGACCTGCGGAACATAGTGGATCCCCTTCGCACCTGAGGAGACCTTCTCAGGACCTTCCAAACTGGACATTTGGAGTGGTCTTGGTTTTGTTCATCTACTCCTTGGGCACCTATGCCAAGGAATCAACACGTGGCACTGCTGGGTTTCCTCCATCCTTCCTCACTTACAGAGCCAGTTAAAATCTATTTCAAAAGGGAGAGAGCAACAAAGGAATTTCTCTGATCTGTTACGGTCAAGGTCAGCCAATAAGAGTCTCAGCCAGTAGGCTGAATCAGGATTTGTAAACCCAATCCAACCATGAAGCACTGTACGGAGGAGAGTTGGGATGCTTTGATGCAATTTTTTTAAAAAATACAAGCAAAAATATATATAGAGAACAATACCAGTGAATAGGAAAATATCTCTTTATTGAGATCTGTATAGGTCAGTGATGGCTAACCTTTTTGCCATCACGTGCCAAAAGCGTGGGGAGCGTGGGGGGGTGTCATGCGTGTGCGTGCCCACACCCATAATTCAATGCGCCCCGCCCCCCGTGCATGCATGCGCAACCCCCGTGCTCCCCCCGCTTTTGGCACGTGATGGCACAGTGGGCTCAGTAGGCCCGTTTTTCACCCTCCCCAGGCTCCAGAGGCTTTCTTGGAGCGTAGGGAGGGCGAAAATGGCTTCCCCACCCAGAGGCTCTCTGGAGGCTGGAAACGGCCCATTTCCTGAATTCTGGTGGGAATGGAAGGCCTGTTTTTGGTCTACCCAGGCTCTGGAGCCTTTCTAGGAGCCTGCAGAGGGTGAAAACAGCTTTCCCCACACCCCAGAGGCCAGAAATGGCCCATTTCCTGACTTCCAGTGGGCCCAGAAAGCCCAAAAATCAGTTTGACAGCACGCTGGAGCTGAGCTAGGGCAACGCTCGTGTGCCCACCAATATGCCTCCGCGTGCCACCTGTGGTGTGCTTGCCATAGGTTCGCCATCACAGGTATAGGTAGTCCTCAATTTACAACCATTTGTTCAGCCACTCTTCGAAATTACAAAAGCATTGAAACTTATGAAAACCGTACAACTGAAGCAGCATCCCCACAGCAACGTGATCAAAATATTGCGCCTGGCAATTGGTATGATGTATTTATGAAAGTTGCAGGGTTCTAGGGTGATGTCATCGCCACTTGTAGCCTTCCCAGCCAGCTTCCAACAAGCAAAGTCAATGAGGGAAGCTGGGTTTGCTTAAGGATCACATGATTCTCTTTTTAACTGCAGTGATTCACTTAACAACCGTGGTAAAAATGTCGCAAAATTGAGTGTGATTCACTTAATAACCACCTTGCTTAAGTAGATGCTTATTTGATACACCTTGCTTATACACCTTGTATAAGTAGAACTGTGTAATGGAGACCTTAAGGCAGTGTTTCTCAATCTCAGCGAGTTTAAGACCTGCTGGGGAATTCTGGGAGTTGAAGTCCACAGGTCTTAAACTCGCTGAGATTGAGAAACACTGCCTTAAGATGTGGTTTCTCAACCTGGTCAACTTTAAGACATGTGGACTTCAACTTCCAGAATTCTTGTGGATATCAGTTGGGGAAATATGGGAATTGAAATCCATATATATTAAAGTCGACAAGGTTGAGAAACACTGGCTAAAGAGGTTGAATCTGGGTTTTTCTGGAAACCCAGATTCACTGTCTCTACCCAGCTAGATAGCTTTCTAGATAGTCTTTAGACAAGTCATTCTTTCTTAGCTCAACCTATCTAATACGATCGTCACTGGAGAAAGAATTACAGAATAAGAGAGTTGGAAAGAAAATGAGGAGAAATGTCTCCCTCATATCATCTTGAGTTTCAATAGAAAGAATGAGGTATCAATGTCACTAATAAAATAAATAAAAGATTCTCAGTTGCTATTTTTATATTATTTAGGTTTTTTTAAAAAAAATATTGGGTGTTTTTATCTTGTTTTATCTGTCAGCCACCCAGAGTTACATATATGAGATGGGCAGCTATACACATTTAATTAATCAAATCATATCAAAATTGAAATACCGTCCAAGACCTACCCAATTAAAGATCAGCATCGAATACAATAATTTAGAACAAAAACATTCTAAAGGAACATTTTAAAAATGGCAAGAATATCCTGTTATTGGTTAGCAGTTAATAGGATGGAAAAAGTTGCAAAGAGCTAGTAAATAATAAAAATAAAAATAAAAATGATAAAAATGTTGTTAGAGGTTTATGAAGAGTGTTGGAAGAGGAAGATCAGCAGCCTCATGGTCACAGTAGCAATTAAAATTATGAACAATTGAGAGTATTAAACCTGGTTATCATTGGGTGTACAAGGGACATTTTAAGAGCACATGTCAAATAGGAATAGAAATAGAAAAACAGAGTTGGAAGGGACCTTGGAGGTCTTCTAGTCCTACCCCCTGCTTAGGCAGGAAACCCTAAATCACTTCAGATAAATGGTTATCCAACCTCTTCTTAAAAACTTTCAGTGTTGGAGCATTCACAACCTCTGGAGGCAAGTTGTTCCACTGATTAATTGTTCTAACTGTCAAGGAATTTCTCTTTAGTTCTAGATTGCTTCTCTCCTTGATTAGTTTCCATCCATTCCTTCTTGTCCTGCCCTCAGGTGCTTTGGAAAATAAATTGACCCCCTTCTTCTTTGTGGCAACAAAGATATTAGAACACTGCTAGAGATCCATCATTTTGGATCTCTAGATGCCAAGTCCTAAATCAAATCAATTATAGAAGATCTAACAAGGTGCGGGGATGAAGGTATGATATTTCCTCTTTTAAATAAATGGATGAATAAATATATTAATAGAAATAATGAAATATGTCCAATCTTGTTTCAAAATGACATCTGCATTTTGAGGCCTGATAATTATCTAAACCCCCATAGTTGCTGGATTTATACAACACAGCACATCCTAACGCAGGTTATTTATTTATTTATTTATTTATTTATTTATTTATTTATTTATTTATTTATTTATTTATTTATTTATTTATTTATTTATTGGTTCGATTTATATGCCGCCCTTCTCCGGAGACTCAGGGCGGCTTACAATGCATTAAGCAATAGCCTTCATACTTAATAAAATGCAATGTGGTGTTCAGAAGATACGCTGAGCCAAAACAAATTGAACATACATGATGTTTTAAATGACAGTCTGGCCACCTAACATGGTAGAAAAAGGCATAGGTTCCCACTACACAGAGTCACAAACTGCACAGTAGCATTTAGTGTGTCCAGTGATATGGATTTCTTGAACTAGTCAGAACCTGGGTTTGTTGTAAATATTTAGTAGTTAAGACCTCTGGTCCCAAAAGTACTTTTTCAAGAGGCAACTGGACTTTCTAGTTTTTCTTTGAAGACGTTTCACTTCTCATCCAAGAAACTTCTTCAGCTCTGCCTGGATGAGAAGCAAAACGTCTTCAAAAGAAAAACCAGAAAGTCCAGTTGCCTCTTGAAAAAGCATCTTTGGGACAACCATGACCTGGATGGCTGAGAAGCTTCATAGCCATTAAGACCTCTGGGTTTTGGGAGATCAATCCTGAGATATTGATCAGGATTTTTCAAGGTATTATTTTGCATTTTTAAAAATCTTTTGCACTGTGCCCCAGTTGGAATGTCTGCAAAAAACCTGAACAATATCTCAGTACTGAACTTCTGACGCTCAGAAAAACTTATGTTTCTATATATGCAGTGGTTCTCCTCCTTCCTCTCTGACCACTCGCAGTTCGTGTTGACAGGGGGGCAGAGGTCGACTTCGAGGCGCCTTGCATGGGGAGTGCTGCAAGGGTCGGTCCTCTCGCCCCTTCTGTTCAACATTTATGTGAAGCCGCTGGGTGAGATCATCTGTGGTTTTGGGGTGAGAGTCTCTCTGTACGCTGATGATACTCAGCTGTACATCTCCACCCCAAACTACCCTAACGATGCCCTTGATGTGATGTCTCGCTGCCTGGAGGCCGTGCGGGTCTGGATGGGGAGAAATAGGCTCAGACTCAACCCCTCCAAGACTGAGTGGCTGTGGTTCCCGGCGTCGCGATATAGTCAGCTGGTGCCATTGCTGACTATTGGGGGGGAGTCTTTACCTCCCACAGAGAGGGCTCGCAATCTGGGCGTCCTCCTGGACGCACGGCTGTCTTTAGAAGAACATATGATGGCCGTGACCAGGGGGGCTTTTTATTAGGTTCGCCTGATCCACCAGTTGCAGCCCTTTCTGGATCGTAACGCCTTGCGCACAGTCACTCATGCCCTTGTCACCTCCCGACTGGACTACTGCAATGCTCTTTACATGGGGCTCCCCTTGAAAAGCACCCGGAGGCTCCAACTGGTCCAGATGCGGCCGCGCGGGTGGTTATGGGCGCAACTCGTTGTGCCCATGTGACACCCCTCCTGCGCGAGCTGCACTGGCTCCCAGTGGTCTTCCGGGTGCGATTCAAGGTGTTGGTTACCACCTTTAAAGAGCTCCATGGCATTGGACCTGGATACCTTCGAGACCGTCTTCTGCCACCAGTAGCCTCCCACCAGCCAGTTCACTCCCACAGAGAGGGTCTCCTCAGGGTACTATCGGCCAAATTATGTCGGCTGGCGACACCCAGGGAGAGGGCCTTCTCTGTGGGAGCCTCTGCCCTTTGGAATGAACTGCCCCCAGAAATTCGTAAAATCTCTGATCTCCGTGTATTTCGCTGTGCCCTCAAAACCTTGTTGTTCCGCCAGGCTGGGCTATCAATGTAAAGATTTTAATTGGTTTTTAAATATGGGATTTTAAATTTGGGGGTTTTAAAATTGAGCCTATCATTTAATAATTTTAATAATTTTAAATTTTGTCTGTCTTTGTGCTTTTAATCAGGCTGTACACCGCCCTGAGTCCTTCGGGAGAAGGGCAGTATAGAAATAAAATAAATAAATAAATAAATAAATAAATAAATAAATAAATAAATAAATAAATAAAGTAAGTCATAACATTTCTTTTCCTTTCTTTCTTTCTCCTTTTTTCTTTTCTTTTCTTTCTCCCCTCTCTGCTGGTTAGATTTCCGCCTATCCTGAGCATCTTAGTGCAACCCCTCCCCACCTTGGTTAAACCGGCATGTCTTGTCCAAACTGACAGTTGACAGAAGCTCTCTCTAAAGTGATCCCAGCGGCCTTGATATGATTCTCGCCTTTGCCAGCAAGTCCCTGAAAATAGATTGGAGTGCTAATCACCACCATTGACACCACTGACAGAGGGACTCTAATCCATTTTCACCTGCAGGGACCAGTAGATTTTCCTCATTTCAGGTGGAGAGTAAACACTCCTCCTGCTAATTGGTGAGAGGCAAAGGGAGAATGGGGGGGGGAGCATTACTGAGAAAAGTGCTGGTGGTATGTTAACCATCAGATGTTATTTTGGAGAACATGAAGATACTTGCATCACAGATGGTCCCATATACTAGCTTCTGAAGCAAGGAATAAAAATCCATTCTGTGCCATGCACAGTCACCCTCCCTGGGAATTTCCAGAATTCATTCATTCATTCATTCATTCATTCATTCATTCATTCACTCATTCACTCATTCACTCATTCACTCATTCACTCATTCACTCATTCACTCATTCATTCATTCATTCATTCATTGAGTCAGTCAGTCAGTCAGTCAGTCATCCCATATAAATGTCTCTGAGTGGCTTACAAACAAAACAAATATAAAAACGAAACACAATCACAAAACCACAGTTGAGAAACGAGAATAAAACTCGATATAAAATACATAAATGTTACAGACAAGGAAATCCCACTCATCAAAATAATCAGTGCAGCTACATCATTGGTTCCACAATACCCCTGGTCCCTAAGCCTGTTGGCAAAGCCATGCAAAAATCCAGAAGGATCAAGGCCAATCTAGAGCTATGATGTTCCACATGCTGGTAGAAATAGCTCTCTGTTGGATGCTTATCCTACGGTTGGGTAGGTAATATATAGAAAACTATGTTCTGTAACTTTAACTGCTACAAGATGACTAAATTGGCTGTGCTAAGCAGACATAAAAGAAGGCAGGAAGTTCATTCACTTCTGCTCCTGCTATTAGAAGGTTGAACTGCTGAAAGGAACTTTGTCTGTGTTACTGAAGAGAACTGGAATTGTAAGCAAACTATGTTTTTGTGTTGAACCGTGATTATTTGAAGAAGTGTTATCTTTGCTTTGAGAAGCCAAGTTTGTTTTTTTTACTACAAGTAAAGACTGTTTATTTTTCCTCCAGTGTCTGTGAGTATCTGTGTGTTTTTGCTAAGCAACGTATCTATTCGCTGTCTGGTCCGTTGCACCACTTTGCAGAAGGCAGTTTTACCCTCAACACTCTCCTCCTGAGTGGTACCACTCCTTTGTAGAGGGGGACCCACTACACACCTCTTGCAACTTGCAAGGTTCTGTTACTGTAACTTTATAGTTACGGTAGTGTTTGTACTCATGTTTGTTGCATCTTGTCCAGACCACCTTGAATAGCTGACATCAATCCTGCATGATTTAAAGTACTCTCCCCTCCCTTGTTTTTAGTCTCCTGAAAACTAAGGGGATCCCTCCTGAAATGCTTTCTTTATCCCACACCCTTCAGAGTCAGATTTCCTTTATCAGAATATTGTCTAAGCCAGTGTTTCTCACTTAAGCTTAGCAAAATATGTGGACTTCAACTCTCAGAATTCTCCAGTCACTCATCTTAAAAGTTGCCAAGGCTGAGAAAGGCTTAGAAGTTTTTCAAATGTTGCAAATAAACTAATTGTTCAAATTAGTACAGAGCCTGTAGTACAGTGGACTAAAGCACTGTTATTAACAACTGCTGCTTGCAATTACTGCAAGTTCAAATCTCACCAGGCTCAAGGTTGACTCAGCCTTCCATCCTTTCAAAGGTAGGTGAAATGAGGACCCAGATTGTGGGGGCAATAAGCTGACTTTGTATAAATATACAAAAGTATGAAGGCTATTGCTTAACGCATTATAAGCCACCCTGAGTCTCCGGAGAAGGGCGGCATATAAATAATAGCAAAAAAACAAAAAACAAAAAACCATTGAACCCAATCTAGTTTCTGTTTTGGTCTAATGCCTGTTGTCCAAACGTTGGGAATGGTATTTTCATTTCTGAAAGCTTTCACGCATGAAACGTCACTCTGAAATCCTCTAGGAGTGCTGCCTGTCATTGAACAAATAGAAATAGAAATAGGAATAGGAATAGGAATAGGAATAGGAATAGGAATAGGAATAGGAATAGAATAGAATAGAATAGAATAGAATAGAATAGAATAGAATAGAATAGAATAGAATAGAATAACAGAGTTGGAAGGGACCTTGGAGGTCTTCTAGTCCAACCCCCTGCTTAGGCAGGAAACCCTACACCACTTCAGACAAATGGTTATCCAACCTCTTCTTAAAAGCTTCCAGTGTTGGAGCATTCACAACTTCTGGAGGCAAGTTGTTCCACTGATTAATTGTTCTAACTGTCAGGAAATTTCTCCTTAGTTCTAGGTTGCTTCTCTCCTTGATTAGTTTCCACCCATTACTACTTGTCCTGCCCTCAGGTGCTTTGGAGAATAGTTGGACTCCCTCTTCTTTGTGACAGCCCCTGAGATATTGGAACACTGCTATCATGTCTCCCCTAGTCCTTCTTTTCATTAAACTAGACATACCCAGTTCCTGCAACCGTTCTTCGTATGTTTTAGCCTCCAGTCCCCTAATCATCTTTGTGGCCCCTCTCTGCACTCTTTCTAGACTCTTTCATGGCATCTTTCATGCTGCCCCTTCCTTCCTGGCATAATAGGAAATTTTAAACGCAAACGTTCGAATTGCCTTCACACAGGAGTGGCAGGACAAAGGGTGGGAAAAAGTGTCCACAAAGCCAAAATGATGGTAGTATAAAAATGGGGTGGTTGCATCTTGACTTCTTTGATGCTTGCAGTGTTGTGTACGAAAATGACCCCTTGGGGAGACAGAAGAGCCATACAGAGCCAGGGCCCACAGGAATAGGGACCTGAGAAACATCTCGGAAGGGGACCCGCCCTAGTTTCTTGGGCCAGAGAAGTGAAGGGGGAGCCAGGTGTTTTCAGACTTGCAAGATGTTATTAACGGCTAAAAAGCAGGGGTCCCCATTGGAGGCTTTAAGACTGGTGGACTTCAACTCCCAGAATTCTCCAGTCAGCATAGCATAGCATAGCATAGCATAGCATAGCTGGCTGGAGAATTCTGGGAGTTGAAGTCCACCAGTCTTAAAGCCGCCAAATTTGAAGACCTCTGGCTAAAAGGGAGGAGGAAGAGAAGCCGCTCTAGGCGGCGCTTGAATAACAATTGAGGGAGGATAGAGAGGTCCTGCCCACGTGACCTCCGCGGGAACCATAGAGGCTACGCCTAGGTAGGAGAAGGGAGCTGATCTCGCGGGACGTTTCCCGTGACGTCACTTCTCCGCGCCGCGGCGCCCCGGCTTCTCGCTGTGTCACTGACTGTGCTCGCAATTCGGTTTCGGTTGCTCGGGCAGTCATGGAGTACCTCATCGGCATCCAAGGGCCCGACTTCGTGCTCGTGGCCGCCGATACCATCGCGGCTTCCAGTATCGTTCACATGAAGCGCGGTCAGTCTCCGGGTTTTACTTACGGCGGGCGGCGTGGGTGGGTGGGTGGGGGGTCTGGGGACCGTTTGGATGACCCTCGTGTGGTCTCGGGGGTGAGGAGGGGCGAAGGCACGTCAGGGTGCTGTGGAGGCCGAGTTGAGGCCTCCTCTACGTTCCCCTCGCGGCCGTCTATGCAAGACTATGCCTGAACTAGGTGGCTCAGTGGCTGAGCTTGTCGATCAGAAAGGTCGGCAGTTCGAATCCCTAGGACAGGTCTCCTGCGGGAGCAGGGGGTTGGACTAGATGACCTCCAAGGACCCTGGGTTCCCCGTTATTGTATTATTATTGTATTTCTGAAATACGCAGGACAATCTGGTGCACCTTATAGAGGAATATTAACATAGTGGAGCATACTATGCTCTTGAGTGAAAATGTATATGTGGGTCCACCCCATATACTAAACTTGGTTACTAAATTGTGTTCTGGAATTGCCCGATACATTTATAAAGTATCCATGCAGTTTGCAGGGTGCAAAAGCACACTATATTAAGATTTTAAAAGAAAAATGATCAAGCTTTGAATGTTGTGCAAATAAAGCCATTAGGTTTGCAAGTGACTGGACTTAACATATGCATGCCTATCCATACAATTAGATTTTTTAAAATATTCTGTGATTTTATGTTTCCAATTGCATTTTTAAACATTTTTGTTAGCTCCCTTGAACATTTAAGGCATTAAGCATATTGCAAAATTGTCAACAGATCCGTCACCTGCACCTTTGACTTTTTAAAATTTAAATATTTTTATGTTACAAAAGCTTAAATATCAATTGTTATTAGTGAAGAAGAATCTAAACAACTTGGTGACTTTTTTGGCTCATCGGTCATATGTTGTGCTTATTTATACATTTGTATTTCAGATAATGGAAAGTTAAATGCTGTGGAATTAATTGAAAGAATCATTATTCTCCCTCTCTTTTTGTTTCTCAGTTTGAAAACTTCATACTTGATTTATTGACGTCATTGATTTAAAACCAGTCACTTAGTGACTGTTCAAAGTTATAACAGCACTTTAAAAAGTGTCTGTTTTTTTCATGCTTATAAACATTGCAGTATTCACATGGTCATGTAATGAAAATTTGGGCGCTTGGCAACTGGCATGTATTTATGACGATTGCAATGTCCTGTGTCATGTGATCACCTTTTGTGACCTGACAAGCAAAGTCAATAAGGAAGATAGATTCACTTAACAACTGTGTTACTAACTTAACAACTGTAGTGATACACTTAACTGTGGCAAGAAAGGTTGTAAAATGGGGCACAACTCACTGAACAAGTGTCTTACAGTGGAAATTTTGGGTTCAATTGTGGTCGTAACTCAAGGACTTCCTGTATCTGATTAATCTTTCTTCTGACACCCGTGCCTGTTCTTCTTTTCTTCCTCTGTAATGTTAAAGATCATGACAAGATGTTCAAGATGAGTGAGAAAATCTTGCTACTGTGTGTTGGGGAAGCTGGCGATACTGTACAATTTGCAGAATACATCCAGAAAAATGTCCAGCTATATAAGATGAGGAATGGTGAGTGATGCAGCTGAGTCTCTATGAAAAGTAGCCAATAAGAAACGAGGGCTCCATATTACAACTGATTTAGGTGTTGATGTTTTCAAGTACTGGAATGGGTAGGACTCTCTCTCCATTCATCTATTTATGTCCTTATCTCAGTTACTAGACATTTTTGTTTTTCCATCTGTGGTGAACGATATTCCGCCTGACAGCTAAAGTACTATGAGTTTCTTGTACTGGTGCTGTTGTCCTGAAGTTTCTTAGGTCCAATTTGCATATTCAGATTTACAGGAGTGTATTAAGTGAAGAGGGCTTTCAGTAAATGCCCCTTACATTTGAAGTAAATACAACCAATCTGATTTCAGAAAATCAATGTGAGAATAATAGCGTCAACTATCCCACATAACATACATGGATTTTTAAAATCCACCTTAATTTCTTTGTGTATCATATGAGTGATACATTTTAGAAGTTCTAAAAAGCAGTTGACATATTTGATTGACTATAGTTACTCCATATGTGTTTGATAAGAATTTTCTCTGACTTTATGTAACTACTTCTATAGATTTCTAGCTTTGCCCCCCGTCTACACACAGTTTTTGTGAGCGCAGAATTTGAGTACAAGCATTTTTATACATATATTTAGATATTGCAAGAGTATTTATTAATAAGACTTCAGAGGTTTACGGTACAAAATTATTAAGTCATCTTTCTGTGCAACCACTTGTTCATAAATTGAAGTTGAAGCTTTCCTATTTTAATACTTACTTTGCATTATAAAATTTAGTTGAAACAGTTGCTTCCAATGAGTCTAGAGTGGATTTCCAGGTAGCCCTAAGACATGATTGTGTTATTGTCTTAACAATAGGATATGAGTTGTCTCCAACTGCAGCTGCCAACTTCACACGCCGAAATCTGGCTGATTACTTGCGGAGCAGGGTAAGTCAGTCAGCTTTTATTGGCTGTTTGTTTGGATATATCATGCGTTTTCCCCAAGCCTTATGGTAAGAGAATGTAATGGAACTTGCAGATGTGTCAATTTCATCATTTTCTGATAAGATTATTTATTTATATTTCATATTTTCCTAATTGCCCATCTCCCTCAGAAAGAGGCTGTGGATGGCGTACAACATAATGTAGCCAATAAATAAAATGTATAAAAGTTAACAGTAAAAATAAAATTAAATTAGGATTAAACTTTTAAAATTATAGAATAATGACAAACATCAAAAGAGGAAAATTCTAAGATGGCCATTTAATGCTAGTTATTACTGGGAGGCAGGTTCATGATCCATGCTCTCTGTCCTTCAAGATAAAAAGTTAATCTGAAAATAATTTCAAGTATAGAAAGGAGTAAGGGGAGCATGCTGGGTAAGAAGTCAACTGCCCAATCTATTTAGAGATTCACTTTAGTTGGAGGATTTGTCCCTTTTTTCACTTCTTCCATACCCAGCCCTACATTGTTGCTGATCTTACTATGAGGCTTATTGAAAATACAGATGGCCACCAAGGAGGAGGGTTCCTCCTGTAACTTTATCTTAAGATCCAACTGTTCATTTCTTTCAATTCTGTCACTGCTTGAAGGGAACTGTCTACAACCTGGTCCCTCCCCAATACATTGAGTTTCAGTTTCCATAATTCAACAATCTGGGTACTTAAAACTGGCTTTAGTCTTTTATTATTTTATGATTCTTTGTAATAGCTACCGTGTTTCTCCAAAAAGAAGGCCGGGTCTTATTTTCTTTTGACCCACGAAAAAACAGCTAGGCCTTCTTTTGGAGGGTTCTAATTATTGACTCACTTCGTGGCAGTGGCACTGACAGCCTCGCCCAGCAGGAGTCTTCTGTGGCCGCTTAACGCCACTCGCGCGCATTGCCCCGGATCGATCCGAAGCTCCGTTATCTTCTGGCACGCATCTGAAGGCAAAACGGAGGCCGGGGCAATGTGTATGAGTGGCGTTGAGCAGCCACAGAAGAAGGCGAGGCAGGTGTCAGGGTGTGCGAGGCCTGGTAAGTAGGGCAGCTCCACCACCCCCATCCCCACCTTAGTTTATTTTTTACCTGTGTGCCTCGCCCCACCCTCTACACCCCGAGGTGGGCGGGGTCTTAATTAGGGCTAATTTTGTGGGTGGGACTTAATTTGATTGCATGCGCTCAAAAACACGTAGGCTTCTTTTCAAGATGGGTTGTCTTTTTGGAGAAACACAGTATGTGTCATTTTCGAAGGACTTCCTGCTTCAGTAGGATCTTGAGGATGTTGCAGTTAAAGGTGGCAATTGACAACAAATAACAATCATGGCTAAGGTCATCTGTGAGAGATTGTGGGAAGGCTTGAATGGTAACAAGGTATGTTAGATATAAACCACCAACGGTTCCAGAGGGCACCACCTGAGAGAAGTTTGTGTATACAGGACAGAGGTAATGAACTGATGGCCTATTTCAAATCAGATTGCTGTTTATAATCCAGTGTATCACAAATGGCTTCCCATCTGAAATCTGAGTGATTTTTAGCCTTCTGGGCAACTGTGAAGGCCTGACTCTCCCCTTGAGCGTTGGAATAGCTTGGGGGTTGAGCAGGGAGGCTGCTTAGTTTGCTATCTGGGGAGAAGTACTTTTTTTAATGGATTGTTGTGAGCCTCCTAGAATCATGAGAGATAATTTGTGTAAATAAATAGTTTTTAAGAAACCATAATGAAAAGTAAAGTCCGAGGCTTCTGTATACTTAAAGAAGCTGAACAAAAGCGCTTAAATCTGGAATTTGGTTTTTGCCTCCTTTATTCCGATGTGTTAATTGTAGGGATGTTAAGCCAAAAGTGTGGAGATCAGGTTCTGGCCCAAGAACTCTGTAATAAAGTTCTAAAAGCAAATGAGGGCTTTGATTGGGCTCTTTGATTAGCATGGGGCTAAAATGCAGTCATTGTAATAATAATAATAATAACTTCATTGTCATTGTATGTGTATACACAGTATACCCATACAACAAAATTCATTTAACACCCAAAGACCAGGTCCAACACACATAACAATCCCCAAACACCCCCCCCCCCCACCCACCACAAATTCCCCACCCCTAAACCATCCAAACATCCACACAGCAGACCAAGTAATGCTGTCCAACAGCTCACTGATAGTGGCCCTTTAATTCATTGTTGAGTGCAATTATAGCTCTGGGATAAAAACTCTTCAGAAAATGTGTGGTCCGAGTTTTAATTGTTCTGTATCTTCTGCCAGAAGGCAACAGTCCAAAAAGATTGTAAGCAGGATGGGAAGAGTCTCTGAGAATGTTATGCAACTTCCTCAAACAGCGAGTATTGGAGGATCCCACGGCATAGTTGCCACAATTGAAATGATGCTCTGAATACTTAGATGCCGTGGATTGTTCTAAACCAGTGTTACTCAGTCTTGGCAACTTTAAGAAGTGTGGTCTTCAACTCCCAGAACTCCCAGGAGTGTAAGAATTCTGGGTCTTAAAATTTCACATATCTGAAAGTTGCCACGTTAGAAAAACACTTTCTATGAAAAAAGCACTGAGTCTCCTCCATTATATATGGAAGGTGCTGAAAGATCTTAAGCCTGGTTTATTTGCTGCAACATCCATCTGAAAGATGACTTAATCTTGCAAGGCTAACACATCCGTAAAGTAGGAAAGAACAGTCTTCTTACTGTAGACTAAGAGTCAGAATGTGGCTTTCTAAACTTCCTGGACAGTGTATGGTGGGGACATGATTCAAACCATCCTGAGCTTGCAGCCACTACAAAACACCTGTTCTGAGCCGGGGCTGTAGAAAGACAAAGAAAGCATTTATGTCCACTTTCCTCCTTCCCCTAAGTTCCTCGATCCAGCATTTTTCTCCCAGCTGCTTCTGATATGGTTGGTGTACTATCCCCCCTTTTAAGAAAAATAAATACAAGCATGTGCGTACTCATGACTAAATGCTGCAGGGCAGGAAAAAAACCAAATAAAAAAATGGAAATTGCCTATGATTAGCCTCATGTTTAGAAATGGGTTTTTTTTTTTGTTTTTTTTTTAACAGGAGGGAGGGCCCATGGCTCCATGGAGAGGATAATTCTGAGGCAGGCAGTAGGGCCCAGGTTAAACTTTTGTCATCTCACAGGTGAAAACTCAAGACTCGATCAGGGTAAACCAGTCTGTGCACTAGATTTACCGGGTGTCAATTCCAATAATTGTCAGTCATCCATTTGTAGAGGAAATCAGTTAGATCAGTAGTCTCAATCCAGCTGTGTCCACTCTTTGTGCTCTTGTGAGTTTTTAATTTGGAATGAGTTGCAAAATCTCCCTGGCCATTGCTTAGTTGCAGATCAGGTCCCTATGCATCCATACGTTACCTTCAGCAGATTCAAAGCAATCCCTACAGTAAAATGAACGACACAGATCCTGCATTGCAATAGTATAACAGTAGATGCTTCATATTGGTAACCCTCAAAGGCCACTGTCGCTCTCATGCCTTCCTTGGGAGCTTCCAACCTCACTGGCCTTATTGCTGTGAAAAAGGTATCCTTTGTTTTAGCCAGCGTAGCCCTCCGATGTACCAGAATGTGTGTCCTTGCATGCACCCCCATTCTCAGCTTGAAACGATCCCACCTATAAAAGGGTTCATCATTCCAAGGGGGTAAAAAGCATCAGGGGTTGGAAGCATTGAGATGTTCCCTGCGCAGGACATGGCAGTTTGGAAGCAGCAGAATGACAGAACCTGGAAATAGAGTGAAAAAAGACACATGCTTGTAAATGGTCTTTTCATTGGCAACTCACTCCGAATTTTGTTCTTTGCACTTTCAAGATGGAATTAATTTAGTTATATACTCCTGTTTCCCCTAAAATAAGACATCCCCTGATAATAAGCCCAATTTTGAGCACATGCGCTAAAAATACCCCCCCCCCAAATAAGCTCCTCCCTGAAAATAAACCCCGAAAATATTTAAATGCATGTGCAGCTGGTCCCTGCCATTTCCTCTGGTTAGGGAGACAGAGCTGGAAATCAGGTAAGACGGCAAGAGGAGCCCCGTCTTGCTCCACGTGCCCCAAAATAATAAGACCTCCCCAAAAATGAGGCCAAGCGCTTATTTCGAGGTTCAAAAAAATATAAGACAGGGTCTTATTTTTAGGGAAACACGGTATAGACCATCATTGTTCCAGGGAGCACACCTGGCTTGTAAACTAGAACCTTTGCCTCGCCCACAGTAATCCTTGCCTTCCCAAGAAACCAATGTATGGCATCTAGCCATCAAAATGTTGCCTAATTCTTGCACAATCAGTACATTATGAGATTATTTTTTTTCATTTGTGATGCCATCTTTTTTTTTCCCCTTTCTCAAGCTGTCCTAACATCTGTCTTTTTCACCTGCACATCTGTGCATGTTATTGTTGCTCCATTGGCATTTATGTTCATCCCCCTCATAGCCCAGGCTCGCCTGGCACATTGATTGATTGATTTAACTTACTGTATTTCCAATTTTATCTTTGAAAATATTGTGCCTCTTAATTTTTATCTGCGTGGAATTGAAGGCAAAGCATGAGACATTTGGGATGGCCTGTAAAGCAAATGCCAAGCTCTGTTTTATTGCTTAGTATGTTTTCATGGGTCATTTTGATTCATTATTTATGGTTGGCTTGATTTGTGCACCTCCCAGAACAACGTAGTTTGAGTTGGGTGGCCATATAGATTGCATGCATGCATAGATATATGAATAGACAAATAATTTTGTCAAGTGCTTCATTATGCCATCCTGCTTTTGCTGTTATAAGGCTTCTTTTCAAATCCAGCACTTCCAAAGCAAAACATAATCCCCATCCACCACCCCTAACTACACGCTAACAACCTCAAATAAAAGAAAGAATCATAAAAAGCTGAAATAAGGCCTTCAGTTCTCAAGTAAACCAGCAGATTCTGGTTAATTTCTTTCCAAAGACAAGCTAATACAATAAAGTAGAGCAGTATTGTTTGATGTAAAACCTGAACATGAAGCTTCAAATAAATATGGCAATATAATAAATACTGTTAAAAGATGGTCTTTGTATATATATACAATCTGGGTGTGTCAGAATAGTTTTCTTAGTCTTTTTACAAGAAACTGCCTCCTTTAAAAAAAACAACTATGTTTTAATCTGTTGATTTTCTTATATATTTCTTGACCCTCAATTGTGTTAGATAGAGCCATGGTGGCACAGTGGTTAGAATGCAGTACTGCAGGCTACTTCTGCTGACTGCTAGCTGCCAGGAGTTCGGCAGTTCAGTTCTCCCCAGCTCAAGGTTGACTCAGCCTTCCAAGGTTGATAAAATGAGGACCCAGAATGTTGTGGGCAATAGGCTTACTTTGTAAACCCTTTAGAGAGGGCTGCAAAGCACTGTGAAGTGGTATATAAGTCTTAATTGCTATTGCTATTTCTCTTTCGTTCTGTTGAAATTGTTAGGGTTGAAATGTTGATTGATCACCAGTTATCTAATGTTCTTTAATTGTGATCAGCTTTTCCATGAGGCTCAGAGGCAGAGAAGGAAGAGGGTTTGCCACCTGGGATGGTATGGCAAGCTGGCCAGTCTTTTATTCCTGACTGAGGACCACTTCCTGTCCAGCCTTGCAGAAGTCAGGTTTATAGAATCATAGATTCAGAAGGGCAGTTTAGGCCCATTGCTCAGTATTGGAATCCCAATTAAGACATCTAAGGCAGTGACTGTCTAGCACCGTGATGGCGAACCTATGGCACGCGTGCCACAAGTGGCACACGGAGCCATATCTATGGGCACGCGAGCATTGCCCTAGCTCAATTCCAGCGTGCATGCTCGCGTTGGCCAGCTGACTTTCAGGCTATCCAGGCACACTGGAAGTCGGGAAACGGGCTGTTTCCGGCCTCCGGAGGGCCTCCGGGGGTGTGTGGGGAAGGCTGTTTTCACCCTTCCCAGGCTCCTAGAAAGCCTCTGGAGCCTGGGGAGGGCAAAAAAACAGGCCTACCGGGCCCCCCATGCCATCACATGCCAAAAGTGGGGGGAGTAGGGAGGGGTCATTCGCGCATGTGCAGGAGGCGGGGCGCATTGAATTATGGGTGTGGGCACACGCGCGCACCTCCCCTCTCCACCCGCTTTTGGCACGCGACGGCAAAAAGGTTAGCCATCATTGGTCCAGCATCTCCTTGAACATAGACGTTGTTTTCAAGCCCACTACCTTGGCCCAATCTGGTGCTCTGCACTGTTTCCTACGGTCACTCCCTGGCCTGACCAAACCATGGTTTGCTACCCTCATATTAGGGTTGGAACTTTTATTTGACCTGAACTGCCATTTTCATAACTCAGGGGGGAGAACTGGAGCATATGAGGGGAGGAGGTAGACACATGCAAGTGTGAAGGTCACTTGCTGCTGAATTGATCTGGACTGTGCGATGAGTGTAATTTTACAATACAGCCATCACTCAGCTCATACTAACTTCTGCCTTGATAAACGTATCTTTCTTAAAATCTAATCTGCAAATTGGATTGTTAGCAATCCCTGTCCTTCCTGTGATTAAGGCCAAAAAACAGTTTAATTTCTAAATATCAATTATGTCCTTGAGTTCAGGTTTCCTAATAGTTTTTTGTTTGTTTGTTTGTTTCTGTGTTTCTGTTGAATTCTAATTTTTCTGCAAATAATACTTTCATTTTGGGAAACCGGCTTCTCATTTGACTTGGTCTGATTTAAATCACTAGTAAAAAGGCTTGATTTAAATCAACTCGATTTAAATCATAATTTTTAAAGAGTAACTGTCATCTCTGCTACTCCTTTGACCCACTGTTGACTCACTGATAGTCCCAGTGTTGCAGAATATACAGCCTCGTGCTATATAACTAAGCTCCATTTCATGCTGAATAAACTAAATCATTTAGGTATCTTAAATAGAAAACTATCTTACGATAGATTTTTACCCCAAAAGTTTTTTTATTAAAATAAATTCAATAAAAATAAAAAAATCGGATTTAAATAAAAAAAATCCGATTTAAATAAAAAAAATCGGATTTTTTTGATTTTTTTAAAAAAAATCATTGATTTTTATCCACCCTGCAACCTGGCCAATTTTTTCCTGCTGTTATATATTCCGCAGGTTATCTTTCTCCTCCTCCTTAGGTCTTAAGAAAAGGAGGATCCAGGAAGGAATATCCTACAAACGACCCCCTTCTCCTCCTTCTCCTTCTCCTTCTCCTTCTCCTTCTCCTTCTCCTTCTCCTTCTCCTTCCTTCTCCTTCTCCTTCTCCTTCCTTCTCCTTCTCCTTCTCCTTCTTCCTTCTCCTTCTCCTTCTTCCTTCTTCCTTCTCCTTCTCCTTCTCCTTCTCCTAGGCTGTAAGGAAGATCTCCACTGCTCCCTTTCACCCTTCCCCCCCCCCCGCAAGGACGTGTCTGCATACAATTACTGGTCTTTTCCCAAATGTTCTCCCAGCTGCCTGTTTCCAAGGCCTTGCAGGTTCACGTGACCTCTGGAGCAGATGGGCCAGGTGACACTGGGCTTGGAGCATCTTCACTAACGAAGGCAATTTAACAACGCCGCTTGGCAAAGCCGGGTTAGCAGGATGTGACATGGTGAGACCGTGTCCCCTTCCTCTGCACTCCAGGTCCCTGGAGGCCTGATCCTGCCTCTCGCTCTCCCTTCCCTTCCCCTCCCCTCCTTCCACGGCTGAGTTTGCCTTCTAGCTTACCTGCTCCAGATGGGCTACGCAGCAGGGAGGACACTGGCAGAAGCAGATGTGTTTGTTTACCGGAGATGAAATGTGGCGCCCTTGCAGATGGCAGGGCCCTCCAGCAAACGGTGCACTTTGACACCACAGTCTTGCCACATTGGTGCAGCAGGGAGGGAGGGAGAGGCCGTCCTCTTTTAGCATTGCCCTGCTTTGCATTCTGAATAAAAGGCAAATCCTGATTGGCACTTGACAGCATTGGAGAATGCTGATGTTTTTTTTTTTTCATCTTCCAATCTCTACAATATATTTTAGGAAGGCCTGCAATTGCTTGACTTGGGTGTAATCTAGCTGTGGGTTATATATAAATATAAAGTCCTGTTATGGGCAATGTTATTTTCAGTTTATTTTCTAATGATTCCAAATTTTTTTAAAAAAATTGGTTTGTGGGGGTGGGGGGATAATGGCAACTCACTAGGTCAGTGGTCTGCAACCTTAAATACTCAAAGAGCCATTTGGACCCGTTTCCCACAGAAAAGAAAAGACCGGGAGCCACAAAACCTGGGTGGGCGTGGCCAACTCGATGTCACTCACCGGTCACATGACACCACCACCACCACCACACCTACCCAGCCGGTCATTGTTGGTAACTAGTTTAACATTACACCTGCATGCACCTTTTTCTTATCAGTAATTCCCATCCTATTTCATCCTTCAGGGGTTGGTGAATGTGTACCTATATGGGTGTATATATGTAAAGGGGGGTGGGGAGCATGAGAGGGACCTAAAAGCTCTCACGATTTTCAAGTTGTTTGCTATGCCTAATAGCTTTGTAGGACCAGGTAAGCTTTCCTTTTCAGCAAATTCTCTCTTCCTAAACTTGGAATAAACAAATGGAAAGTTCCTTTGCAAATCTTTCCATGCGAATGACTGGGAAATGCCCCAAATGGTTCCCCCCACCCCCAATGACTTTCCACGTTTGTTATAAAATGAGGAGAATTAGAGGAGTCGTATTCTTGGAACCGGGACATTGAGATTTCACCCGCATCAATTTATTTCCCAGATATGAAAATGGCAACTTTTCCAATTTGGCATCCCCTGCCCCAGCTTGATTGATCTCTTGCTGCCTTGAATTTTCTTCTCTGTGAATTCATACCAGCATTTTACACACTGTGAACATTTGCCTTTTCCATGTGCAAGCAAATGTTTCTTATTTATAGTATTTTATTTTGTGGTTTGTAATTCTATATTGCCCATGCTAAATATTGGTAATTTTCTATTGTCCATGTTAAATACTAGGTTATATCTAGTAAACCAACAGTAATTAACTCCAGAAGTAAATAATATTACACATTTGCTGGCCTGGGTAGAGAGAAAGGCATCTGTTTATATTTGCATGTGTGTATTGGCCACAAAATGCCACTCAGTGGCTACGTGCAATCCTGATTTGGAATTGCCCAGAAAATTTGGTTGGTGGTAGGTTTTCTTCATAATACTTCCCTGAGAACAGCTAACTATTTGAAAGATTTTAAAGGTTAAAACAGGAGTGGAGCTATCAGATAGTACAGTTCCCATTCTCCCTCGACTGTAGCCATATTGGTTTTGGCTGATGGGAGTTGGAGCCCAGACAAGTTCTGGGAGGCTTTTAGAGCCCTCTGAAGATAGTTGGGTCTGCTATCTTGGTTAATAATCAACAGGAGGTTCATGGCTTAGACCAATGCTCTCATGCCCTACTTGGGCATTTCTGGGGGAGCTCTTTGTGGCCTCTGAAATGGATTGGATTCTAATTGAGCCTGACAAATTTTTGAGCTAAAATGTCAAAGCACATTGCTGGTCCTTTTTATAAGATGCATAAGTTTGATAGGGCAATCTGTTTCATGTTACAGCTTCCCTCAAAATATGTTGGGTGCTCCCATTTGTTTCACAAAACCCCACATTTTAGCTTGCTTTATAATCCAGAGGAGCATCAAGAGTTTGATGGCTCTTTCCTCAAGTTCTTAATTTTAAAGAGCTGTGTTATTAAAATGCCAAAGAAGAAAAGTAATGTTTTTGAGAGATATGGAGGGGAAAGGAGCAGTCTTCTCAGGCAAAAAAATTGACCTTTCAGTTACAACAGATCCTCCCCCCCCCATCACCACCACCATGAAACTTGCCTTTAAGCTCTTGCAATATCTTCAAGATAATTTTCCTGGTGAGATGCTTCCTATTCAGACCCACTTCATCTGACCTGATGTTCTCCAAATACGTTGGGCAGTATTCTTAGGTGTGCCCAGGCTGACTAGTAATTCTTATTTTAGTGTAACTTTATTAAACTTTAAATATAAAAACTAAAGTAATATTTAGAAGAAAGAAAAAAAAGGAAAAAAAAAACCAAAGCCAACACTATAGAAAATAAGGGGGGAAAAGGGAAATATAAAGAAGTAGCTTCCAGTTTTCTTTATAACAGTTACTAGTTTACAAGATCATTATATGCAGAAAAGAAAAAGAACAGTGAGCTTTTATAGTCTGGAGGATGCTTGATTGGATGATTTGAAGCCATCAGTGAATATAAAGTTGATAGAATATAGATAAAGAAAATAAAGATGAAGCCCTCAGTATAGATAAAGTCAACACTTTCCCCCTTCATTCATTGTGCATCAGATTACATTGGGCTGAATCTCATTGGCTTTTCTGTACATTCTGTCTTAATGTTCTTGGATTTTCTCTTTTCCACAAATTACCCTTTCCTCCCAACTAGATATTGTATATATAATATAAGGTAAAGGTTCCCCTGCACATGCGTGCTAGCCGTTCCTGACTCTAGGGGGCCGTTTCTAAGCCGAAGAGCCAGTGCTGTCCGAAGACGTCTCCGTGGTCATGTGGCTGGCATGACCAAATGCCGAAGGTGCATGGAGTGCTGTTACCTTCCCACCAAAGGTGGTCCCTATTTTTCTACTTGCATTTTTTTACCTGCTTTCGAACTGCTAGGTTGGCAGAAGCTGGGACAAGTAACGGGAGCTCACCCCATTACGCAGCGGTAGGGATTCAAACCACTGAACTGCCGACCTTCTGATCGACAAGCTCAACGTCTTAGCCACTGAGCCACCGCGTCCCTAGATATAATATAATGTATATAATGATATAATAATAAGTGGTCCCTATTAAGATTTTTAAGACCAATAAGGTACTTCCCTCTGCGCTTAATGGTATTCTTTCCTTTTCTCAGTCCTTAAGAAGTCATTTTTCAATAGCTGTTTTCTACTTGGAAACTTACGCTGTATGGATTTAAGCAGGCTTGCTCTTTCTGGGTTGTTTGTCAATTCATGAATCGTGTTTCTTTTAGATTCTCACACGACAAATGGTAACTTTCCCACAATCTGGAATGTTGCAAATATCAAGCAAATTGTCAGTCTTTCCAAGTAAACCAGACAGGAAACATGACCAGATGAATCAATTGTATTTGCAAGGCTGCTTAAAAGAATCTTGCAAGTCTGAAAATACAAATCTCCCGCCATCTCCTTAACAGCCTGATCCATTAAGATGGCACCTTCCTAGGGTTTTGGGTTTTTTTTGGCCTGTTGAATAATTGTGGGCTCTACTTCCCCTTCTCCGATAGTTCACTTGGCAGCATCTCTTCCCCTGGTCCCTCAAGGTCATCCCCACACCCCATTACACAAATTTTAGAGGGCTTAGAGTCAAGGGTTGTGCTTGGTTTTGCAATTACTGTATTTTTTGCACTATAAGACTCACTGTCTCCCACCCACCCCCCAAAAAGTAGGTGGAAATGTCTGTGCGTCTTATGGAGGAAATATTGCGTCACAGACCGGGCTGCAGCAGGGAGGGAGCAGGTTGGTATGGCGACAGGCAACGGTGGCAAACGTCCTGTCGCTGCCGCCGCCGCCATTCGCCACCGCTACCTACCAGCGGTTGGATCAGCCTCCCAGAATACCACTGATCGCTGTTCCAGGCGGCATGGAACACTGCCGCCTGTTGCCACCACTGCTGTTCACCACGTCAGCGGTGGCAACAAGTGGTGGCGATCCCCGCCTGGAACAGCTGATCGGCAGTATTCCAGGAGGCTGATCGAACCACCGATAGGCAGCGGCAATGAGCGGCAGCAGTAGGCGGCAGCAACAGAATAGACCCGGGTCCCAGGAGAAAAAATCCATTGTGGGTACAGCTCCACCTACGGGAAATTTCTTCCGTAGCTTCAAGAGCTTTTGGCTGAAACGATATAGATTTTCCTGCCTGAGCAGGAGTTTGGACTAGAAGATCTCCAAGCTCTGTTATTCTGTATAATAGCATGTTACAAGAGGCAACCAAAGATAAGTCTTAAAAGGTTTAGCTAAATCCATGAAAAATTTTTGTGGCCGAAACAAAACCATTTTCTTGTTTTCCTCTCCAAAAGCTAAGTGCATCATATGCTGGAGCGTCTTATAGTGCAAAAAATACGGTATGTCCTAGGAGCTAAAAGAAATAGGCAAGACCAGGAAATAGAAAAAAATGTGGCTGAAAGCAAAATGACATTAAATATATTTATCTTTATGATAAAATTAATTATATGCAGTTAATATATTACAGTATAATACAAGTGTTTTCCCTGTGTCTGGGCTTAGAATTCAGTGCCTACTTTTTGAAGAGCTGTGAGGCCACACTTGAGGTTTTTGCTGGCCTTAGGATGTGCTTGTATGAGCAATGTTTTTATGCATGCATATGGATGTGAATCTACACTTCACAACACATTCATTCTGGCTGGCTCCTGTATTGAGAAGATATTCAAGAATCCTACATTTATAGATGATACAGAAACTGAGTACCTATGGACACCTGTAACCAAGGGACTGAAGCAGAGAAAGACCCCTGTTGCCCCAAACCCAAATTTGGAATGAACTGCCCCCAGAAATTCATAAAATCTCTGATCTCCATGTATTTCGCTGTGCCCTCAACAAAACCTTGCTGTTCCGCCAGGCTGGGCTATCAATGTAAAGATTTTAATTGGTTTTAAATATGGGATTTCAAATTTGGGATTTTATAATTGGGCCTATCATTTAATAATTTTAATTATTTTTAAATTTTGTCTGTCTTTGTGCTTTTAATCAGGCTGTACACCGCCCTGAGTCCTTCAGGAGAAGGGCGGTGTAGAAATAAAATAAATAAATAAATAAAGAGCCTTGGTAGTACAGTGGTCTAAGGCACCCTGTTATTAAGCTGGTTATTAAGACCAGCTGCCTGCAATTACTGCAGGTTCGAATCTCGCCAAGGCTCAAGGTTGACTCAGCCTTCCATCCTTTCTAAGGTAGGTAAATTGAGGACCCAGGTGTGGGGGCAATAAGCTGACTTTGTATAAATATACAAAAGAATGAAGGCTATTGCTTAACGCATTGTAAGCCGCCCTGAGTCTCCGGAGAAGGGCGGCATATAAATCAAATTAAAAATAAATAAATAAACAAACAAACAAACAAACCCATAGATAATCTCTGGGCATCTCGTCAGCCAGAGGATGCTTTTACATGCTATGCTTGTCCCAAAGCCCCACATGGGGCAATTAACGTTGTGTCCTCACAAATCCAGAGAGTTTGGATTTAAGTTGGTTCTTGCTGGTTTTGAATCATTTGAGTCCCTCGAAACCGAGGGGGGGGGTCTGCATCTGTTTGGAAATGCAGTTTCTTTCCAAATACAAATTAGGAGTTCTGCATTTTCTTTGGTCCTTGTCTTCCTATTGATCTCTGAGAATGCAAAGGTGACTGTTGAGGTTGCATAAAGAATAGCAGGGTGCCATTCCCTCTCTCAACGCGGGCATTACCACTCCCCAGTCAAATGTAGCTTCTTACGAAGCATTTAATTATAGGTGGCTCAGCCTGGCCAGGATCCAAAGGCAGGTTATCAGCTCCTTGCGGATTGTCCACGCTTGGTGGGATGCCTTCCTCGCACCCCTATTCCCTTTTCTTCCTCTCGCTTGCGACTTTGACTTCCACCAGATGTCAGATGCCAGTCTCTTTCCCCCCTTCCCCCAAATCATTTGTCACCAATTTTGCTGCGTGTGTTGGCGGTGTGGTTGTCACCGCTGTTCCTTCCAGTTGTAAATGTTGAAGGATGTCACGCTCTTTCTAATCACTGTTGTTATTTTAAACCAGAATAATGGGGTAGAGATTGCAGTCCCTTCCCCCATTTTTTCAGCATTGTACTGACGTTATTTCTAAATACTCTGCCTGAATCTTCCCTTCTAACCTGCCCGCCCACAAGTTGAAACTTTCCTAACTGCCCTTTAAAAAAATATCAATCGCTGTAATTATAACTTGTAATTATAAAATCCAAAGTGGATCTTTATGTTTGTTGCTAGGGTTTACAGGCAGGTAGCAATATTTAATTGAAGTTTCAGTTGTTACTCGGCTACAACACCCTGAGGACCAGCTATATTTTTTCCCAGCAAGTCAACATGTACCCACCTTGTCAGCGAAGGCAGACCAGATCTGTCAGGTGCCAGAAGTCAGGAACCAGGATAGAATTGAAAAGTACTACAAGTTTATTTCATGTTATCCACAAGAATCTGAACTACTAACGCAGTGGCCCCCAATCTTTTGGGCACCAGGAACTGGTTCCATGGAGAAAGTTTTTTTCCGGGAACTGGAGGAGGTCTGGTTTTGCCTGCTGTCTATATACCGCAGATGGGGCTTCACTTGTTTGCGCAGCCTGGTTGCTGGCATACCATGGACCAGTGCCGGTCCACAGACTGGGGATTAGGGACCCCTGTACTAATGATCAAAGCAAACTGGCATCAGATAGGAGTCAATGGACGTTAAAGGGGTGGCTGGACATAGATCTCTGTTAGGAAATGGTTATTTGTCTAACTAGTTGTTCAGGCAATATATAAACCAACAATGTATGTTTGCAGTCAGAAAGGTATTATATTGCTTTAAGACTGTATTGCATCATCTTGTATCCTGATTGGCTAAGCTCTGTAGCCAGTGTACTTAAGGGAAGTCAGGATCATAGCTTGTGTGGATACTATACCATTTTACCTGCTTATTTGCTGTAACTCTCTACCTGATCTCTCTGCATGATCACTGTTTGATCATAGCTACATGTTGCTTTCTACTACTTATTGAATGTTTTGATATTGAACGTGTTCCTGTTTTGAAACTCAAGAAGAACTGTTTTATTGTGTATGACTACAACTGGTAAGAAGACTTTGTACTTGAAATATCCCTGGATTGATCTTTTAACTCTCGTCTTATCTGTGTATGACTTGGATTGTTTTTGGAATTTGCTTTACTTTTTTCTAAAAGTAAAAGACTACAACAACTCAGTATGTTTGTATGTTAACTGTGATTGTTCACAACCACTCCCAGTCGCTTTTCATGCGTTTACTCAAAGGGTACTCTGCTCAGTAACCCACAACATCGGTTATGAGCCAAGAATATCCTTAACAGTCTCTTACAGGGGTGTAAAGACTCTAAACCAATGATGGTGAACCTTTTCGGCACCGAGTGCCCGAACTGGAACATGTGCGCAAATGCGCGCCAGCCAGCTGGTCTTCGTGTGCGTGCCGGAAACCAGAACAGCAGCTGGCGATGGCGCACGTGCCCTCAGAGAAGGCTCTGCGTGCTACCTCTGGCATGCGTGCCATAGGTTTGCCATCACAGCTCTAAACTGATGATGCATTTGACCCCGCCCTCGATCTTAGCCTGGTCATCTCCTACATCCAAAGCAAGTAAATCAGGCTCATGCCAAGGATACAGGGGAACAGCAGGGAGCTTCCGTAACTCAATAATCTAGATTGATATGACCCTTTCCTCAAGTAGTAAATATTGTCTTGATCTGTGCTCATTTATCTTTTCTTCCTTTCCAGGCAAAAATGTTTAACTTGCATCCTTCCTTACTTTAGGACACTTCAGTTACCTCTTGGTGGGCTTTGCATTGTAGTCCGAATAACACTTTGAAAGGGAAAGCTGGCATCCTTCTCCAGCCTTGTGTCTTCCAACTACCAAATCCCACATCTCCCCAGCCAGCATGGCCACCCTTGCTAAGGAATTACCACACCATAGGCCTACACAATGGGATCTTGGTGCCTTGTCCCCAGTTTGTCTCTAGGGAATATCACAAACGTTGCTCTTGTAATCGCTCCCTTTTATTTTTGGATAGCCCACTTTTCCACTCAAGGGTAGATAAAGTTGCTGAAAAGGTAGTTGAAAACAAAACACTAAAACAATTAAGTGAAGAAACCTTCAAAAGCAAAAGACATGCAATCCCCCCCCCAAAAAAAAATATGTCAAACAGTTTGCTTTCAAACCTACCGTATTTTTCGGAGTATAAGACGCACCTACCTTTTTTGGTGAGGAAAAGAAGAAAAAGAAATCTCCCTCTGCCTCTGAGCAATTTTGCCTGGTTGCAACACAAGGGGGAAAAAAAATCTGCTCCAGCAATTTACCTCTTTGCAGCAAGCAGCAGAGCCCCTCGCAAAACAGCTGAGAACAAATCAGCTGAGAGTTGGGAGGCCGATCCAATCAACTTGTGCTAATTAGGCTGTGCTGAAGCTGAAAAGAGCTATTTTTTCTTGCTGTTTGATTGCAAGGAGGTAACTGCTGCGAGGCAGAGGCCAAAGGGTGGGGGCCAGTGGGTGGGAGAGGCTACATTCGGTGTATAAGACGCACCTAAATTTTCACCCCCTTTTAGGGGGGAAGAAGGTGCGTCTTATACTCCGAAAAATACGATACATCTTAGTTTCTTTCCCAAAGTTGAGAGTAAAATACGGGGAGCGCCCCACCTTCATCCCCCATGCCTCAACCCAATTAAAAGTTGAAATTCGTGACTTCTTTAAAAATGCCTTAGCGGTAGAAGTCCCTGCCTTGACAGGTTCAGAAGAAGAGAATTTTTTAACAAATGTATGGGGCTTATTGCATATATCTGTTATGCAAGGTGCTGGGATGTGCTGCTAGTGTGTAGCAGCTCTACCTTATGGAAATGTACCCAGCTTAGGAACAAGAGCACGGGTAAATTCAATTTATGATTGGCATCAAACGAGAGCAGAAGGTGATTTGGGGGCAGCTTTTGTCCTCAAGTGTAAGCTCCTCATGTCTATACTTCTCCCTGCAAACCAGGGGAAAAGTGAAAAGAGGCATAAGAAAGAAAGAATTTGGAGCGCCTTCTGCAGTCCCCTGTAGCCAACCAGCCTTCCCAATCAAGTTGCTGCACAGCTGTCTGGCTCTAATTAGCTTGTGCATCATTTATGTATGTATGCTTTGACATCCGACACGGCTCAAAGTTGGCATCTAGAAGCCATGTTTGTGGTCCGGAACTTGATTCGCCAATTACAGTAGAACTTTCTGTTGACGGCTTCTAGATGTGCAAGATGCTTAGGTGTAAATAAAGGAGTGTTAACACGGGCTAATTAATGCCAAGATTGAAGAGCAGCTTTCCGTCCAAAACCCTTCTAACCTTTTCCCATATTTCTTTCCTGAAAATAATCTTTTTTATCGGCAGAGTCTGATAGTAATAGTAATAGTAATCTTATAGTAATACTAATAGTAATCTTAAAAGGAACGTATCCTCCTGGGTGGAGGGGAGAAACCTGTAGCCCATGGAGTCTACTCTAATCATACTGCCAATCATTTCTAAGTTTTAGGTTTGAATGAGGAAACCTTGCTGCTCCTTTTCTGTGCCTGAGGTTTGAAATGTTGTTGATGTTATGTCATTGTAGGAGAGTCGGCTGGTTTTGTGCCTAACACAGGTCTCCCCTAGCCTGTGCCTTAACCACACCACCAAATTGGCTGTTTGCATTTATTAACTAGCAATTCAACTTTCTCCCTTCGGGAGCGATGATGGATTACAAATACCCCCATCTTAAAACCTTACATGGGATTCCTGGAAACACACCAAAAATTTCTACTCATCTGTAATGTCCAGCATCCCAGAAGGGTTGAAGTACTAAACATATGACAACTAATCTAGCATTAAATAAATCAATATCAACTTTGTCCAGTCCACTTTATGGAGGGTTAACATTCAAATGCCAATTTTTGGCAATGTCAGTTTTTAACTTGAACATTGGGGTGCACCCTGCACTCCATCCTCACAGCTTGGTGGTCTCTAAAGGTGTTGGGATAATATACTTTAAAGCAGAGGTCTTCAAACTTTGCAGCTTTAAGACTTGTAGATTTCAACTTCCAGAATTCTCCAGCCAGCATAGCATAGTGACGTCATGGGAACGTCCTGCGAGATCAGCTCCCTTCTCCTTCCTCAGCGTAGCCTCTATGGTTTCCGCGGAGGTCACATGGCAGGACTTCTCTATCCTTCCCTCAATTGTTATTCAAGCGCCGCCCAGAGCAGCTTCTTTTCCGCCTTCTTTTTAACTAGAGGTCTTCAAATTTGGCAGCTTTAAGACTCGTGGACTTCAACTCCAACATAGCTGGCTGGAGAATTCTGGGAGTTGAAGTCCACAAGTCTTAAAGCTGCCAAGTTTGAGTACCCCTGCTTTAAAGGATGGCAGTTACAAATCAAACTCTATGTTAATGTTAATCTGATTCATTCTTTTTCAATTTTAACTTTCCCAGATAATTTGGGCTATATCACACATTATCTCAAGCCAACATGGTTTATTGACACATAACACATCCCTCCCCTTGGTTTTGTTGCAGAGTCCTTATCATGTCAACCTGCTCCTCGCTGGCCACGATGAACACGATGGTCCTGCCCTTTACTACATGGATTATCTGGCCTCTTTAACGAAAGTTCCCTTTGCAGCCCATGGCTACGGGGCATTTCTCACGCTCAGCATCCTTGACCGCTACTATAAACCAGGTGAGTGTGAAGCAGTAGGTTTCATCTTTACAAAGCAAATTTTTATCCATTGAGATTTGTAGAAGGCCGGTTTGGCATTGTGTAAGCCAGGTATTAGGGATCAAAAGTTAAGCACATGGAGCTCACCAACTTTTCTGGACATTTAGAAGCAGAGTTGCCTTGGACTGTGAGATGGGTGGCATATAAATTTAATAGTAATAAATCTAACACAGTATAACGCTTCTCAAAATCTGTAGAGAACGTTCTATAGACTTTGGTAACATAAAATCCTCCCCATTTCCCCAAATAATTTTTTTGTAGGTTCCAGATTCTTAATGCAGATTTTTTTTAAAAAATCAGAGATGGTTTGTTTATATCCTGCCTTTATTATTACGTTATAAGTAAGGCAGCAAACATATACATTACACCTTCCACCTCTTATTTTCCACACAACAACATCCCTAAGTGATGCATTGGTATGAGAGAGAGGTACTGGCCCAAAGTCTCCCATCTGGCTTTCATGGCTAAAGTGGGACTTGAACTCACAATCTCCTGCTTTCTAATCCGGTGCCTTAACCACTAGACCAAACTGGCTCTGGTTTCAACCCAGTGTGGTTGTCCTTGGCTCTTCTGTTGAAATCAGTATGAAAAGTTTGCTCAAACTAACTGACGTGCTTGTTGTGACCCCGACTCCCGAGCCTGTCCTAACAGAGGAGGAGGACTCAGAAGGTGATGGGGAGGAACTGACAAGGCCTCCCTCTCCAGGACCCTCCTTTCTGGCAATGCCTCAGGTTCCATCCAAAGGCCAGAAGGAACAGCCTGGGATGTGCCAGGAGGAAGGCATATCGGAGCACCCATTGATAGGGAGCGAGGATAATGAATCCTGGCTTGATCCCAGGCAGCGTCAGAGGGAGAAGTATGCGCAGCAATGGAAGAGGCGTGGGAGGGCCAGAGATTGAGCTGAATCACGGAGCCACGCCCCACCAGGAATAAAAGTGGGTGGGATTGCTCTTCAGGCTTTGTGACGGACCAAGTTAAACCCTGAAAGTCACATCGTGATCTCTGAAATTCGGCTTGGATATATTTTGGACTGAACATTGACTAAACTCTTGTCTCATGGATAATTTGATGCTCCTGGAACGGACTGAAGATAAGTCCTCTTCTGCTTTATGGGAGTGAAAACGGTCTTGGCAGGCATTCGGCAGTTTGCTGTCAAAACCTTGGTCTGCCAGGAATTTTAAACTGTTTACCTAATAAAATATTGGCAGGCATGCTTGGTATTATATTTGCCTGTGTGAGGAAGGGGGACAGAACAGTACTGCAGAATTCAGTGGGATGTACGTCCAACTAATTCAGTCTGTAGAAAGCATTAAAAAAGACAATGAGTATGCCAAGCTTGCCCTTTCTTTTAAGCTGTTTTAAGATATTCTTGGCTGCCTTTTCCTTCCTACACCTACACACACACACACACACACCCTTGATGGACCAGAATTATGCCCTCCTCCTCCCCACCCCCTGCCTTCTCCCATATTTTTGTCCCACTTTGTTGTTCTCAGCATGGACGAAGCTTTCCTCTGAAATGTAAGAATAGCTGAGGCACTCCACACACGTGCCACTTCCATTGTTAAAAACCCAACGCCCAACAGGGAGCGAAGCACTAAAAGTCTGCGGAGGAACACCTCCTCGCTCCCTTGAGGGATTCGCAGCCAAGCATGGACAGATGGAGCTCATTTAAAGCCATAATAAGCTCAAGAAGGCCGTGGTGCCCGGTCTCTCCGAGCCCCTGGCCGTGGGAGGCAGAATTCTGCCGGGTTTCCCATTAATGCAGAACAAATCGATTTTGGACGCCTCGTTGGGCCACAGAGCTGGGGCACAGGTGATCGTCCTTACATGTGGAATGAGTTTTCTCCGAGCTGGGAACGGGACTTCCAATTCCTTTGTGCACCACTGAAAAGCTGTTCGAACTTCATGAAAGGGGTTTTTTTCGGAGGGGGAGGGGGCTCCTAGACTCAGCCACTAATTAAAGCTGTCTGCCGGCCTCTCCTTTCTTCCTTCAGGTATCACCCGTGAAGAAGCAATAGAAGTTCTCAAAAAATGTCTGGAGGAGGTGAGTGACCTGCCTCAGCCCAGGAAACCAATGCAGTATTTGCTTCCCTTTGTTTAGCCAGGGCTTTTGCTTCTCTTCTGCTCCTGAATTCTCATCCCCTTTCCCCCTCCCCCGGAAAAAAATATTCTTGCCGGTAGGAGGAATCTCTCTAAGGCAGCCAGATGTGGAATTGGCTACCAGAGAAGAAACTTTTTTTTTCTTCCTGATCTTCATTCTCTTCACGTCTTCCAGATTCAAAACTCCACATTTTCTTTTTTAAAAAAGAGGGGAAAAGAAATAGCTCTTGCTATATTTCATGCTAATTGCCTGCCCCTCGGCCTCTTCTGGCCAAGAGTTTTGCCTGTTTCATTCTTATGTTCAGTGATGTGATCATTTTCCCTAAAAATAGGGGTGGGGGGGGTGCACCCTTAATAAGCAGGATTTGGGGGAAGTTTGTTCATGAGAAGGTCCCGATCTAGCCAAATATAACCATTTTAATACTATTTCCAGAGAGGATGGAATGAGAAAGTATTTACTTATTTACATTTATTTGTTTACCTTTTTATGCTGCCCATTGCTATGTGACATTACTAAGAATCAGAATTCTCTGGCTGAAGATGAAATTTTCTGGTTGCTATCTGGTTGCCTCCTAAAATGCCATCAGGACTAGGAAAATCCCAGCTGCCTTCTCAGTATAAAACTGGTCCAGTAGCTGCTGTCACTCTTTTTTCTTTCTTGCATATTTTGTTAATTGGTTCAGAAAGTATTTTCTCACAGTATACGCTGTTGAATCTGGTGGTTGACGTAGCAATTCTTTATTTTGACACGCAATAAGATTGCCATGTTAAAATTGCCCTGTTTCTCTTCTGATCCCTTTGATCCACTTCAGTTTATAAGTAAGTTTCTCCACCAGTTTTACTGTCTACGTCAGTGTTTCTCAACTTTGGCAACTTTCAAATGTGTGGACTTCAACTCCCAGAATTCCTCAGCCAGCAAGGGGGGTTGAAGCCCACACATTTGAAAGTTGCCAAGGTTGAGAAACACTGACCAAATTTAGAAGTGAAGGCACTTTGTTCAGTTTCAAGTTGTGCATCATTCCTCCATCTGAAAAGAGGTAAATTCCTTGTTCTCTTTACCATCAGCATTGCAGAGAGGACAATACATCGTACTCCAGCGTTTTAATATAATTTGCAGGACTACATTTTTACCGCCGGGCATTAAAGATGCACATGGAATGTCATTCTCTGTGCTGACTACCATAACTTCTCCGACATTCATAAGAGGAGACTGAGTTTGTTTTATGCCCTTTATGCTGCTTAAACAGAATTTTCAAAGTACTTTTCTTAATTTGTGAGGAGATGGAACCTGGCCCCTTTTCTGGATTCATTCCCCTGATAGGTTCAAGCTGACTTTAATTTCACAGATGCTTAAATATGGGCCATACAAATATGCTGTCTGTGAAATATAAAATAAGACCTTCTTATTTATTTATTTATTTATTCATTTATTCATTTATTTATTTATTTGTCATATTTCTATGCCGCCCACTCTCCGAGGACTCTGGGCGGCTTACACCAAAGACAGTATACTAAATAGCACATTGCCCCCAACAATCTGGGTCCTCATTTTACCCACCTCGGAAGGATGGAAGGCTGAGTCAACCTTGAGCCGGTGAGATTTGATCCGCTGATCTGCTGAACTAGCAGTCAGCTGAAGCAGCTGCAGTACTGCACTCTAACCACTGCGCCACCTCGGCTCGATTCTTAAAAAGATATCTTTTTTTTTGCAGTTCTCAGTCAGGCTGAGATTTACAGGGTCAGCGGTGTGATTTTCCATTTAAAAGCCCTCAATTCTGTGTAAAGGATGGCTCTTTGACTCACACCTTCATTGCACTCCCCTGTGAATGTTTTATGGGTCTTTGTTTAAAAGAAAAGCAACTTTCCTTGACTGAGCATGCTCCAGATATCTTGGGACAGCAACTCCCAGAATTCCCAGCCCTAGTTGGGGATGGCGGTGGGAAACCCCTGTTCTTCCTCCTCTCCATGTTTGCAATTTGATTCTAACCTGCCGAGTTTCTTAACTGTCAAAGCAAGGATGGAGGACAGTTTTAATAGATGGGTTTACTGGGGGGTTTAGGGCATCAGTGGGGCAAAGAAACAAAGAGGCTCCTGAGAAATAATAAAGATCTTAACCTGATTAGCTGCAAATGCTGAAACAAATGAGTTTCTCTCCCTCTCACAGATCCAAAAACGCTTCATCTTGAACTTGCCTTCTTTCAATGCCCGGTTTATCGATAAAGATGGTATCCACGAAGTGACCGATGTCCCGCTCCTGAAATCAGTGGCCTGAGTGTCCAGGCTCTTCTCCCTTTGCAGTCTCCGATTTCCTTTTTGTACTACTTGGAAAACCAGAACATCTTTCATTCTGTTTCCAAAGGCAAATAAAGATTTAATCTTTCATGGTGCTTCCCCCCACTACTTTTTAACTACTTTTGCAAGGTTTTTTGGAATGGTTTCTCATGCAGGGGTTTGGTCAATGTGTGTGTTTGTGTGTGTGTGTGTGAGAGAGAGAGAGTGCAAGCTATTGGCCTATCTGTAGTTGCTGGTTTTTTTAAAAAAAATAAAGTTTTAAAATTTGTTTAAAAATTTAAAATAGCTTTAAAAATTTTTAAATCCATTTAACTGTGGATTAAGTTTCCATGAAATAGAAGTAAACAAAGCTCCCTTATTCAAATTGGTTCGTATCTCCCATTAAAGCACGGGTGTCAAACTTGCTCCGTCACGTGACGTTTCACGGCGTTTTTCCCCTTCGCGGAGCTGCCGTGAGGGCGTGGCCTGCATGTGATTCATCCGGGCCGCGGGCAGCCAGTTTGATACCCCTGCATTAGAGCCTTGTTCATCAAACTACAATTGCTCGGGTACAGACACAGAGTAACAGTGGTGGGTTGCCCCCGGTTCAGACTGGTTCATAAGAACCGCTAGTAAAACCGGCAGGAGGCCCCGCCCACTGCCCCAGATGTCACTATCGGCGATCTGCGCATGCGCAGAAACTTCGCATGCACAGAAGCAAGGCGCGTGCGCGATCCCATTGCGAACCGGTAGTAAAGGTAAGTAGAACCCACCCCTGCAGAATAACCATTTGTAGCTACTGTGAACTCAACAACAGAAACAGGCACCAATCCATCTGGCTCACCATGCCCCTAAATCAGTGTTTGTCAAACTCAGCAACTTCAAGATGGATGGACTTTAGCTCCCAGAATTTCCCAGCCAATTCTGGGAATTAAAAGCTACACATCTTAAAATTGCTAAGGTTGAGAAACATGGATACTGTATACAGTACATTACTATACAACATTAGACATTGAGGCTAAATTGACAGAAAATGCTACAATAGTTGTTTTCGATACATTTTATAAACCCAGCCATTGTCTTGGGGTATGTGAATCCTATCTATTCTATATCCTATCCTATCTTATTCATCCATCTATCATTCATCATCCATCTATTCTATCTATCTATCTTTATCTTTATCATCTCTCTATCTAATCTACATAGCCACCCCTCAGCAGAAGCAACTCTGGATGGTGTAATTAGAAGTAGACGCACTAAATTCAAGTTTTTCTTTTAAGTCAACATTTTCTGCCTTCAGTTGCTTGGTCTTGAAAGTGTGACAAGATTCTTGTTTTCCTTTGTCCTTTCTACTCACTGTCAGGGAATGCTGGGAGTCTGAGTCCCAACATATCTCAAGAGTGGTCACTGATATTATAACTGGCAGTTCTTCCTAAACCAAAACAGCAAAGATGACCAATTTCCAACGCTGTTCCAATCCTCTCCTTTTCACCTTGGATTAAATGCCGCTCCTTTAATCAGCCTTTTAATTAATTTCACCACAGATCCCGGTGGCTTTCTGGGTATTTTGTCATCAGCCAGAAATCACAGATGCTTGGATGACACTGAGTTTTTTGGTCATGCTTTCTGTTCGTTAAATATCGGGCAGAAAATGTATTTAACAGAGCTGCAAGTCAAGATGATCTTTGTTGCAGATCAGAGGCAAGCGAAAAGCAAATCGGTGCACATTTTTAAAGTAAAACGTGTGTTGCACAGAGAATTGCCACTGTTAAATTGGATCGGCATCCTGTGTGTATAAATGGGTGTGTTTGTTTCATAGCTGGTCCTTCCCTACAGGCAGGTGATAGTTTTATGTATATTAATGATTTCACCCCCAAACAGCCTGGTGGAGTTGGATTAGAATGGAACATATGTTTTGCCTCAGGGCAACGGACCAACTATGAAATCCCCTCTGACTCTATAGATATGGGGATATGTTACGTTGGAAAAAGGCAGAGTTGCAAGCTCGGGGAAATTTTTTTAAAAAAAATAATGTTCCTGCATTAAGGTGCAGACAAAGAATTGCCCAGTTCTCCCAAGCCATTTATGTAAATAGAATACCATTTTATTTTACTTTATCCTATTATTTTTGAGCGGGGGAAAAAAAAATCAAGCTTCAAGTTATACTTGAATTTCACTTGATTTTTTTTATTAAGACCCTTCTCTTCCATTCTCCTGATCAATTCAACCATTTGTGTGCATGTTTTGAACAAAAAGAGAAACAGCTACAGGCAAAACACAGGAAATAAATAACTGCCGTTTGTAATTGAACTGAGTTGTATATGCAGTAGAAGCTTTCCCACTCCCAAGGTTTCAAGAAGGAGCAATTGCCAATATTGGACCCGAGCAAAAAAAAAAAAATGAAGTTTATTCTATTTGTTTAGATAGACGTTTAGATAGACGTTTAAATTTATACGCCACTCACCTCACTTCACAAAGCAACTCTAAAGTTGCTTTAGTTGAGTTTTTGTGTGTTGTGAAGTTTTGGGCATACCTTTCAGAAGCTGAGAAGGGCAGTTCATGGCACGTCAGTCGTACTATCTCAACATCCATCCTCTATGGACACCCTTGTCCCACCTGCTAATTTTCCAGGGAAGGTGTGCCTTTAATTCAGGAAGTAGCAAACAGTCCATAAAACTAGAAGCCATTGAGAATCTGATGCTGTCTGTCCTCCTTTTGCAATTTACCTTAAATTCCTGGACATCCGCTCATTCAGAGGCCAGTACATCTCATAGTTTCACAATGTATTAGATTGGAGTGGACAACCATGGCAACTTCAACTCCCAGAATTCCCCAGCCAGCCATAGCATTAGATAAAATCTGTTGTTGGTCTTGGATTGCAATTTCCACACACCATGCATATTTTTTAAACAGACTGCACTTCTCTAATGGTCTCCCTTGGCCATCTTTGAAAAAAAATTGATCAATCTTTTCCCGTGACTACAATATTGAATGTTCCTAATGTACCTTCCTAATGTGCTCCGTGATTATATTATCTTCATTCCCATTCCTAATAAATCCGGGGGTGGGAGGGGGGCGAGTTCTCTGCCTACTTCTCTTCAAAGCTCCCTTCTCTGGCAAATCAATTTGCATTTGCATATGGGCAAAGTTTGGCTTTTTTGTACCACCGTATCTTGCTTTGCATTGGCTCGTGTGAAATGGCAGCTGCCAATTCAGAACTTCATCACCATGGAGGGATCCCCTTAAACTCCTGACAAGCCTCTCGTCATTCACCCTCTGCAAGGAATCCTCACCTGACAACACTTAATGACCATTTAAAGTGGCAACAGAATCTGAAAAAGGGATGACTCGGATTTGAAGTTCTGACAACTACCCTCAGTGAAGTGACCCCAGATCTTCAAATTTCTAGGTTCTATCATATCTCAAGACCTAAAATGGACACCTAACATCAAAAACGTCATCAAAAAAGCACAACAAAGCATGTTCTTTCTGCGCCAACTCAGGAAGCTCAAACTGCCCAAGGAGCTGCTGATCCAGTTCTACAGAGGAATTATTGAGTCTGTCATCTGCACCTCTATAACTGTCTGGTTTGGCTCTGCAACCCAACAAGACAGACACAGACTTCTGAGGATAATTAGAACTGCAGAAAAAACAATGGCTACCAACCTGCCTTCCATTGAGGACCCGTATACTGCACGAGTCAAAAAGAGGGCTGTGAAAATATTTACAGACCCCTCGCATCCTGGACATAAAATTGTTTCAACTCCTACCCTCAAAACGAAGCTATAGAGCACTGCACACCAGAACAACTAGACACAAGAATAGTTTTCTCCCAAACGCCATCACTCTGCTAAACAAATAATTCCCTCAACACTGTCAACTATTTACTAACTCTGCACTACTATTAATCTTCTCATCGTTCCCACCACCCATCTCCTCCAACTTACGACTGCATGACTGTAACCTTGTTGCTGGTATCCTTACAATTTATATTGACTGTTTCCTAATATGATTTGATTGCTTATTTGTACCCTATGACTATCCTTAAGTGTTGTACCGTACGATTCTTGACGAATGTATCTTGTCTTTTTATGTACACTGAGAGCATATACACCAAAGACAAATTCCTTGTGTGTCCAATCATAATTGGCCAATAAAGAATTCTATTCTATTCTATTCTATTCTATTCTATTCTATTCTATTCTATTCTATTCTATTCTATTTTAGGTGCTAATGGCTACCAGCCCACATTTACAGCCATTTGCAGTGTTCCATAATTACATGATCGCAATTTACAACATCTGGTTTCTGGCCAAAAAACAAACAAACCCTGCCCATATAAAATAATGGGTTTTATTTATTTATTTATTTGATTTGATTTGATTTTTATACCGCCCTTAGGGTTCACTTAGCAATTGTGGCATTCAGTTAACCACCACTGCAAAAAAAAAGGGGGGGTCATAAAGGCACAGTCATGTGATTCCCTGCTTAATGACTGCCATGACTTGGAGGCTCAATTACAGTTGTAACTCAAGGACTATGTGTAGTTTGGAAGAAAGTTCAAAACATCAGTCCTGAAACAGATCTTTGGGGAAGAGGAACCCCAGGATAAAATATGTTCTTCCTTTTCTGCCTCGTGGGGTGAATTTGGTTGTTAGGACCCAATGGGATAAAATGCAGCTGAGATATTTTTTTAAATCTACAACTGCAAGTTAAAAGTCCAAGAAAAGTGCCCTTTATTGATGAAAACTGATCATTCAAGGAAGCAGTGTCTTGAATAACCCCCAAGGCACCAACCTGCCCTTCAGATTAGCCCCCACTCCCCAGCCCTCTGTCCTTCCCACCCATCCCCTCCCTCAGCCCCAGACCTGCCCTGGATTCCAGGTCAGGAAAGTTTTTTTGATACAGAGGCTGAAACAAGCCTTGTCCAAATCTTGGTTAATGAAATTAGCCACTCCGGAAGTGGCAAATACTTGTAATCCCAGAATGGGCCTTTTTATTTAAAAACAAGAAGGGGGGGGGAGTCAACCCTCGCATTGACATTCAAGAGTTTCCTCCCTTCCTCTGGGCAGCTGGCTCCAGTTAAGCTACATGAATGCACTTATTGGATAACTACTTAATAGCACATTAGCGTCGGACCAAATGGCTCAGAACGTCGTTTTCCATTTTTGAAGATGGCTCCATTTGCTGCAATGCCTTAACGGGGCTGAGGATGGAGGTGTGGGGGGCATCACAACTAGGATCAGAACCCGCTGGTGGGACAAGGAGACAACCAGGAGAGGAAGCTGGCTCTCTTCTAAATCAACCATCTGGATTTGCACAGCTTGCGAGCGTAGGTTGTGCACATGGGCGTTTGCACACCTAAGACATCGCACGCTCATTACAACTGAGCTGCGCTCAGCGCCTTGTGGGAATAAATCAATTCCAGATAGTTTTTAACTCACAACTATAATGGAGACAATCATAAAGTCGTAAAGTGAATCACCCGTGTGATCAGATTTTGATGACCCTTTTTTTTTGTAGCGGTTGTTAAGTGAACTTTGCTATGGGGTGTTTCTGCCGATAGAAGTAAAGATAGAAGTAAATATTGGGGTTGGTTGTTTTTTGTTTTGTTCTTTTTGCAAAAATGTCGTAAATTGCGGTCATATGACTGGGACACTGCAAATGGCCATAAATGTGGCCTGGTTGCTAAGCGCCTTGGGACTGTGGGAGCAGGGAGTGACCATCAGAACTTCACAACTGGATCATAAGTTTGGAGGGGCTGTTTTAATTTCAGTCACTAAAGTGACCCGTAGTAAAATCAAAATATTTTTAAAATGGTTTATAATAACTGTAATGATTTAGATTGTTAAAATATATCCATCTAAGCAAAAAGGAAGAGAAAAATGGAATGATAATTTGGTTAAGATCTAAGATTTAAGTAACGGGTTTTTGGGGTAATGGCATAATTGATAGAATTTAGAGAAATAACTGTATAAAATATTAAGTTGTGTTAATTGGAAGTTAAGAATTGTTAGTGATTTGTACTAATTTGTGACCGGATCAATGCTTCGTTTTGGAAAAGATGTGTTTTATGTTTGTGTTTAAAAAAAAAAAAATCCCCCCCCCAAAAAGAACAAGGGGTTTATGTTGTACAAATCAAAGTCATTTTTCCTATAGCTAACTTTTATACCTTGCAGTATTATAACTCTATAATGATTAATTTCAAGTGTTTAGTTTTTTAGCAGCATTATGGCAGCATCTTATTGTTGCATTTAATTTTAATTTTATTCCTAATGTACGGGTCATCCTCATTTAGCAACCACACTTGGGACTGGCAATTTGGGCATTAAGTGAAGTGGTTAATAATGAAACTGTGACCATGCTTACAATCTTCAGCTTTCTTTTGCTTTGTGGACTTACAATGGTCGTAAATGCCAGGATTGCTTACTTTATTCATCACTGGCATAACTGCAAATGGTCACTGAGTGGGGCAGTCACCAAATGAGAGCTTACCTGTACTTTGACATTTACTTATATTTATATTCCCATCACTTCTATTCCACTCTACAACACAATAGCTTTTAGATGATTCATGGAGAGAGACCCTCTGGTGAAGGGAGGGAGGGAGGGAGGGAGGGAAGGAAGGAAGGAGGGAAGGAAGGAAGGAAGGAAGGAAGGAAAGGAAGGAAGGAAGGAAGGAAGGGGGAGGGAGGGAGGAAAGGAAGGAGGGAGGGAGGAGAAGAAGGAAGGAAGGAAAGAAGGGGAAGGAAGGAATGGAGGAGAGAAAGGGAGGGAAGGAGGAAAGAAGGAAAGGAAGGAAGGAAGGAAGGGAGAGAAAGAAGTAAGGAAAGAAGAAAGAGGGAGAGGGAAAGGAGGGAGAGACCAAGGGAGGAAGGAAGGAGAGAAAGAGGGAGGGAAGAAAGGAAGAGGGAGGGAGCAAGGGAAGGAAGGAAGGGAGACAGTGGGAAGGAAGAAAGAGGGAGGGAGAGGGAAGGGAGGGAGCAAGGAAGGAAGGAAGGAGAGAAAGGGAGCGAGGGAAGGAAGAGGGAGGAAGAGGGAAGGGAGGAAGGAAGGAGAGAAAATGGGAGGGAGGGAAGGAATGATCTTTCTACCGTGTTTCCCCGAAAATAAGATCCTGTCATATTTTTTTGGAACCCTGAAATAAGCGCTTGGCCTTATTGCCATGCGCTCAAAAGCCCAATTGGGCTTATTATCAGGGGGTGTCTTATTTTGTTTTCCCCCAACTCTATGTATCTTCCGGCATTCCTGTTCCCGTTGGCACAATGGCTAACGGCAAAGGTCTTTGTTATGGTGCCCATCATTTAAGCACCTCAGGTCCCTGCAGCACTTTTGGCCAATCTAGGTTGCATTTGGGAAGTTGTGACTCAGCACTTTTACAATTCCATTAGGGTTGGGCCACGAGAAGCCCCAGGGCCACATACAACAACCCTCCCACCCCCCCCACCCCACCGCTTCGCTTTGATGTCCCCGGGATCTTTTCCAGCCTCACGGCTGAATTGTAGCAAATCACCGTGTCACCGTTATTAAGTAGAAAACGCCATACAGCAGCTGCGTAAGCCTTAGTATAGGCTTAAAACTTCAGGCAAAAGCCGAAATCACTCCCCTCCACTCCCGCCATTTACTGCCATAACAAAGTACAGGTCTGGAGATGGTGGTAAATAAAAAGAGATTTTATTCAGATAATAACGGTGACATTTTTGTTGGGTGGAATTCATACATCTATTGCAGCTTTTCCAGAGAAACCACAGGAAGTACAAAAGGCAGAGAGGGGGAGGGGGAAGGAGAATACCAAATGTGCTGAAATGTCTCTTAATTTATTTGCATTGCAAACTGTAATCCATGCTACCCTGTTGTGCGTTCCGAAACCTTATTCGCAAAAATTGCAAGAACTGACTTATATTTTTCATAACATAACAAAAATAAAACAAATCCCAAACCCCATAGAAATCCCAACTTAAAATCATTTTAAATAATGCACACCGGACATGTTAAAACTTTTTTTATTTATTTAATTACACATAAATAAATATATACAGATTTCATTATAAGTTCCGTTTGGCCTCTCCTTCAAGGGCTAGTCTTGTGCTTCAAATCAATTATTAATTTATTATTCCGTTATTTAATATTAAGAGCATGACGAATGTTTCAGAACTTGGACTGTCTCACTCAGCTTCAGTCCAGAGAAGCTGAAATGACACCTTGATAGAAAAGAGGATGCCTAAGAACAGGGATTTTCTCCCCTTTAATGTTGGGGTGGGGACAGTGGTGGGTTTCAAAATTTTTTACTACTGGTTCTGTCGGTGTGGCTTGGGGGCGTGGCATGACTTGGTGGGTGTGGCTTAGTGGGCATGGCAAGGGAAGGATACTGTAAAATCCCCATTTCCTCCCAATTAGCTAGGACTCGGGACGCAGAGAATAGATGGGGGCGGGGCCAGTCAGAATTTTCACTACCGGTTCTCCGAACTACTCAAAATTTCCGCTACTGGTTCTCCAGAACTGGTCAGAACCTGCTGAAACCCACCTCTGGGTGAGGGCTACCAAGATGGCTCTATCAGCACCTCCACCATGAGGTCTAACTGGACCCCCAAAAAATCGGTAAACAAAGTTGTACAACATTTTCCAAGATTGTATCACTGGGAAGTTTTTTCCGCCATGAGACTGTAGCAAAGGAAAACCATGTCAAACTTTAGGAAGGGTGATTTGTAAGATCATGATTAAAAGAAGTGCTGATGGAGCCTTCTCTATCTGGTGCAGATGCCCAGGCCTGTTGCAGGAGTCAAAAAAAAAAACCAAATCCAGTACTCTTTGACTCTAAACAGGCCTTGATTCTGAAAAGACTTTCTACCTGAAGACCTCTTTGTCTTGGCTTTCTCCTTGGCAATGCTGCCTGGAACCTCCCAACCTTTTTTTCTGAGCACGGACTTTTCCAAAGAAAGACATAAAATCATCAAAATAATTGCACATATAACCAGGCTTCCAGTCTCTCCTATGGAAAATCAGAGGTGTCAACCCAAACCAGTAACTAATGTCTCCTCGTGCTGAGGTTGGCTCCGCCCATTCTTCTTCTCCAATCTTCTCTTTTTCACTGACTTGGTTTCAAAAATGCATCCGTCACAGTTTGGAAAACCTGGCAGGAGAAAGAAGGTTGATCATCTCCTTCCTCCCACCCCCCGCAACACTTCCAAGAGTGTTGAAGGACCTTCCTGTCTCTCACGTCCTGGAAATGGGAAGGACCCCTCCGATGGGGAGACGTGGTGGGTCACAGCCTGCAGAAGGGGTCATTTCCGATGCTTAACATCCTTTTCTGAGGTTTTGGAGTCGCCAACCGAGTGACCGTTGCCCGTGCTGTTCATGAACATTTTGTCGAGCCCTTTGAGGGACTCCACCAAGTAGTTCTGGAACGCGGTGAGCGCCGCGCAGATCGCCGGCCCTCCAAAACCATGGGTGATTAAGCTGAAGTGCGTCAAGCAGCTTTGAACGCCAGGTTCCAAGATGAGTGTGGGGCGGCTGTTTCCCAAAGGGGAGCGATCTTGAGCCATCATATCGGCAAACTCTTTGCAGATTTGCCTGGAGTGAGAAAAAGGGAAATGAACAGAGAATCAGAATACAGCTGGAAGGGACCTTGGAGGTCTTCTAGTCCAGCTCCCTGCTCAAGCAGGAGATCCTAGGACCGTGATGGCGAACCTATGGCGCATGTGCCATAGGTGGCACGCAGAGCCCTCTCTGCTGGCACACAAGCCATCGCCTAGCTCAGCTCCTCCGCGCATATGTGCGTGCCTCCAGCTGGGCAGCTGATTTTTGGGTCTCTGGCAAGGGGGCGTGGTGCATGTGTGGGGGGTAGGGGAGTGCAGGGGGAAGCAGAGTGCCCCCCATGGCCTGTTTTTGGTCCCAGGAGGCTCCAGGGAGGCCTGCCAGGCCCAAACTGGGCTGAGGGGGGTCACACACACATGCACAGGGGAGCAGTGGTGGGTCGTGTGCACATGCAGGGGGGTTGGGGAGCGTGTGGGTGATGTGCGCATGCACGGGGGGCAGGGCACATTATGGGTGTGGGCACGTGTGCGCATGACCCCCCCATGCTCCCCCCACTTTTGGCACGTGACGGCAAAAAGGTTAGCCATCATTGTCCTAGGAGATCCAGACAAGTGACTGTCCAGTCTCTTCTTAAACACCTCCAGGGATGGAGCAGCCACAACTTCTGAAAGCAAGCCGTTCCACTGATCAATTGTTGATTTCACTGACATAAAATTTATCCTTAATGCTAAACTGGATCTCTCTTTGATAAGCGGCATCCATTCCTTCTTGTCCACTTGATTAGGTGGAGTACTACCTATATTTTTAATGATCAGTGTCATGGAGAAGTCTGTATAATAATAATAATAATAATAATAATAATAATAATAATAATAATAATAATAATAATAATAATAATAATAATAATAATAATAATAATAATAATAATAATTTTATTTCTATACCGCCCTTCTCCCGAAGGACTCAGGGCGGTGTACAGCCAATTTAAAAACACAAGACACAACAATAATTAAAAATTAAAATAATTAAATAGATTTGGCCGATTTAAAACCCTAAAAATTAAAATACCCCAATTTAAAATTATTATATTGACAGCCCTGCCTGGCGGAACAACAGGGTCTTCAGTGCGCAGCGGAACACCCGGAGGTCGGAGATCTTGCGTATTTCCGGGGGCAGTTCATTCCACAGGGCTGGGGCTCCCACAGAGAAGGCCCTCCCCCTGGGTGTCGCCAGCCAACATAACTTGGCTGATGGCACCCTGAGGAGACCCTCTCTGTGGGAATGGACTGGTCAGTGGGAGGCTATTGGTGGCAGAAGACGGTCTCGAAGGTACCCGGGTCCTATGCCATGGAGCGCTTTAAAGGTGGTGACCAACACCTTGAATCGCACCCGGAATTTATCATTTGCCAACTGCAACTACTCCTATCCTTCCATGAAATATTCCCAATATTTTATGAAGGTATTTTATAAATGTAAATTTATATTTATAAATGTAAATAAAAATAAAAAGGGGGTGCAGGATAAAAGAAAAGAAGTGGGGGGGAAGCATTGACTTCTGACTCTTTCCAGTACAGCAGAGTGAAATAGTAACTAGATTTACAGCCTCAGCTTTTTGTATTACATTTAGTTACTATAAACTATTTCTATAATTATACAATTATTCAATCTTCAAACTAAAGTCTATATTTCCTTTCCCCCCCCCCTATTTTGTGTATAAAAAAACTCAGAAGTGATCCCCCAATGGAAACAGGACTGAATAAAATCTTCTTTGTTTAAAACAGTTTACTTTCCGCCAAATCTACTTTTTCCCATCCGTTTTTTTTTTCCATTGTGAGAAATAATATAGCTGTCTATGAACACTTATTGGATTTTCTGCACTGTCATCATGCATAATTGCAAAAACGTGCCTATTATCCTTCAAGCTGACTTTGATGCTAGCTTGCCTTCCACCACAGGTGGGATCCTATTACTTACTTGGTTGCTAAAAGCATGTTTTTCCGGGCGTGGAGCTCGCTGGGATCCGAGTGCTGGCGGCACAGATATTCCGCTGCTGCCTTGGCTGGGAACTCTGTTTCGCACACATAGCCAAAGTCTCGAGCGAGATGAACAGCCTCCCCTGGAAAATTAGAGCACCCATAAGAAGGAAAATCAAGCTGGGATGGTACAGGTCAGAGGTGGGTTTCAGCAGGTTCTGACCAGTTCTGGAGAACCGGTAGTTGAAATTTTGAGTAGTTTGGAGAACCGGTAGTAAAAATTCTGACTGGCCCCACCCCCATCTATTCTCTGCCTCCCAAGTCCCAGCTGATTGGGAGGAAATGGGGATTTTACAGTATCCTTCCCCTGCCACACTCACCAAGCCACGCCCACCAAGCCATGCCATGCCCACCAAAGCCACACCGACAGAACCGGTAGTAAAAAAATTTGAAACCCACCACTGGCACAGGTAGTCTCAACGTATGACCACAACTGGGACCAGAATTTCCATTGCTAAGTGAGTTTTGCCTCATCTTACGACCTTTCTTGCCACAGTTGTTGAGTGAATCACTGCAGCTTTTAAGTGAGTAACATGGTTGTTATGTGAGTCTGGTTTCCTCATTGACTTCGTTCGTCAGAAGGTAGCAAAAAGTGATCACATGATCCCGTCTGGGACACTGCCACCGTCATAAATACATGCCAGTTGCCAAGCATCCAAATTGGGGATGATGCAAGAGTCATCAATCCCCTTTTTCAGTGCCACTGAAACAGAATAACAGAATTGGAAGGGACCTTAGAGGTCTTCTAGTCGGATCTCCTGCTCAAGCAGGAGGCCCTGTACCATTTCAGACAAATGGCTGTCCAGTCTCTTCTTAAAAGCCCCCAGTGATGGAGCACTCTCAACTTCTGAAGTTGTTCCACTTCAAACAGTCAATAAATGAATGGTTATAAGCAGGGGTGGGCTTCAAAAATTTTAGCAAGGGGTTCTTTGCCCGGTTGCTGTGTGGGCGTGGCCTAGTCAGCCTCCTGCACCACAGCGGTAGGGGGGCTTTTTTTGCCCTCCCCGGGCTCCGGAGGCTTTCCTCGAGCCTCCGGAAGGGCAAAAATGGCCTCCACAGGCTCCGGAGGCCCTCTGGAGACTGGAAAAGGGTCTTTCCGAACTTCTGGTAGGCCCGTTTTTCACCCTCCCCGAGCCTTTGTGCATGCCCTGCACTTACCTGCATCTAAAACAGGCTGCATGGGGATTCCTGGGAGGGGCGGGATGAGGTGGGCGGGGTCAGCCAGGAGTGGGATTTGGGGGTTCTCCGAACTGCACAGAATCTTAGCTGGAGGTTCTCCCGAACCCCTGTGAACCCTCAGCAGCCACCCCTGGTTATAAGTCAAGGACTACCTGTTACCATTTTCTGCATTTGAACCAATTAACTGATTAGATCAATTGTACAGCATCAGCATCTCAGTCTCAAGTGTGAGAGTAGTCAAGGCTTCGTAAACTGCTGTTGTGGTCTGCCAGCAGCCTGCAGAGCTGGCAGCGGAGTCGGACAGCGATGAGGCTGAGGAAGAACATGGGCCAGTCCTGGAGGCTGGGGAAGGCCTGGATGAGGGCTTTGTGTCGGATGCAGAGATGGGGCCCAGGCCATCGGGGAGTGAAGTGCAGACTCCAGAGCCTCCAGAGACTGATAGGAGTGAGGCAGAGGAACAGGAGGAGCCTGTTCCTAATGCACGTGTGAGAAGAGCTGCCAGAAGGCAAGACCAGCTCAAGCAAAGAGGACAACTCGGGAGTAGGGCCAAGAGATGATTGGCCCCACCCCTAAGGTTTAAAACAGACCAGCAACGGCATTTGGGCTTTGCCGGAAAACAACATTGGTAGCTTCGTCGTCTTCTTCATCTACGTCTTGCATTTATTTTTGTATCTGGGACTTCTGAACGTTTGCCAAGAAAGGCCTTTGGCAGTTTGCCTAATTGGACCAAGGTTTGCGATAGGACTGAGGAATTTGTGTTGGGAGGAATTTGCTTTACTTTAGTTGAACGATGCTGGGAATGAAGTAATTCTCAGCTGTTCGAATAAAGTTTGTTTTTTCACTGACTGATTTTCCTATTACTTACTTGGGCCTGGGTCACAACAACTGCCACTACGGCATCTCACTGTGTCACCCAGCCCAGTGAGATTCAGAGGGTTTGGAGACTGGGCCATAATCAGCGTCTGCACTAAAAGGAACTCTTGTCATAATAAGAGGAGGCATGTCAACATGTCATGACCCAGGTCCTGCCTGTTATGTCACAAAAGGAGCGGGGAATTTACAACACAACTCACACTTTTGTCATTCCCTCCCCTTCTGTAAGTGTCCATCTGGCCAGAGCAACTGGGAGCTGCAGTGACCCAACCCACTCAGTCACAAAAAAAGCTAACCAAGGTTTATACTAACTCAGCCAATACAGCTGCTGCGGCTTTAACCAACCTGGTTAAATGTAGAAGACACCAACATTGGTTAGTCTGGACAAATATTGTTTTTTTTTTAAAAAAAACTGTTTTAAACTGGTTTTTTGGAGGTTGTGTTTGAATTATGTTGGCTGTTTAGCTTTGTGTTTTAATTGTGTGTGCTGCCCAAAATCCCGGTCATGAGATAAGCCGTCATATAAATTATTACGTATTTATTTATTACTAGAGTTCTGTGCTGCCCATTTTGCCAAGGCAACTCCTGGTGGCTAGATAAATAAATTTAATTAGATTCTATTAGAGAACCAGATACCATAAATCATTAAACAAATATGATGCTACCGGTACCAGATTCAGTGTCAGGTTTTTTTGCCATAGACTAACATCGTTTTCTGATCGCCATCTTGGATGAAATGCACTGCATAAATATAGACCATCATTCTAAAAAGCAGAGCTAGTTGTCAAGAGTTGATGGGGTGCATCTCTTCAAATTATGCCCCGTGGGGGGAGGGGCAAGATAAATAGGGCCACCACCACAGAGCCATCAGGACGTAGGGTTGGGGGAGAACAGGAAGGGAAGACAAAGAAGGAAGATTGGGCTGCTGCTGTTAGGATTGAAAAAGGAGAATTTGGTTTGAACTTTCCACCAACTTTCAGTGCTATTATTGCTGTGGCAGAATTAAAACAAAAGACAATACTGTAATGCCACTGAAGCTTCTAATGCTATTATTTTTACGGTATTTATAATTTATTTCATTATTTTTGTTTTACTATTTTATTATCCTATTTATATATTATTTTATTAATCATTTGTTTTTGTTTTTTTACTTTATATATTTAAATTTTACTTTGTTTTATGATGGTATTATTTTATTATAGGTAAAGGTAAAGGTTCCCCTCGCACACATGTGCTAGTTGTTCCCGACTCTAGGGGGCGGTGCTCATCTCCGTTTCAAAGCCGAAGAGCCAACGCTGTCCAAAGATGTCTCCGTGGTCCTGTGGCCGGCATGACTCAACACCGAAGGTGCATGGAGTGCTGTTACCTTCCCACCAAAGTGTTCCCTATTTTTCTACTTGCATTTTTTACGTGCTTTCGAACTGCTAGGTTGGCAGAAGCTGGGACAAGTAACGGGAGCTCACCCCGTTACGCGGCACTAGGGATTTGAACCGCTGAACTGCCGACCTTTCGATTGAGACGCTCAGGGTCTTAACCACTGAGCCACCGCATCTCTTTGTTTTATTATATTTGCATGCTATTATTTATTAACATTTTATTTCATTATGTTGCATTATTTTGTTTTTATTTGGCTATTTGTATTCTACAAAGGAAAAATGCGTAGGCCGATGTTGTCTTTGTCACAAGTATACTAGCTGTCAAGTTTCCGAAAGATGCCCTAATTAATTCATGAGCCATGATCCAAACTTCAAAGGAAATATATTCATTTATTAGGAGCAACATTCTGGCAATACTCGGATGCAGTTAGGACTGATCCTATGTAGATTTACGTTCCCCTATGACCCTGTCTCTCCCCTCCTCTCTGGCCATGTCATAAATCACATTCTCCAAATAACCATTTTGGCTGGCTGTGAAACCTAACACCCTCCTTCTGATTGCGGTCAGAAAGAATGTATGGAATTCACTTCAGTTCTCCCTCCCTCCTGCTCATGGCAACTTGAAAGCTTTGCAAGTTGACATTAGCTATGGATTTATATATAGGTAGCCCTCGAGTTTTGTCCTATGGTTGTAGTTTGTGACAGTTGTAAAGCAGGTCAGTCATGTGACTGAACCAATTTAACCATATTTTTTTTGTGGCGGTGGTTACATGAATCGCTGTGATTGTTAAAGGTGACCATTGGAACTTCAAATATGCGTTGTAAGAACCTTCCAGGTAGGTCTGCTGGAACCTTGAATCGTCACTAACAACTGGTTGTAAGTTGAGGAATACATGTGTATGATTGTGTAGGTATATGTATATAGTATGTGTGTGTAGGTATTTATGTGTGCGTGTTGTATTTCTACCTCACATTTCCTTCAATTGATCCAGGTGGTATACAGTATAGATCAGTGGTTCTCAGCCTGTGGTCTGCAGACTCCTGGGTGGCCGCGATGTCATTACAGGCGGTCCGTGAAGATATGAAAAAAATGTTATGATTTAAATCTTGAGGTAGGTCTTGGGGGTCCGTGGCCAGAAAAGGTATTTAAAGAAGGTCCATGGTGAAGAAAAGGTTGAATACCATTGACATGGAGTATTCTCTATGTACACTATGTATCTATGTATGTGAAAATATTTACAGATCCCTCGCATCCTGAGCATAAACTGTTTCAACTCCTACCCTCAAAACGACGCAATAGAGCCCTGCACACCAGAACAACTAGACACAAGGACAGTTTTTTCCTGAACACCATCACTCTGCTAAACAATTCCCTCAACACTGTCAAACTATTTACTAAGTCTGCTCTACTATTAATCTTCTCATCATTCCCATCACCCATCTCCTCCCACTTATGACTGTAACCTTGTTGCTGGTATCCTTACGATTTATATTGACTGTTTCCTAATATGATTTGATTGCTTATTTGTTCCCTGTGACTATCATTAAGTGTTGTACCTTATGATTCTTGACGAACGTATCTTTTCTTTTATGTACACTGAGAGCATATGCACCAAAGACAAATTCCTTGTGTGTCCAATCACACTTGGCCAATAAAGAATTCTCTTCTCTTCTCTTCTCTTCTCTTCTCTTCTCTTCTCTTCTCTTCTCTTCTCTTCTCTTCTCTTCTCTTCTCTTCTCTTCTCCACTTCCATTTTATCCTTAGAACAGTCTTGTGAGGTAGCCTGGACTGAGTGAAATGATGTCTCCTTGTGTGGTTGGACTTGAATTGATCTCCCCAGACCTCTGGTCACCTTCTTATATTGGCTGCCTTTCTCACAAGATTGATAGGCATCAGCCCATATAACCATGAGAGCTAGCACCTTGTAGGATTCGTGCCCTGACCTGATAGCTGATTCTGCTAAGAAGGACTGGCGAGAGGCCCAGATCTCGCACCGAGAGGTAGAGAGCGAGGCCAGCAAGTAGGTTAACACATTATAGGATGGATGGCTTAACCCGAAGCACAGCAGGGGGAGGGAAGATGAATTAACTCTGTCTGCTTAACCAGAGTTTGGGAGCTGGGTGTGATCGATTGCCCATCCATTCCGATTACTTCCACAGCAATGCCTGAAGCTGGATCAATCTCACCAATGCAGGGGCATTTCCACAGAATGATGGATCCCCCTCCTGACTGCAGTTGCCCCAAGGAGATCCGGGGCTTCTGTGCAAAGATGATGTGGACAGGCTGAGTCTCCCTCTCACACTCCACCCTGCGCATAACAGCAGTAGCAGATGTCACCCCTTACCCTAAGCCAGTACTGGTGCCCATGCACAAGTCCTGGGATAAATGCTCTGCAGAAAATGTCCTATGCCCTTTTTCCTACTAGAAGAGAAGAGGAGAGGAGAGGAGAGGAGAGGAGAGGAGGGGAGGGGAGGGGAGGGGAGGGGAAGGGAGGAGAGGGGAGGGGAGAGGAGAGGGGAGAGGAGAGGGGAAGGGAAGGGAAGGGAAGGGAAGGGAAGGGAAGGGAAGGGAAGGGAAGAGAAGAGAAGAGAAGAGAAGAGAAGAGAAGAGAAGAGAAGAGAAGAGAAGAGAAGAGAAGAGAAGAGAAGAGAAGAGAAGAGAAGAGAAGAGTTGGAAGGGACCTTGGAGGTCTTCTAGTCCAACCCTCTGCTTAGGCAGGAACCCCTACACCACTTCAAACAAATGGTTATCCAATCTCTTCTTAAAAACTTCCAGTATTGGAGCATTCACAACCTCTGGAGGAAAGTTGTTCCACTGTGCTCATCTCCATTTCAAAGCCAAAGAGCCAGCGCTGTCCGAAGACGTCTCCGTGGTCATGTGGCCGGCATGACTCAACGCCGAAGGCGCATGGAGCACTGTTACCTTCTCACCAAAATGTTCCCTATTTTTCTACTTGCCTTTTTTACGTGCTTTCAAACTGCTAGGTTGGCAGAAGCTGGGACAAGTAACGGGAGCTCACTCTGTTATGCGGCACTAGGGATTCGAACCGCTGAACTGCCGACCTTTCGATCGATAAGCTCAGCGTCTTAGCCACTGAGCCACTGCGGCGGGACACTAAATAGGAGATGTTTATGTTGCCCACCCCTCTCTGGCCTGTAAGTGCTAACTAGGGGTGAAAATCCTCCAGCCCGCCCACCCTAAATGCACTTTCCTGGAGTTCATTTATCCTGAAGAGCCCTGCAAATAGAGGGCTGCCGTTTAAGAATTCTTCAAAGGAACGGTAGGACTTTGTGGGGGTAGGTCTTATTGTCCTTGGGCAAACAAGCAGTCATCTGTCATTTATACTGACCCCCCCCCCCTGATCAGCAGTCAATGACAGCTCCCAGCTGTCTGGGCTGAGCCCAAACTGCTTGTTTTCCCTGCCCTCCTCCTGCTCCTGCTCCTCCTCCTCTTCCTCCTGCTCCTCCTCCTTTTCTTCTCATGGAAATAAACCATTCAGGAGCATCCAGTCCCAAAGCTGCCTTCCAAGAACAACCTCAGCCTCCCGCAACAGCCCGTTTCATCCGCTGCCAACAAAGCAAAGGGGCTTCCTTCTGTTCTTCTCCAGCAGCTGCCCTTTCCGTCACAATAGACCGCAGAACTGAGACCGTACCAAGCACAAGGATGGCCTTTCTTACACCATCGAAGCCGTCCAGGTGACAAACTCCTCCGATGGGAGTTTGTGACAAGCGGAGAAATCCCTGCAGCCTTTTCTTCCCCCGCCACCGGTTCTCACTCAACCTGGTCAAAGGGCATTGGCTTTCCAAGAAGAAAACATGGGTGAATTGTCCAGGGATAGAAGCAGGTGTGAAATGCTCCCGGTTCGGACCGGATCACCCGATCCGGTAGTGATGGCGGCGGGTGGTTCAGAGAACCGGTAGCAAAAATCCCTGCGCGCCCCCACCCCATCATGCCCAGCTGAGCCGCACGATCATCAGAGGCTTTTTTTTTTTACTTTTAAAAGCATTTTTTCTACAACTTCTTCCACTGAAAAAAATGCTTTTAAAAGTAAAAAAAAAAAAAAAGCCTCTGATGATCGCGTGGCTCAGCTGGGATTGTCAGAGCCTTTTCAAAGCATTTTTTTAATCACCTCTTCCCTGGAAGAGGTTGCAGAAAAAAATGCTTTAAAAGTCTCTCTGCCGATCAGGCAACTCAACTGGGATCATCAGAGAGACTTTTAAAGCATTTCTTTTCTGCAACCTCTTCAGCGGAAGAGGTGGTTTAAAAAATGCTTTGAAAAGGCTCTGACAATCCCAGCTGTGTTGCCCGATCGGCAGAGGCTTTTCAAAGCATTTTTTTGCATTTGCAGAAAAAATGCTTTGAAAAGTTTTTTTTTTAAAAAAAAAGTTGGCCATGCCCACCCAGTCACATTACCCCCACCACCACCAAGCCACGCCCACAGAACCGGTAGTAACAAATTTTACATTTCACCCCTGGATGGAAGCATCATGATGTATGTACAGGCAGTTCTTGACTTACAGCAGTTCATTTAGCGACCATTCAAAGTTACAATGGCACTGGGGGAAAAAACTGACTTAGGACCATTTTTCACACCCTTACGACCGTTGCGGCATCCCCTTGATCACATAATCGAAATTCAGATGCTCGGCACCCGGCTCAGTTGCGGTGTCCCAGGGTCACGTCATTCCCCCTTTGCGACTTTCTGATGAGCAAAGTCAACGGGGGAAGCCAGCAACCCCATTGCTACCTTAACAACTGCAGAGATTCACTTAGCCACTGTGGCAAGGAAGGTCGTAAAATGGGGCAAAGCTCACTTAGCGACTTAAAATTTTGGGCTCAGTGGTGAACGTAAGTCACGGGCTACCTATATTTCCAGAAGAAATATCACTTTCACTGCTAACTTTTTCCAGACCAAGTGCCCAAAGCGAATGCGCACACGCCTGAACCCCCCAAATGCAATGCCCCATGCATGCGCCCCCCCGCACATGTACACATGGCACCCCTGCATGCGCCCTCCCCACGCGTGTGCATGCAGCACCCCCGCATGTGTCTCGCCCCCCCCATGCATGTATGGCAGAGACCCAATGACCAGCTGGCTGGTGGGAGGCGTGTGGCCAGAAATGGCCCGTTTGCCGACTTCCAGTCCCAGCAGAAGTTGGCAACCGGGCCGTTTACGGCCTCCAAAGGGCCTCGAGGGGGGTGGGGTGGCGAAGGCCGTTTTCGTCCTCCCCAGGCTCCTAGAGAGGCTCTGGAGCCTGGGGAGTGCAAAAAATGGGTCTGCCAGGCCCACTGTGCCATCATGTGCCAAAAGCGGGGGGAGTGCAGGGGCAGGGCGCATAGAATTATGGGTGTGAGCACATGTGCACGCAACCCCCCCATGCTCCCCCCCGCCTTTGGCACGCAATGGCAAAAAGGTTAGCCATCACTGCCATATACCATTTCAGACAATTATCCAATCTTTTCTTTAAAAACTCCAGTGATGGCGCACCCACAACTTCTGAAGGCAAGCCATTCCACTGATTAATTCTCACTGTCAGGAAATTTCCTCTTAGTTCTACTTGGTTTCCTTAAATAAATTTCCATCCACTGCTTCTTGTCCTGCCTTCAGGTGCTTTGGAGAATAGGTTGACCATCCCTTAGTATAATAGTACAGCCTTTATTGTCATTTTACATCATGTGTACGACAAAATTGGTTTTAAAAAAAAATATCTTCCTTGTGGTAGCCCGTTAGATATTTGGAAGACCGCTATCATGTCCTTCTTTTCATTAAACTACAGACAGACCTCTTTGCCATTAATATTAAGGTCAAAGATAAAATTGGAAAGCAGAGAAAATACCTTTGGGAAGATGAGGGGATAAAAAAAAATTATGGACTGTGCAGAAATGAATAGATTGACTTTAAGGATTAAAGATAGGGAAGAGATAGAGTATTATAGAATATGGAACTGTTTCTATTATTGGTTGGAAAAGAGATATCAAAAATAAAAGCTTTATGGTTATATTTAAAAATTTGATAGGTAGAATTTTGTTTTAGTAAGGAGATATTAAAATGGTTTGTATAAAGATCAAGATAGAAGAAAGTTCCTTTTTTGGAAGAAGAAGAATGACCGAAGATAACACCGAGATGTCACAGGGACGGGGTGACAGATGTACTAAATGTTTGTTTGTTTTTATAAAAAATAATAAAAAGTTATATACAATATATATATATATATAGACTACATCTTTCCTTTTTCACAGTCTGTTTGAGCTGTTTCATTGCAATGATTTTCTGATACTTTCCCCAAACAGATTGTCCTTTGAAGCCCATTTCTCTTCATGGCGATACCATGGCCTGCAGGAGAAGACAGGTCCAGACTGCAGTGATTTTACAGTTGAGATGCCCTCTAGAGGTCTTGGGTATCCTTGCTTTCCCCGTCAACTTTCTATCCTCCATATGCTCTGGACTGTAATTCTCACAGTTTATTGTCAGTGCCCCTACAGCCCGAGGCTAATGGGAATGAAAGTTCAAAACTTCTGGAGACCACCAAATTGCCTGTCCCTGTGATTAATGATTTTGGGTTAAGATGTGTGAAGGACTCTGCTCCATATCAACACGGCTAATTGCATCCATCTCTGAGAACTTGTCTCTGTAGCACGTTGCAGTCTTAGCGGACACTGTTATACGTGCTCTTCATTGGTGGCACCCGGATTATGGATGCCACCAAAGAAAACTTCTGGAATTGGCTGCAGCAAAACAGTGATTGCTCTCGGGTGAGTGTTTGTATTGCATGTATGTTTTATTTGGGGGAAATAATGCAAATTCTGCCTCATGAATTGCACAGTTTTACTGTTATTTCCTCACAAAGCTCAGTAGAAATCATGCCTCCATTTCACCAATGTTGGGCTGCCAGACTGTGGAAAATAAACCACCAGCAGGCGGTAGGCTATAGATGGCTCACTCTTGCTTTGGTGATGGCTTAATCCTAATAAATAAGCATCAGACTTCGAATTAAACTGAAACAGTCTCCTTTTGAATCCTCTATCCAGGGTTGTCTATGGAATACAGTCCAAAAAGTGAAGATGATGGCTGAAAGGGTGTAATTGAAATTCTGCCTTGACACACTAAAAAACAAGTAGAGCTTCCATTATACCCGTGATGGCGAACCTATGGCACGCGTGCCACAGGTGGCACGTGGAGCCATATCGGTGGGCATGCGAGCTCTGCTCCGGCGCGCATGCGTGCGCCAGCCAGCTGATTTTAGGCCTTCTGGGCCCACTGGAAGCAGGGAAACAGGCTGTTTCCTGCCTCCGGAGGGCCTGGGGGAGGTGGGGAAGGCCTGTTTTTCGCTCTCCCCAGGCACCAAAGCCTCTCTAGGAGCCTGGGTAGGACGAAAACAGCCTTCCCCACACCCCCTGGAGATCCTCCAGAAGCCAGAAATGGCCCGTTTGCTGACTTCTGGTCCCAGCAGAAGTTGGCAAACAGGCCGTTTCTGGCCTCTCCAGGCTCCTAGAGAGGCTCTGGAGCCTAGGGACCGCAAAAAACGGGTCTGTCCACTGTGCCATTGCGTGCCAAAAGCGGGGGGAGCGCGGGCAGGTCACGTGCACATGGGCGGGGGCAGTGCGCATAGAATTATGGGTGTGGGCACATGCATGTGTGCCCCCCCGTGCTCTCCCCCCGCCTTTGACACACAATGGCAAAAAGGTTAGCCATCACTGCATTATTCCATCGCAACCACTATCTTGACTTTTGCAGTTATATATTTCAGATAACCCCATTTCTGACTTTTTTTTAAAAAATTGATCTATTTTATTTTCCCCCTAAAGTTTTTTTTAAAAAAATTGTATTTTAATTTTAACTCTTTCTGTGAACCCCTTGAAAAGGTGAGTCAAAGTGACGCAGGGCTGAAGGCAGTCAGTCAATCCATCATCCAGGGTGTTAGAGAAATCATTCAAGATGGGTTTTAATCAGAGGTGGGTTTCAACAGGTTCTGACCAGTTCTGGAGAACCGGTAGCGGAAATTTTGAGTAGTTCGGAAAACCTGTAGTAAAAATTCTGACTGGCTCCACCCCCATCTATTCGCTGCCTCCCAAGTCCCAGCTGATCGGGAGGAAATGGGGATTTTGCAGTATCCTTCCCCTGGAGTAGGGTGGAAATGGAGATTTTACAGTATCCTCCCCCTGCCACGCCCACCAAGCCATGCCACGCCCACCAAGCCATGCCACACCCACAGAACCGGTAGTAAAAAGATTTGAAACCCATCACTGGTTTTAATGTAAAATAAGGACATTTTAAATCCCTACACGACCCCAAAAGAACACCTTGTCAGGCCAAACACAAATAATCTTACCTTCCACCAGGGACGTTAACAAGGTGACGTTTGCTGCTTTGCGCCTTCCAGCGGGTAGATTTAACCCTATCTTCTCCAACCTTTCTCTTAAACATCTTCCACCATTTTTAGATTTTGCCCTAAAAACAGGAAAGCAGAAAAACGAAACAATCTGAATGGGATTTAAAAACAAACAAACAAACTAAGGAACCAAATCACCCTTAATTTCCAAAATCTGTTCTTCAACAATTCTAGGAAGAGACTTAGGACTGTTTGTAAATTTTGCAATTAAATTATGGTTCACGGTTTGGTAACGACTTCTTACATGCATCAAAATTAATATAAAAAACACATACAGATGGTCCTTGCTTGACTGCTCACTTAGCAACCATTCAAATTACATCAGACCACCCCAGAGCTACTTACAAAGCAGTTGTGGACTTCTAATGACTGCGCCCCCTCCCCCACCCCATGGTCATGTGATCACATTTTTGGCACTTGGCAATCAGCTTCCATATACATCTGTTTGCAATGTCCCATGGTCACGTGACTGCAATTTTTGGTGTTTCTTGCCAATTTCCGGTGTCTGCTTCCAGTTTCTAGCACAAAAAATGCCCACTGAGTCAAACGAATCCATTTAACAATTCTGACGTTCATTAAATGACAGCGGAGTACACTTAATGACCATGGTGTTTGCTTAAGGACCACTGCAAAAAAGATTGTAAAATCGGTCACGGTCACATGGTGACTCACTAACGGACGCCACCACTTATGACTGTAATTCTGGGTTCAATTAACAGTTGTAAGTCTAGGTCCTAAGACTACCTACCCTGTTTCCCCCAAAATAAGACATCCCCCAATAATAAGCCCAATCGGGCTTTTGAGCGCATGGCAATAAGGCCAAGTGCTCATTTCAAGGTTCAAAAAAAAAATAAGACAGGGTCTTATTTTCAGGGAAACACGGTAGATAGGTAGGTAGGTAGGTAGATAGAGATAGAGAGATAAATGATATATATGTATGTATGTATAGATAATAAATGATAAATCAATAGATGATAGATAGATAGATAGATAGATAGATAGATAGATAGATAGATAGATGATAGATAGATAGATAGATAGATAGATAGATAGATAGATAGATAGATAGTAGGTAGGTAGATACAGAGAGAGATAAATGATATATATGTATGTATATATAGATGATAGATCAATAGATGATAGATTGATAGATGATAGATGACAGATAGATAAATAGATAGATAGAGAGAGAGAGAGAGAGAGAGAGAGAGAGAGAGAGAGATACTGTAGATAGAAAGAAAGAAGGTAGATAGGTAGGTAGATAGATAGATAGCTATAGATAGATATAGAGATAGATGATAGATAGATAGATAGATAGATAGATAGATAGATAGATAGATAGATAGATAGATAGATAGATAGATAGATAGATGATAGATAGATGATAGATAGATAGATAGATAGATAGATAGATAGATAGATAGAGATGATAGAAGATAGTGAGAGATATAAATAGATGATAGAGATGACAGATACCCTGTTTCCCCCAAAATAAGACATCCCCTGATAATAAGCCCAATCGGGCTTTTGAGCGCATGGCAATAAGGCCAAGCACTTATTTCAGGGTTCCAAAAAATATAAGACAGGGTCTTATTTTCGGGGAAACACAGTATATATTGTAGTCGTATGGAAACCTGGGGGCAATTTGTTCTGGCTAAGATTTGACCAAGATACTTTAGCTGACCATCTTCTTATTTATTTTTTTAATTACTTATTTATTCAGTTTATATGGTGCCCATCGCAAATTTACAACTGTAAAAACAGACCCTTCGGTCACAGTTTTAACAAACCAAACAAATGAACGTTGTGAATTCCTACCGCCGAAGGACGCCACCAAGGAGAGAAGCGTTGAGGCATTCTGGGGGCGAGAGCCTCCTCTGAACTTCACCCACGGTCACTTTGTACTTGGAGGTGGAGCTGAGGAGGGACAACCGTCCTGGAACGGAGCAGAAGACTTCGCTTGGATTGGTCACCCCTCCTATCAGGGTGTCCTTGTTCATGGTCAGGGAAGAGATGGTGGTCCCGTTGGCCTTCGAAGGGATAGGCACTAGAAGATCAGGACAAATGACGAATGAAGGAGTGACAGCTATAACAAAGCATGGGTTCATTTAGGATTAAGCAGCCATAATAACACAGCTGTTGTTCTGATCTAGGCTTCCTTAGAAAGTATAAAGCACAATCTTAGTCCCGCAAAACCTCTTTAATTCATACGGCTATAAATCATTTCCATTTACAGTCCGCAAGCCTTGATAAACAATGTATCTCAGGGGGCTTTTCTGGGATGAAATGATGGGCAGCCTGCATAAGCTTCTTTGGAAGCAAAAAGACAATATACGCACAATAAATGAATAAGCCCAAGGAATTCTTATTATTTAGTTCCTGGCCAAAACTTTCTTAAAACCACCAAAGAACCATCAAAGAAACACCAAGAACACTCCCACCAACACTAGTATATAAAAATAAGAGCAAATCCCACTCCCTTCTAGCTCTGATGATATTATCTAGTTTGGTAATTAAATGCCACCAAGCTCAGAGAACTCTAAGGACCCCATAGCTCTCTTCAAACTTTTTACTATGCTATAAAACTTTGGAACACCCAGCTCTACCAATCCTCTCTTTTGATTAAAAAAAACAAAACAAAGAAAGAAAACTTCCTCACTCGTAACCTTTAATTTGTTTTGACAACAAGATCCTCAGTGTTTCTCAAACTTGGCAAGTTTCTGATCGGCCAACTTCAACTCCCACAGTTCCCTAGCCAGTGTGAGGAATTCTGGGAGTTGAAATCCACTCATTTTAAAGTTGCCAAGTTTGAGGAACACAGCTCTACATCATGTATAGTATGTGATGCCTGGGAACGTGTACAAAAACAACTTACATAAGCTAGTGTTCTTACACAGCAAAGGATAGATTAAGTGGCGTGACCCATTTTGCAGCCAATAAAATGCATCCTTGTGAATGCATAAGCTCATCATGAATAGTGAAGTATGAATTAAGAATTTAGACAGTGTCCACGTCACGTGGCTTCCCAACCAGGATTGCTTATACGAATGGTAGAGAAGGTTTTCAAAGCAATCTCCCATTGGGAGGGAATCAAAACTAATAGCTCCACATGGGCTCAGACTAGGATGAAGAAATGTGTCAGTTGTGGTTTGTCTCCCTTTTTAATTTTTCAGTTCTAAGGTCACTCAATCCTCTTTCAGTTTGTTTTTTAAAGCATGTATTACAGACAGTCCTCAACTTATAACCATTCATTTGGTGACTGTTCAAAATTACGACAACCCTCAAAACAGTGGCATGCAACTGTCCCCCGCACTTATGACTTATGCCACAGCATCTCCACAATCACATGATCAAAATTCGGGCCCTTGGCAATTGTATTTACAACGGTTGCAACATGCTAGGATCATATGTGTCAGCCACCAGACGTTGCACCCCACATGACCCCTGGGATGATTTATGCCGGACAATTGGGGGAAGGATTTTGGGGATGCTTTCTATATGTAATTTTCACGCCTTTTGCCTCAGACCTTGCTTTTCTTTGCTTGCATTCAGTTCATACTCAGTAAAAGTACTTTTCTCTATGAAAATGGAGTCGGGGTTTTTCTTTCTTGAGTATTGAAAGGAGGCAAGCCTGATAATATGATTGTTACTTGCAACCTCCCCAGCTGGCTTCTGACATGCTAAGTCAATGGGTGGGAGCCAGATTCGCAACGACCACAGGATTCACTGAATTTCAGTGATTCACTTAACAACCATGGCAAAAGGGTCGTAAGATTGGGTGTGATTTACTTAACAACCGCCTTGCTTAGCAACCAAAATTCTTGTCTCAGTTGTAGTCGTAACTTGAGGATTAGGTCATTGTTAGGTCATTCTGTGCATAATTCTTTTAACATGCCCATTTGGTTTGCGATTTTGACCAATATACAGTTTTTGCCAATAAACTTTTGTACATAGTTTTCAGGTAAATTTCCCTAGTATGCTTTTTAAAAAAAAAAAAAAAAAAACCTGACAAGCTGCACTAAAAAATCTTGTAATGCTTTTTGCTTGTTTCACGATTTTTAAAAGATCCATTAAAATAAAACCAACTTCATTTGTTATTTACAACTTCTCTTAAAATGCAATATTTTAATCCTAATTTATCTTAATGCATGCATATTTCCTTGATGTATAGATCCTGATGCTTTGCACATTTATAAGTATGAGTTTTCCCCTTCCTTAAACTGGATGAAGACCTGACTCTTGGTTTCAATTACAACTTAGTTCTTTAATCAGTTTGGGTGTTTAAGATTTTAATAGCTACTTTGGCTACTAGTTTACTGCTTGTATTTTCAGTTATTATGAGCCCAGTTCAAATTGGATTTATATGCAGTCCAATTACAATAATACCATATTAGATTTGTAACTGATATAATTTCTTTAATTCAAAGCAGATAGAATCCAGCAGCCACTAGTTTTTTGAACGCTGAGGAAACTTTTGGTATGGCATTTTCGGAAGTTTCTGAAACAGGTGTTGACTTATGGATCTGCCCCATATTTTAAATATATTCTGAATCAACATGTTTTGAATTATCTGTAAACGCATGTGGTTAGGAACCATTTGGTATGTCTCCTTCTGGATGAAATCTATGCCGTGGCATATGTCAAGAATGTTCTTTTTTGACTTTTGATTTTAATAGTTCTTGCTTGGAACTATCAGAAATCCTAAAATTATTAAGAAGCTCATAATGGTGGATTATAACATTTGAACTTTATAAAACACTTTATTTTCAGAGCTCTAATTAATCGTTGTGGAAAAAACTGAAATATTATCAGTATCAATCAATCAGAATTTATTACAGCCATAGATCAGAAACCATATATTATCAGTATTATTAAGCAGTATTTTGTTAGATTGCAATGGCATTACACTGTTACAACCATTAATTGATAAAATATTTATAATCTGTTTCACAAATAACCTGTATCGGCATAACTAACCAGTCTTCCCTTCCAGAGGTGGGTTTCAGCAGGTTCTGACCAGTTCTGGAGAACCGGTAGTGGAAATTTTGAGTAGTTCGGAGAACCGGTAGTAAAAATTCTGACTGGCCCCGCCCCCATCTATTCTCTGCCTCCCGAGTCCCAGCTGATCGGGAGGAAATGGAGATTTTGCAGCAACCTTCCCCTGGAGTGGGGAGGGAATGGAGATTTTACAGTATCCTTCCCCTGCCACGCCCACCAAGCCATGCCACGCCCACCAAGCCACACCCACAGAACCGGTAGTAAAAAATTTTGAAACCCACCACTATTCCCTTCCCTTCTTTTCCCCTTATGCCAGTTTAAATCCTACATCACAGTCGACAATCCATGCTTCTGATGAAGCGACCCCGTGTCTTTTAATAAGATTTTGTTAGTCTGAAAAGCTGTTGCCAAGTTCCTTCAGATCTATAACAGGGAAAGCAGATGAACGGCATGTTATGTTTTATAGAGATTTGTGTTTATGCTTTGTTTACCTGGAAATCGATTCCTAGAAACTCTCACAAGTGATAAATTTGACCGCATATTATACAGGGACACAATAGAAAGAAGATAAACAGGCTGATTACGGACTTTACTAAACATCCATTATGGACTGATTACGGAAACTGGACTTTCTGGTTTATCTTTGAAGGCGTATCGCTTCTCATCCAAAGAGCTATTCATAATTATATTCATAATTATATTCAAAAGTATTCATAACTATTCAGTTTATGCTTATATCTGTTACCTATTACACGCTCGACAAAATAAATAAATAAAGCTTCTTTGAAGGCACATCACTTCTCATCCAAGAAGTCTTCAAAGAAAAACCAGAAAGTCCAGTTGCCTCTGGAAAAAGCACCTTTGGGACAACCATGACTTGGATGGCTGAGAATCTCCACAGACATTAAGCAGATTAAAATTATTTTAGTCAACTAATTTAGTCAAATTTAGTTAGTAATTTGAGCTTTAGGTTGCATTGTGATGCTTTGTTTACCTGGGTTTTGATGCCTAGAAATTCTCGCAACTGGCAAATTTCACAATGTATTAAATAAGGATTGAACGGAAAGAAGATTAAAAAAAGTTGATTAAAGTTATCTTAGTCAAATAATTCAGTTAACGATTTGAGCTTTAGGCTGTGTTTTGAAGCTTTGTTTACCTGAGTGTAGATTCCTAGGAACTCTCACTGGTGGAAATTTGACAATATATTAAATAGAGACACAATGGAAGGAAAATAAACAATAGTCGGTAAAGCCCTGTCAGGATTAGGATTAATTGGGCTTTTGATAATCTCATTATTTTGGATCAACTTTGTTCTGATAGGGCTGTTTTAAAATGTTTGTAGAACTTAGAACTGATTTTGATTTCTCTGAGAATTCTTCTTCCTATATTCGTTAAGTCCCTTTTATTCAGATTGTTTTGCTTTGATCTCATTCTGAAATCCTTTTGAAGGTTCCTAAAGCAACTGATCTTTTTCTTAAGAAGTTGAAGGAAGTTGATAGGATTGATGTGAACTCCCTCCCTCCCTAGCCTTTGGAATAACAACATTCTGTTTTTATTAAACCAGTGGAAGGTTGCTTTAAAAGAATAGGAAAGTCATTTCCTTCTATCTTAAGTGAGGTTAATACAGCAGAAAAATTCTTTCACATATTCTGGATATCCAAGGGAATGTTTAGTAAGGGTTATTGCTTATTGGAGATGCAATTCAGGAATTGAAATATTAATTCACATGGTCTGGACTTGTTTTTGTATACCAAATTCAGGGTTGAACTTTATAGGACTATAAATATTGTTGTAGTCTCGTGTTCTTTTTCCATTGTTTATTTTATGGTACTATTATTTTACTTCTGTTTACACTCCTTTCATTTTCTTCCTTTTTAGTATTGTAAACAGATAGAGTAGCTCCATGGAGAGATAGGTGGCAAATAGATTTAAACAACAACAACAGCAAGAACAACAATGAAAATAATCATAATGATAATGATAATAATACGATTTTAAATTAATTGTACATAAAGGAAATCTGTATTTTGTGGGCTAGATTCCCTGTATCTAAATTTCAGATATTGTGATTGTTTCGTGCAGAAGTATGGTTAAAATAATTATTATCCAAAATTGGAAGGATAAATCTACACACTGATTTGCAGCCACAACATACATACAGTCAGTCAAAATTTGAATTGCCCAAAAAGCCCAGGAAAAGATCAAATTTTTGGAGTTGTTTTGTTTTTGAGATAGTCTTTTTCCTTACTCTCCTAATTATAACACAATGTTTTGTTAACTGTAGTATGCAATTCTTCCCCCCCCCGCCACCGGCTAATTAGTTTGATGCTATAAAAAGACGTTTTTAAAAAAGAATTTAAAACTACAGGTAATTCTCAATTTACAACCATTCATTTAGTGACCTTCAAAATTACAGTGGCGCTTAAAAATGTGACTTATACAACCAGTTCTTACCCTTACAACTGACCCCACATCCCCTTTGTCACGTTGATCAAAATTTGGTTGCTTTGCATCTGGCATGTATTTCCAAGAGTTGTAGCATCCTGGGGTCGTGTGATGGCCATTTGTGACCTTCTCATCCAACTTCTGGCAAGCGAAGTCACCGGGTAAACTCAGATTTACTCCAAGCCCGCATCACTGCAGTGATCTGCTCAACAACCATGGTCTCAATTTGTGATCGTAAGCTGAGAACTACCTGTATTTTTAAAATGTAAGATTCCCAATGTGTACTGAGCTGTTAGAATTGCTATTCCTTTTCATGCACAATTTTAAAGAAATGTTTAGAAATGGATTCTTTTTTTAGATGCTTCTTTTAGAGGGAGAAAATGGAACATTGGTGGTTAGGTTTAGTGAAGGGTGTGTGCTAGAGTCCTTTTTAGCGAAGTATGAAGAGTATAGTAGAGATTACCAGAGACATATAATAAAGAATTGCAATATTTAATTGTGAACGTTTTAACAGCGGCTAGAATCGTATTTGCTAAAAACTGGAAAGGAGAAAAGATACCTACTGATGAAGAAGTTATTAAGAAAATGATGGACTGAGCTGAAATGAGTAAATTTGACATTTGAAATAAGAGAACAGGAAGATAAACAATATTATTTGATATGGGATTTATTTTATCAATGGATAGATAATAAAATATGGAGATAAATATGAAATGTGAAGTGGACGTTGAGATAAAATAAGTGAAATATTTTATTATGAAAATAAGCTTTGGTCATATATTGATATTTTGAAGATGGGAGAGAGCACAAAAGGATGTTAACCGATCGATGAACTGTCAGTAATTGTTTGGAAGTGATGATGGTTTTATGTTTAATTTTTTTGTTTTTAAAATAAAAATTGTTTTTACAAACAAACAAAAAAGAGTATAGTAGAGATTCTCTACTTTCTTAGCCAGAGCCTGGGCACATGAGTAACACAATGTACTTTTGGGCTCTGACATGAGACAACACTCCAAAAAGCTACGCCCCAGTGGCACCCACGGAAAGGAGTTAACTAACACAAGCAAGATGGTGGTTGCGGCCGTGCAATCCAAGCTCCACCCTGTTTGCACATGCATCCATATCACATGCACATACAATGTAATAGTATGTGGGAATGACTTGGGAGACTGTGGGATGAGATGTTCCCTAGGAAGGATCAGATAAAAGTTGGGGGAGCCCACAACTGAATAACAGGCAAAGAGAGAAACTTAGAAAGGATCCATCCTAATTAATCAGGTGGTAAAAAGAGATGGCGAGAGATTTGTATTGTCTGATTGGAAGGGATTCTGTTAATGTAGCCTTACAATGAAGTAGAATCTCTTATTTCTCTTGTCTGGTCTATTTGTCTCTCTCTCTCTCTGTGTGTGTATCTCTCTCTCTCTCTCTCTCTGTATCTCTCTGTATCTCTCTCTCTCTCTGTGTGTGTGTGTATCTCTCTGTCTGTCTGTCTGTCTGTCTGTCTGTCTGTCTGTCTCTCTGTCTCTGTCTCTCTCTGTCTCTCTCTCTGTATCTCTCTCTTTCTCTGTCTCTGTATCTCTCTCTCTGTCTCTCTGCCTCTGTCTCTCTGTCTCTCTCTCTCTCTCTCTGTCTCTCTCTCTCTCTGTCTGTCTCTCTCTCTCTCACACACACACACACATGTTTGGGAATGTGGGGATCAAGTGAAGAGAGCTACACAAAGTCTGTCTCTTGCCAGGCTTTGTAACCCTGTTTATTCCTGTTGGCTTTGATGGTGTTTTGGGTTTGTCCTTGTTTAATTACCGATGGTTTTATGCATGGGTTAAGTTAAGCATCCATATTGGATTGAAATGAATGGAAAGATGGAGTATAAATATTTTAAATACATAAACCTAATACATTCTAATATATTAAAACCTATGTAGGAAGATGTGGGTGCTGCAGAGGAGCACCGAGATGACTTTGGAGAAGGAATTTGGTATTAGCAAAACATGAAGGTAGCCTGGGAAAACAAGAAAGCTTCAGAAACAAACTCCATTTGCCCCTCCTTGATTCTCTTTGGTTTATTTCATTCCATGCCCAAACAAGGCCGGTTGTTGGACACCAAGACTGAGGATCCACTTATTCCTGAGCTTCTTTTGAATCCCGGTGTAAAACATCTGGGGTAGAATTTAATTTCAAAGCAACAGATAATGTGTCTTGTCAATTGTTTTGACAAATGGAATTTATAGGGCGATACCTTATGAATAATGCAATTTCTAGGCACATGTATTTGAGGGAAGATTCAAATTATGGGTTTTTTTTTTCCCCCCGTAGCTATTAGATAGGTCATAGCAAGTCAAGAAAACCTGTTTGACTGCTTTGAAGTTTATTGGCCTTGGGAAGTGCAATTGAAACCTTTCAGTCCCTACTTTTTACAGGCTGCCTTTGCTTACCTTGTTCTAGAACTCCTTCCTCATTCATTTGTAATAGTCTAATCATTATGTATGAAAAAGCATCATGCCTTATTCCGCCAGTTTAACATACTGTATGTACAATGTAGTTCATAACTTACACATTTCCTGCAATGGAAGTAAAGCTATCCAGATCTAATCTAATCAAATCGGAAGCTTATTTTCAGCAACCAAGAGGCCAATGGCAGGGAAATGCTGTCACAGAGCTCATGACATCACTGTACAAATGCCACAGCTTACGTTATTTGTTCATTGCATAATTCATGCCATTTGCACGAGGATATCGTATCGTGATGTCATTGCAGCTTCTATTAGATTTTTAGGATCTGTAGAAGAGGCCGAGCTGGAAGGTGGGCTTAAACATGTCATTAGTTTGGAATCATTGCATTGTCTCAAAAAGACCAAGTCCAGCCTCTGTGAATTCTATTGACCCTTACCTAGCACCAATTTAGCTTTGACCATTAGTTGACAAGATTATTCTACTATCGTATTATAATGCAGTTAATAAACTGTTCTGTGTTCTGAAGTCAATGAATGCTCCTGGTTATTTGCTCCCGACAGTCTTCTCTTGCCACATTCCCAGTTTTTAAAAGTAATATCCACTGATGGATAGGGCTGGCAATGGTCAGGTCCTAGTTTTAGACTGCCACCTGTAGACAACCAGTTTTGCTAACTATGATTCCATCATAGTTTAAACCAAAACAAACATCAGAACTGAAGAAGCTTCTTGGATGAGAAGTGAAATGTCTTCAAAGAAAAAACAAGAAAGTCCAGTTGCCTCCTGAAAAAGCACCTTTGGGACAACCATGACATGGATGACTGAGAATCTCTAAAGACCTTTAGCTATGCAATTTGGGATGAAGACCCTTTGAATGGTGTGGGAGTATGAATGGATTTCCAGAAAAATTGAAGACTACAGGAAGCATTAGCCCTAATCAGGTGACCCTGAGGACACAGATAAAACCTCCAAGTGCTTCAACGGAGGCTCTAAAAGGATGCAGATGACCAGCTGTCTGCAACAGAGGTGGGTTTCAGCAGGTTCTGACCAGTTCTGGAGAACCAGTAGCGGAAATATTGAGTAGTTCGGAGGAACCGGTAGTAAAAATTCTGACTGGCCCCGCCCCCCTCTGTTCTCTGCTTCTCAACCTCCAGCTGACTGGGAGGAAATGGAGATTTTGCAGTAACCTTTCCCTGGAGTGGGGTGGGAATGGAGAATTTACAGTATCCTTCCCCTGCCACGCCGACCAAGCCACACCCACGGAACCGGTAGTAAAAAGATTTGAAACCCACCACTGGGTCTGCAAGGAATATAAATCCTTCTGTTCCCCACCATCCAGTCAGAGCTGAAGAAGCTTCTTGGATGAGAAGCGAAATGTCTCCAAAGAAAAAACCAGAAAGTCCAGTTGCCTCCTTTGGGACTGCCTTAAATCTGTAATCCAAAGCAGGGCATGTGCATTGAAAAGAATCAGGGCTTCAATTGCTTAGCTGCAGGTGCTCTCTTGACATTTATTTTTCGAGCCTCCACGCAACCCCTCTCTGCTCCCAAACAGCCCAGCTCCCCTTTTGCTAGCATGGAAGGTATTTATGGCAAGGTCTGCAGAGGTCAATGGCCTCAGCCATATTTCAGCCTGTCCTCTGCAATTTCTCCTTTTCCCTGAAGGGTTTTGCTTCTGTTTTTCTCAAATTTGCTCTCCTTATCTGGAAGCTGTAATCTGAGGTTGTGACTGAAAGAGCTGAAGTCTCTTCTTTTGAAGTGGGAAGGTAACACCATTTCCTGCATCCCTCGAATATCTCAGGTGCTTGGTGGGGTGGGGTGGGGAAGGGGCCAAACAGGTAGGACAAATGTCACGCAGCCAAGGAGGAAGAAAGCTTGCCAAACGCTAGATTCCAGATTGCAGAATTCTTCCATAACAATTAAACCTGCGTACAAGAAGCTTATCACATCTGATGATCTAACCAGGTGCAAAAAGGGCATGTACGTTCAGGTCCCAGGAAGGCTTTAATCATTGGAACCGCTTGCCACTGGAGTTTAGTTAGCCCCTTTCTTTGTTAGTTTCAGAGGTGTTTGAAATGTGTGTCTTTTTCAAGAGACCTGAAATGTTGACATCGTTACAGGACACAGAATAACCGAGTTGGAAGGGATCTTGGAGGCCTTCTAGTGCAAACCCCTGTTCAAGCAGGAAATCCTATACCAGAGATCTTCAAACTTGGCAGCTTTAAGACTTGTAGACTTCAACTCCCAGAATTCTCCAGCCAGCAGCCAGCTGCTGGCTAGAGAATTCTGGGAGTTGAAGTTCACAAGTCTTAAAGCTGCCAAGTTTGAAGATCTCTGGTGTAAAGGACTTTTGAGCTGGCCTTGGGAAAAAAGGAACAAGGAGGGGAAGGAGGAAAGAAGCCATTAACACTGCAACCACGTAATGGGGGCCCCTAATATTTCCAGGACCACATAACCTGATTTTATTTATATACTTAAAATACTAATATAGTTGCCCATCTTTCAACCAACTCAGAGAGGCTCCCAATTAAAAATTAAAAGACACATATAATCATTTTAAAATCTGTAAAACTCAGCCAGTTAAAACATAAAGACATTAAAAATGACAAAAACCTGGCCCCCAGTCCATGCTAATGTGCCATTGTCTACTCCAGGGGTCTCCAAACCAGGCAACTTTAAGACTTGTGGACTTCAACTCCCAGAATTCCTCAGCCAGCCATGGAATTCTGGGAGTTGAAGTCCACAAGTCTTAAAGCTGCCAAGTTTGAAGACCTCTGCCCTATACCATCCAATCTCTTCTTAAAAGCCTTCAGTGTTGGAGTACCCACAACTTCTGAAGGCAAGCTTTTCCACTGATCAATTCCACTGACAGGAAATGTCTCCTTATTTCTAGGATGAATCTCTCTTTGATAAGCTTCCATCCATTACTTCTACCTTCTATCCTACCTTCAAGTGTTTTGGAGAATAGATCAACCTCCTCTTTTCTGTGACAGCCTTTCAAATATTGGAAGACTGCTATCATGCTACCCCTAGTCCTTCTCTTCACTAGACTAAAAGGTAAAGGTTCCCCTCGCATATATGTGCTAGTCGTTCCCGACTCTTGGGGGCGGTGCTCATCTCCGTTTCAAAGCCGAAGAGCCAGCGCTGTTCGAAGATGTCTCCGTGGTCATATGGCCGGCATGACTCAATGCCAAAGGCGCACGGAACGCTGTTACCTTCCCACCCAAGGTGGTCCCTATTTTTCTGCTTGCATTTTTTACCTGCTTTCGAACTGCTAGGCTGGCAGAAGCTGGGACAAATCACAGGAGCTCACCCCATTATGCGGCTCTAGGGATTCGAATCACTGAATGGCCAACCTTTCGATTGACAAGCTCAGTGTCTTAGCATCCATTGTCCAGGTTAGCCTCTAGTTCCCCATTCATCTTTGTTGCTCTTGTCTGCACCCTTTCTAGAATCTTAACACCTCTTTTATATCATGGTGACCAAAACTGGATGCAATATTCCAAGTGTGGATTATCAGTGCAGTATAAAGTGGTACCAGCACTTCACGTCATCTTGATGCTATCCTTCTTTTGGTGAATTTGTTTTAAAACAGATTTTTCTTCTGTTGTGTTATCATTTATAGATAGTCATAGACAGGAGTGAAATCCAGCAGGTTCTGACAGGTTCCGGAGAACTGGTAGCAGAAATTTTGAGTAGTTCGGAGAACCGGCAAATACCACCTCTGGCTGGCCCCAGAGTGGGGTAGGAATGGGGGTTTTGCAGTATCCTTCCCCTGGAGTGGGGAGGTAATAAAGATTTTGCAGTATCCTTCCCCTGCCACACCCACCAAGCCACACCCACCAAGCCACACCACACCCACCAAGCCACGCCCACAGAACCGGTAGTAAAAAAAATTGTATTTCACCACTGGTCATAGAGAGATAAATATATAGAGCAGCATTTTTCAACCTCGTCAGCTTGAAGATGTGTAGAGTTCAACTCCCAGAATTCTCCCTCCAGCCAATTCCCCAACTTTCCTATCTTCCAGTAATATCACCCTAAGGAAATCAGAAGGACTGAGCTGCTAGAGAAGGGTGGTAGGACTTCTCCAGCAGGGAAACTGGTTGGACAAGTTTTATTTTTGTGCTTTGGGGCTCATGGGTCACTCTGTTTGGGGTAGAGGAAGAATGCCTCCAAAGGTTAAGTGAGCTTTGGTTTCCTGTATTTACAAGAAAGAAAAATGACCCAGAATCGAATGCAACCATCTTAAAAGGAAGATCCGACAGAAACAAATCTTCCTCTTCCATTACCTTCTTCTCACTCATTTCCCCCACTAGCAGTTAAAAAAAAAAACCTCCCTTTTTATGACCCTGTAATCCGTTAATTTGGGGTAGGGTTTGACAACGGGATGAAGCTGAGCATTAACTGCCTGGATGCCCTTCCTGATGCCAGGCATAGAGTTGGCAGCAAATACTTTTTTTTTCTTTGCGCCCTAGGATAGAAACATCTGCCCTACCTAGGATTGAACTCTCAACCTTCCAAGTGGGAGACAACAGGAGTAAAATGCTACAGGTTCGGACCGGTTTGGCCGAATAGTGCGTGGTTTGGAGAACTGGTAGCGGCAGCAGTGCGAGGCTCCTCCCACCCACACAGACGTTGTTACTTCCTAGTTTTAACCAGGAAGTAACCTGTTTTTGACCCTCTGCTCATGCACAGAAGGCTTTGCGCATGTGCAGAGGGTCCAAGCGCGCATGTGATGCACATGGAGCACGCACTTCTGAACCGATAGGGAAGGTAAGTAGATTTCACCCCTGGGAGATGAGCATCTTCACCACTAGGCCATCTCTTAGTTTCTTCCTTCACTAGCAGTAACCTCCACTAACCATTCTTCAGAGGGCTTTGAACATGGAACTTTTTAGGAAGAAGGTAGCCACTTTTGAATGATACTGGATTTAGTTGGTGGTAGGGAGTGTTTTATAAATTTGCTACAGTTTGTATAAACTTTTAGGAGTCCATGAAAAGTCAAAGAGAAACAAAAGTATGTAAGAAAAATATGGAATAAATAAACTAACCAAATGGCCTGAGTTCACACAACACGGTAAAACTGACTAATCCAAGCACAGCCAAAAAACAAACCAACATTAAAAACTGACGAAACTTAGACTTTTTGTACAAATGCTACTATCTGGTTTGCCATTGACCTGGCAAAGCAAATTGATCTAAAATGAACTTCTCATTCAGGGATGAAATGCTATCGGTTCGTACTGGTTTGGGTGAACCGCAGTGGTGGGTTCAAAATTTTTTACTACCGGTTCTGTGGGTGTGGCTTGGTGGGCATGGCGGGGAAGGATATTGTAAAATCTCCATTCCCATCCCACTCCAGGGGAAGGATACTGCAAAATCCCCATTCCCTCCCCAATCCAGGGGAAGGTTACTACAAAATCCCCATTTCCTCCCGATCAGCTGGGACTTTGGAGGCAGAGAATAGATGGGGGAGGGGCCAGTCAGAATTTTTACTACCGGTTCTCCAAACTGCTCAAAATTTCCACTACCGGTTCTCCAGAACTGGTCAGAACCTGCTGAAACCCACCTCTGATGAACCGGTAGCGGCAGCAGTGCAAGGCTCCGCCTACCTGTCCGGAACTGGACTAATGAGAAGAAGAAAATTAGAATTTTATTCTGCTTTGCATAGGTAATGCATTTATGCAGCCCTCAAATCTTTAGCAAACAAATTGGTTTGTTAAATTGTTGGGATCAGTCCAAAAAACTGAATCGGATAGAATTCATTCAAACATTCAGTCGCTTTTTAAGCAAGTGCCAAAGGACCTTTTTTTCTAAATTGAACAGATCTGAATTATTATATCACTGACTTAAATTCAATTGTTTTGAAGGTGGTTAATGGAGACAAATCCCACTCCTAACTCCACCCCACCCCACCTCTCCCAGGAGTCCCCACGCAGCCCGTTTTAGATGCAGGTAAGTGCAGGGCGCACACAGAGGCTCAGAGAGGGTGAAAAATGGGCCTACCAGAAGTTCAGGAAGGCCAGAGAGCCTCCGGTGCCTGGGGAGGCCATTTTCACCCTCCCAGAGGCTCGAGGAAAGCTCCGGAGCCCGGGGAAGGCAAAAATCCCCCCACCACCACCATGATGCAGGAAGCCAACCAGGCCACGCCCACCATGGCCACCCCCACCCAACAACCGGGCAGAGAACCCCTTGCTAAAACTTTTGAAGCCCAGTTAACCCCAAAAAACTCTAGAGGCAGCTCAATCAGATACAGAGGAGGCGTTTCTGAGGGGTTATTTATGGACTCTCATCTACCATTACACATCATGTACTCAAAGCACTTTCTGCAGAAAAATCTGGACATGCTCAGTTGGGCCTCTACGAACCACAAGGATGTTCAGGAATGCAAGTGGCAGGAATAATGTTGCCTTTGGAAGACAAGCCGCTGTTCTCACCATGGGTGTGGACCTCTCCTTTTGCTTGCATGCATTTTCATTTCCCACGGCCAAGCGTATCTCTCAGCAAAGTTGATGCATGGAGAATAATAATGACAATAGCAATCATTCTTGTATCATCCTGTCTGTAATTCTAGCAGGTAGATAATTTACAAGGCACTGATCTACTGTTTCCCAATCTGGGCAACTTTAAGATGTCTGGACTTCAACTCTCAGAATTCCCCAGCTAACATAGGCATACCCAGAGAAAGGCAGAAGGAAAAAGAGAGATAGGAATAGATAGCAATGTTTGCAAGCTATCTAGAGCAGAGTTTCTCAGCCTCAGCAACTTTAAGCAGTGTGGACTTCAATTCCCAGAATTCCCCAGCGATTTCTGGGAGTTGAAGTCCACAGCCACAAAATGCTGGCTGAGGAATTCTGGCCATTGAAGTCCAGACATCTTCAAGATGCCAAGATGGAGAAACACTGCACTGATGCAACACCCTTACAGCTGCAGTTTTCAGAATTCAAGCATTTCTTTTATTCATTCATTCATTTAAAACTCATTTGTAATAGCTGCTCATCTTATAACCAACTGCGGATCGGCTCCCAAAAGAGCATGCCTTTTCCACTTGCCATTGTAGAATTTTCTTAGCTGTAATTTTCCCAGGCTAACATTTCATACTGTTAAACTAGATGCAAGCCAGCAGATTGTCTGGAATGCTAGCTCTCTTCTGCAAGAACGCACTCTTAATTATTATTATTATTATTATTATTATTTATTATTTATTAGATTTCTATACCGCCCTACTCCCGAAGGACTCAGGGCGGTGCACAGCCAAACAATAAAAACACATACAATACAAAATTTAAAAAAAAAAAAATCAAATTAAATAATTTTGGCCCCGACAAATTTAAAACCCCAAACTTTTAAAACCAATTTAAAATTGAATATATAAATACTAAAAAATATTTAAAATTTTAAAAATCTTTTATAAAAGAGGGGGAAAATTAGGCCAGGCCGGCCTGGTGAAATAGTAAGGTCTTTAAGGCGCGGCGGAAGGTGCGCAGATCCGGGATCCTCCGTATCTCTGGGGGGAGCTCGTTCCAGATAGTAGGTGCCCCCACAGAGAAGGCTCTCCCCCTGGGGGCCGCCAGTCGGCATTGTCTTTGTGATTTTAATAAAAGGCGCCTCAGTAAGCAGTTGGTCACCTAAAACAGGTGGGCAACTGCAGCTCCTTTATTAACCTGATCCCAAGTCATGACTGGTGAAAGCTGGCAGCACAGATCCCCTCTCACCTCTTTGCAGTTTTGAGGCAGGAAGGACAGGAAAACTGTACAGCAAGGTTGCCAACCTTGACTTTAAGACCTGTAGACTTCAACTCCCAGAATTCCTCGGCCATCATGAGCATGGCTGGTGGGAGAATTCTGGGAGATGAAGTCCACAGGTCTTAAAACTTCCAAATTTACACCTTTACAGTAGAGCAAGTATCAAGATCAGTTTGAAAAAAACTAAGCTTCCTAGAGTTTCTGCTCAAACCCACTGCTCGTTTTAATTTAAAGCAGTTTTAATTGTTTTTTAGGATGATTCAGTATATGTTGTATCTTTTTTGGGTGGGGGGTTAAAAACAAAACTTTATTAAACATATAAAAGTAAAATACTATACTATGTATATACAAGATACATATATATTAATATTAACGACAATACATAAAAAGAAAAAGTGACTTTGGTCACACGTCTATTATCTCTTATTAACGGTGCATATTTGTTAATTATGATTATCATACAAAATTTTACATTTACTCTCATTTCTATGAGTTATCCAATCATACCACCTATTCCACCCTATATAACATTTTGAGTCTACCTTGTCCTTCATTTCAAATATTAGTTTGTCCATTTCTGCGCAATTATAGATTTTTTGGATTATCAGTTGGTCTGTTGGCAGTTGATCAGTTTTCCAATATTGGGGGAGTGCCAATCTGGCTGCAGTGACTATGTGTAATATTTTTTTTTTTAATTTGATTTATATGCCGCCCTTCTCCGGAGACTCAGGGCGGCTTACAATGTGCTAAGCAATAGCCTTCATCCTTTTGTATATTTTATACAAAGTTAGCTATTAAATTAAATATTAAAGTATTAATATTAAATACTTTATTTCTTTCCTATAGTTTTCTTTAATCATCCCTAGTAGAAAAATCTCTGGTTTAAGTTCTATTTTTTTCAATGTTATTTCTATTAGACAAATTCTTACTTTTTCCCAATACTTCCTAATTTTTGGCATGTTGTATCTTATTAATGGACTGCAGGACACTTATAAATTGTGTGCCACCATTAGATATTGTGGATCATTCCAGAGAAAAAAAGAAGCAGTGCAGATTTGAGATACAGGTAGTTCTCGACTTACGGCTACAATTGGGACCAGGATTTCTGTTGCTAAGCCAGGTGGTTAACTGAGTCACACTCAATTTTACAAACTTTTTTTGCCACAGTTAAGTGAATCACCGCAGTCATAAAATGAATCCTGCAGTCATTAAGTGAACTGTGCTTCCCCCATTGACTTGGCCTGTTGGAAGCCAATGAGAAGATTGTGAAAATGGTGATCCCATGACCCACGGACACTCCAACTGTCATAAATACATACCAGTACCCAAATTTTGCTCATGTGACTAGAGCAGTGTTTCTCAACCTTGGTAGCTTGAAGATGGGTGGACTTCAACTCCCAGAATCCCCCAGCCAGCACTGGTGGCTGGGGGATTCTGGGAGTTGAAGTCCACCCATCTTCAAGCTTCCAAGGTTGAGAAACACTGGACTAGAGGGATGCTGCGGTGATTGTAAGTATGAGGCATAATTGTAAGTCTGAGAAATGTTGTAAGTGACTTTTTTCAGTGCCATTGTAACTGTGGTTGCTGAAGAAACAGTTGTAAGTTGAGGACTACCTATACAGGTTATCCTCAATTTATGACCACAATTGAGCCCAAATATGCAAGTGGCCCGGGTTCGAATCCCAGAAAAGGGTATGGCTAGCTGATGAGAGCTAAATAGCTTGAAATAGATCTATACCAATCTCCCTTTATTTCTTTGTCGGTAAAATTCAACACAAAAATAGTCTGTCGCGAAAGCGACTGCCTGTGAAGGCTCCTGGACGGGGGCTGAAATGAGAAAGTGGAAGAAGTACGCTCCATCCCATAATTGGCTAGACCAGGTTGCCCTGATAGACCGGTTTCAACGGAAAAAAACACTTAATGGAGCCCAAACTGGTTGCTAAGTGACAAATTTGTTAAATGAGTTTTGCCCCATTTTTTTTTTGACTTGTCTTGCGACATTAGTTAAGTGAATCACTGCAGCTGTTAAATTAGCAACACGGTTGTTAAATGAATCCGATTTCCTTTGCTTATCAGAAGATTGCAAAAGGGGATCCCATGACCCCAGGACACGGCATCCGTCATAAATGTGAGTCAGTGGTCTAGCATCCGAACGTAAGTCACGTGGCTATGGGGAATGCTGCAACGGTCATAATTGTGAAAGCGGTCATATTAAGTCATTTTTTTCAGTGCCATTGTAACTTCGAATGGTCACTTACTGTTGTAAGTTGAGGACTATCTGTATTCCCAGATAGAAAGCGCAAGAGAGAAAGTACGCTGGGCCCATCGCCAGGCGATGCACAGTGAGGATTCAGGTTCTTATGCTATAAGGCAGAGGTCTTCAAACTTGGCAGCTTTAAGACTTGTGGACTTCAACTCCCAGAATTCTGGGAGTTGAAGTCCACAAGTCTTAAAGCTGCCAAGTTTGAAGACCTTTGCTATAAGGAATAGCTGTCCAGCAACAAGCAGTCCTAGCCTCCTGTTTTCAGACTGGTGTCAGCGGAATGAGAGCCGAGACTCCTGTTGCGCAAGAGAGGCCCCGAGATTAATTAAGCATGGCAAATAGTGCTTTACCAGCAACCAGGACTGCTAGTTCAGACAATCTGACACCAAAGTAAGCAGGTATGTCAAAAGGTAATGCAGGGCGACTTCCAGTAGCTGAAGGGAGTTTCCTGGCGATGAATCTGATTCTGGATCAACTTCATTCCTCCAGGAACCGCCCTGCCTTCCGAGGCTGGCCGGCTCCTTTGCTGTTTTGAGGGGAATGAGCCAGGCGCATGGACCTAAGCTCCATCTAGGACTATCCAGCGGGCTAATGAAATACAGGTAGTCCTTGACTTTTGACCACAGTTGAGCCCAACATTTCCATGGTTAAGTGGTTAAGTGAGTTTTCGTCAAGGGTGGTGTTAAGGAATTCCCAGAGTAACCCTTGCATAGCAAGGGTGTGCACATGAAAGCGAATGAGAGTAGTTACGAATAAACACACCCAACACACAGATACACTGAGTTGTGTTTACATTCAGAAAATAGTAAGGCACAGTCCAATAAACAGTCCAGGTCATACACATATAAAGCAGGAGATAGCAAAACGACAGTCCAGGGATAATCCAATAACAAAGTCTTCTTACCAGTCGTCATAGTCATTCACAATAAACAGTTCTTCTGGATTTGCAAACAGTAGCACCCTGAGCCTTTGTGAAAATCAGAAATCCAGGCAGTTTGAAGGAAGTTAAAGATTTATTGCAAGCTTCTGCTCTCTACAAGAATCTGAGCTACTAACGGTCAAAGCAAATTGGTGATAGACAAGAGTCAATGGAATTCAAGGTGGGCTGGACTTAGATCTCTTGTGGGCATGAAGGGACTCGAGACTGATAATGTGTTTGACCCCTCCCTCATATTCAGCCTGCTCATCTCCTATAGTTTCCCCCATTTTAGGACCTTCCTTGCCACAGTTGTTCAGTGAATCACTGCAGTTAGTAACACGGTTGTTAAGTGAAGCCCATTGACTTCGCTCATCAGAAGATTGCAAAAAGTGGGACACTGCGACCATCGTAAATATAAATCAATTGCCAAGTGCCTGAATTTTGATAATATGATCACGAGGATGCTGCAATGGTTTTAAGTGTGAAGAACATTCTTAAGTCACTTTTTTCAGAGTCATTGTAACTTTGAACGGTCACTAAATAAAAGATTGTAAATTGAGGACTACCTGTAAAACCTCCAGTGCTTCTAGGGCACTTTGGAGAAAACACAAGAAAGAGCAGTTCCTATGTTCTTCACAGCCTGCAAGACATGTGAATCAGTGGTGGGTTTCAGCAGGTTCTGACCAGTTCTGGAGAACTGGTAGCGGAAATTTTGAGTAGTTCGGAGAACCGGTAAATACCACCTCTGACTGGCCCCGTCTCCATTTATTCTCTGCCTCCCGAGTCCCAGCTGATCGGGAAGAAATGGGGATTTTGCAGTGTCCTTCCCCTGCCATGCCCACCAAGCCACACCCACCAAGCCACACCATGCCCAAGCCATGCCCACAGAACCGGTAGTAAAAAATTTTGAATCCCACCATTGATGAGAAGTCTAGTCAAGTTAATAGCCACAACAGTGTGATTTTATATGCAATGCATCTCAAAAATGCACATTTAAAAAAAAATGCACATAAAAGGCCCAACCTCAATCATAGTGTTGTAGCTATCATCTTGACTTTTTTTTAACCAGGTCTTGCACAACCTCTTTTGCTGGAGATATCTACCATTCTAGAAAATAGATGCAGAATTAGTGGCTCATTTTCCTGGAGCATCTCCTTGCTGCTGGGCCATGAAAGCAATTGCTGTTCAGCTGGGATGGGCAAAACTATTGCTGTGTGTTGTGAACCTTGTACTTATTTGCAAAAATAAATACAACCCATAAAAAGGCTACACAATTTTGGTGTCCATTAGACAAGTTACTCAGGGTTGTTTTCTGTCCATTTTCACCCTGCAAAAATGCAGTTTTGAACCTTCCTTCCTTCCTTCCTTCCTTCCTTCCTTCCTTCCTTCCTTCCTTCCTTCCTTCCTTCCTTTGTATTTGTTTAAAGAAATGAATCCTTTTCTGCCATTGGGAAAAGCAAGGATTTGAGATCTCTGCTTCCTCCTGTCCTTCCCTTAATAATTTGTCTGCTCTCTCTAGCCAGTTTAACAACCTCATTTTCCAGTCAATTTCACAAGCCAATTTTGTTCAAGAACCTCTAGACAGTTTCACAACATCTACAGAAAATTCCCAGGGTGGTTGGTTTTTTTTTTGCTTACAGACTCTAAACTGTGTGAATCCTGCCTCACTAGCATCCCACTAGTAATACCACAACTCTGAAACATCAGATGTCCCTGGTTTAGAACTCTTTCCAATTTATTTTATTAAAAGGCCTAAATTTTCATGAGTTGCAGCTCATTTCCCCGGATGCATCTATCCCATTTTTTTTTTACCAGCGTACATTAACACAGCTCTCCTACACACTCTGAAATGGGTACTTGGCAAGGCTTTTCACAAACAAAATTAATAAAAAATAGCCAGACTGAAGACAAAAATAAAAAACAGATTTTTTTTCTCCAAGGAAAAAGAGCACCAGGAGGGCAGATTCTGTATTTCGGTGCATATTTAATTTATTTATTTTATTAATCAAATTTGTATAGCCATCTCACTGAAAGTGACTCTTTATAAAAAGCCTAGAAACGAGTGGCAGATCCTGCCCTCTGGAACGATTTGCCCCCGGAGATACGAAGGATATCGGATCTCCGGGCCTTTCGCCGTGCCCTAAAAACTTTTCTTTTCCATCAAACAGGGCTGGCGTGAACCCACCCCCTTTTTAGGTTTTTTAGTTTTTTAGTTTTTAATTTGTCAATGGGTTTTAATTTGAATTGTTTTAAATTTGGGCCAAAGTATGTAATTCTTTTAATAATTTTAAATTTTGTATTGGTATGTGTTTTAGTTCTGGCTGTGCACCGCCCTGAGTCCACTAGGAGAAGGGCGGTATACAAATTGAATAAAATAAATAAATAAATAAATAAATTTTCCCTGCCAGATCTAAAAAGATGAGCTGATGCACCTGTTCTGTGGGTGATTTAATTGCCATCCTAAGAAAATCGGGGTGCATCCACTTGGAGTTTCTGCCACTGTGTCAGACTGGATCTAAATGTACAGTAATGCCAGGGCTGCATAAAGCTGGACCTGTAAGACTATCAACATTTCAGGAATCTTAAGCAGATTGTGCCCTAGAGAGGGTTAGCCCACTGTTGAATTACTGAATAGGGTAGATGGCATCATGCTTCTGTGGGAAGGCAGCTCTGGATATTCCTGTACTCCAGGAGTCTCCAACCTTAGCAACTTTAAGACTTGTGGACTTCAACTCCCAGCATGGCTGGCTGAGGAATTCTGGGAGTTGAAGAGGGCTACGGCTAAGGCTAGGGCTAGGGGTAGGGGTAGGGCTAGGGGTAGGGGTAGGGGTAGAGGCAGAATAGAATAGAATAGAATAGAATAGAATAGAATAGAATAGAATAGAATAGAATAGAATAGAATAGAATAGAATAGAATAGAATAGAATAGAATAGAATAGAATAGAATGGACCTTGGAGGTCTTTTAGTCCAATCCCCTGTTCAGGCAGGAAACCATATGCCATTTCAGACAAATGGTTGTCCAATCTCTTCTTAGAAGCCTCTAATATTGGGAGTGCCCACAACCTCTGGAGGCAAGTCGTTCCATAGATTGTTCTAACTGTCAATAAATTCTTCCTTAATTCTAGGTTGCTTCTCTCCTTGATTAGTTTCCATCCATGGCTTCTTGTCCTGCACTCAGATGGTTTGTCTGAGAGTTGCCAAGTTTGAAGACTGCTACTGGAGTCAGCTCAGTTTTGATACCAACCTGTTGGATTTCAGACACATACTTTTTTTTTTAACACACCCTCATCCTTGTATTTAAACTGGGACTCGATGTGTAGCCTCGGGTTATTTTTATCTGCCAAATGCTTAATCACAGGGTTGTTTTAAGGGCAAGTTGCAATAAAAATTATGACTTTGTTTGCCAAAGAAAGTGTCACGTCAGTTGCAAATTAAGGCAAGAGTACTGAAACAAAACTCAGTAGAAGCTTGGATCATTCCCCACTGAAATATAAATTTAATATATAAATAAATGCCTAACCATGACTTCCGCTGGAATTACCTACACATTAGTTAAGGACTAACACAAGTTTGTCCCTTTCCAGTCTCAACAGCAGCTTTGGCTGGTTTATGGTGGTGCAATTCTGGCTTAGCATAAAATGCAGAGTGTTTATAATTTTCCTCTTTCTCCTATTCTGTGTTTGCATCCCATCAAATACAGAATCCCACAACAACACCGAAGACTGAGGGAAAACAAATTAACAAATTAACATTTTGTCTGAAGTGGTGTAGGGTATCCTGCCTAAGCAGGGGGTTGGACTAGAAGACCTCCAAGGTCCCTTCCAACTCTGTTATTCTATTCTATTCCGTTCTGTTCCATTCCGTTCCGTTCCATTCCATTCCGTTCCATTCCATTCCATTCTATTCTATTCTATTCTATTCTATTCTAACAAGGGATCAAATAAGCCACCTTTCTTTGCTCTCTATAAAGTAGACTGACTGGCTCGTCCCACAAGCCATCTTTTCGACAGACGACGGTTTAGCAGCTCGCGGAAAACCCAGCATTGAAGAACTGCAAGCCCAACCAGAGTCCATTGGTTGAGTTGGGCAGCCATAGAAATGGAATGAACAAATAAATAAAATTTCCTTCCTCTCCAAAATACAGGGGGGATGGGGGGGGAAACACGCTCGCGTGCGTGCACACACACCCATAATGCCAGATCCGAGCCAGCCGCCTCCTGCACTCTGCAATCTGCTGCCCCTGAAGCAAAACGATTCCAGAGGCCCAGTTTCTTAAAACCGACAAAAACTGCCGGCTTTGCATAAATAAAAGGGCTGCAGATGAAATCCTGTGCCAAAAAAAAAAAAAAAAATCCTCTGATTTTTTTTTTGTCAACATTTTACTGTACTCGTACCTAAAGCGAAACCCTCCCCGATTTGTGAACATACACACACCTCTAATTAGACAAGTTATAACAAAGTAGTAGAAGCGAGACACCAATTGCCTAGGAGGCACAAGGAAAGAGGAGAAGGAATCCTTCGAATCCTTCCACGTTGCCCAGAAAACTTTTATCTTGTGTACACATGCACACCCCAAAAGACGCACACGCATTCCTGGCTTCCTCTGTTCGCCTTAATTAAGCATTATAAACATCATATTAAAAAGGGGGGTTGCAATTTAAGCTTGGCCCCTGAGGGAGAAAACTCTCTTTCAAGTTTCCTTTGTTTTGCTGATGAGGTATTTTTACACGGAGGAGAAGCAGAAGAGTCCGCAGAGAGCAGAGAGAGTGGGGCGGGGGGGGAGGCAATTGCATGACATTATTTCTGGATAAAATGCTGGATTTTTGAAGGGAAACACCACAGCAAATAGATCCCCATCAGCCTTTGGCTCTCCAGATCACTTCACATTGCAGCTACTTAAATTTGAGAAGAAACTTTTTGTTTTTTTGGCAAATGGGAACTGGTTACATAGGGATTTGAGCCCAAGGTGATTTTGAAATTCGGATGTTTTGTGGATCGAAAAGTTGCACTTAATTACTTTCACCTCCTTCTGAATTTACATTTTAACACCTATTTGTAGGGAGCCAGGCATATTGTTGAGAGGAAGGCATTTTTAGACCTTTGGAGATTTGTTGAAATAGGAAGGATGCTGTTTTTCAAACTTGGCAACTTTAAAATGTCCGGGCTTCCAATCTCAGAATTCCCCACCCAGTGAAAACTCACACATCTTTAAGTTGACAACTTTGAAAAACACCACATTAGAACATATGCCCAAATTTGCTCGAAATTTTAGAAAGATAGGGAACAAGATGGTATTAATTTGAATCAGCATGATCTGGACAATATCATTCTAGGAAAAGAGGACAAAATGTTATCAAGGATATATAAACTTTTAATAGACTATTGGATAGGGGATGAAATAGTTAAAGACTCTATGATTGCCTGGGGGGAGAAATATTGGCTATCCAATTGATATGACAAAATGGGAAGAAATCTGTCTTAAACATATGAAATTCCTGTGGGCAACATCATACAAAGAAAATGTGTACAAGATGCTGCATAGATGGCACCTTCCATCTGCTCGTCTTTCTAAAATGTATTCAAATCTCTCACCAAACTGTTGGAAGTGTGGGGAGATTGGCACCTATTTCTACATGTGGTGGACCTGCTCCAGGACGACTGAATTCTGGAAAATTATACAGGCATGGATCATGGAAATCACAGGTTATAACCTAATTCTGAAACCAGAGTACTATCTACTGAACATCAGGCCAGACAACATAGGCACAAATATATGGTGTCTGTGTGTATTTATCACCACATCAGCAAGAATATGTTTCACCCAACATTGGAAGGGGAAAGACCTGCTGGCTGAAGATTTGATTTTGGAGAAAATTTTGGATTATGCGGAAGCCGACAGACTGACTAAAGCATTGAGAGATCAAAAGGACTCCGTATATATCCAATGTTGGGACAAATGGTATGTTTGGTTGAACAACAGATGCCCCAAAAGTCAAGTATAACCAGGATTATGTTTAATATATGTTAAATCTGACTGAAGCCTACATACCGTAGAAAGTGTAAATATCATGTAAAGTTCCTGTCGCGATCATTTGTTTGACTATTTCTTTTTTTTTTTTATGTATTGTTTTAAATAAATAAATAAATTAAAAAATAAAAAATAAAAAAAGAACATGTTTTCTTTATGATTCACACTAATTCAGGGGTATCCAACCTTGGCAATTTTAAAACTTGCGGACTTTAACTCCCAGAATTCCCCAGCCAGCCATGAGAATTCTAGGAAGAATTCCCATGAATTCTGGGAATTGAAGTCCATAAGTCTTGTTGCCAAGGTTGGATACCCCTGCACTAAGTCATAAAATCCAGTTTCACAAACTGCTGCGGCTGCCTTTCCACAATATATTCAGCCAAAACAAACAAATAAAAAGCACATTATGGTGGAATGGGAAGCTGCAGGCAGCTCAAAATAGTGAAAAAGACAACTGCAGCTGTGTGAGAGAAGCCCCCATGCTGTTTTTTTTAACATCTGTGGTGCATAAAATGGAGCAGGGCTTCAGTGAGGCGGCTGCAGCCGCCATCTTGAATTTTTTGACACTCGCTTCTCTCTCTTGACCAGTGGTGGGTTTCAAAAATTTTTACTACCGGTTCTGTGGGCGTGGCTTGGTGGGCATAGCTTGGTGGGCGTGGCAGGGGAAGGATACTGTAAAATCTCCATTCCCGCCCCACTCCAAGGGAAGGATACTGCAAAATCCTCATTTCCTCCCAATCAGCTGGGACTTGAGAGGCAGAGAATAGATGGGGGGCGGGGCCAATCAGAATTTTTACTACCGGTTCTCCGAACTACTCAAAATTTCCACTACCGGTTCTCCAGAACTGGTCAGAACCTGCTGAAACCAACCTCTGCTCTTGACACTCGTAAGTGAGACAACAGGAACATGATTTGGTCATGATTCTCCAAAGAGAATATTCCAGGGACTATATCCTACGGAGAAAGTCAGTTCACTCTTGCAAAATGTGGAAAATCCTGAAATGTCCCGGAGCTAAAACAATAAAAAGTAAATAAGGTCTGAAATTCCAAGGATGATTTTATGGTGTCTGCAGCAGAGGAAGCAACAGCTGAAAAAATATGTGTGGACACATTGCAGCATTGTTGTGATGACGAGGAACCAACACCACCATGGTGGGTTTGCTATTTGTTTCATATTTCAAGCAAACGCTTCTTATTTAGCATTAAAAAAAACCTTTTTTTTTAAAAAAAATTAAACTCTAAATTAAAATGACTATTTTGTAATTAATAAGGAACCGAGATTCCTCAAATCAGAGCTGCTTTAATCTACTCCTTATTCTGGGATACTATTCATATTCCCACCACCCATCTCCTTCCACTTATGACTGTATGACTGTAATTTTGTTGCTTGTATCCTTACGATTTATATTGATATTGTTTCCTGATTGCTTATTTGTACCCTATGACTATCATTAAGTGTTGTACCTTATGATTCTTTACAAATGTATCTTTTCTTTTTATGTACACTGAGAGCATAGGCACCAAGACAATTTCCTTGTGTGTCCAATCACACTTGGCCAATAAAATATGTATATATATACTAAGTTATTCAAGGGAAGCACAATGGAGATTAAGGCAGTAAGTCATCATGGCTAAGATAGTTTCAGGATTTTTACGTGGCCTTCTTCATTTGAATGCCACTCATCAACCTGGAAAACAACTCACTTAGAAAGATGGTATATAAATTACATAAATAGATGCGATAATGTCATCTCATAAAGTTTGACTTAGTTTTGAGTACTCATAGCCCTCTAATTCAACATCCCCCCTTCCAATTTGGAGCCGTTTGTCGTAACAAGCCAGTGTGAAAATTACATGTGAATTGGGTACTCCAGCAATTGCTGAGTGTGTTTCCCAACATGTGTTTCCCATGATATCTAAAATTGCATTATATCAATGGTTCCTTTTCTAACTTGGGTTGGAGGAACTGTAAGCAGAGGCTTAGCATCAGTGACGTCAATGCCCCATTCGTGATTCATTTGGGTGGACCATTTTTGAAGAAATTAAACACATCTGCTGACCAGCCAAATACAGTTCCATTCTATTTGCATTGATCAGTACAGCCTCCAGTGTCATCTTGTTTTGACACTATATTTAAAGAATGATTGCAAATGAACTGGATCAAATTGTGGGAATTAAGGGAAATGGACTGGACACTGATTTTTACAAGGAGCAATTTAAGGAATTTGGAGTTTTTACTCTGGAGAAATGTCAAGTACCTGAAGAAGTATCATATGAAAGATCGGAAGCTTTTTGGCATCATCTTAAGAGTACAGGATACCAAATTTAAAAAGTGCAGGACACCGTCAAAACCAATCCTTCCATCCCATCATCACCACCGTTCTGCCCGAATCAATGAAGCTTCTTGGATGAGAAACTAAACATCTTCAAGGGAAAACGGAGAAAACCCAGTTGCCTTTTGAAAAAACACCTTTTTAAAAAAAAATTTTTTTTTTTAATTTGATTTATATGCCGCCCTTCTCCGGAGACTCAGGGCGGCTTACAATGCACTAAGCAATAGCCTTCATCCTTTTGTACATTTATACAAAGTCAGCTTATTGCCCCCACAAACTGGGTCCTCAATTTACCTACCTTAGAAAGGATGGAAGGCTGAGTCAACCTTGAGCCTGGGGAGATTCGAACCTGCAGTAATTGCAGGCAGCTGGTCTTAATAACAGGGTGCTTTAGACCACTGTACTACCAAGGCTGTTTGAGACAACCATGACCTGGATGACTGAGAATCTCCATAGACACAACACTAAGTTAAGTTAGGGGAAAACAGACTCCAGACAAGTGCTAAGAAGCATGCTAGCTGGGGAATTCTGGGAGATGAAGTCCATACATCTTAAAATGGATGCACAGTTTCCTTTCCTGGGAAGACTCGGGGTCTGCATTTTATGGAGGCAAGAAGGTAACCAGACATGGACCCTAGCAGAAAACCAAGGGGTTTGGCCAGCCAGCCTCTGCCTTCCAGTCCAATCACTCCAGTGCTAAACAGATTGTGTTAAATTCTCGCCGACTCAGTCTAAGTATCAATTTGTGCTATGGGAATATGGATCTGCTCCAACTAGATCTATAATTACAGCACGGCACTAAAGAGGCAGGCACATTGTGCCCAGGGGGTTTTCATACAGGCAGGTCTTCTTGTTTACAAGCTTGATCTCAGGTCACTCGTGGCAAGAATTCCCTTTTCTTTAGCTCTGCTTTTGCCCAAATAGATGCCCTCCTCTAGTTCGGAGAAAGAGAAACATCCGGTACTGGGAGACCCTGCAGAAATTAGGTGATGCTAGAAGACAACATTCGCTCCTAATTTCCCCCGTTATTTTCTCATTTCTGGGTTGCTCTTTTTTAAGCACAAGGCTAAATTTGTGCATAATGAGGATTTGATAATCTCTAATAATGGCTGTTACTGGTGAACCAATTCTACAAAGAAGTGATTCCAAACTGCAACCAGAATATTTTGATCATTCATAAATTGATCAAAACTGATTTGTTAAAAGTAGGGGTGAAATGAGACTGGTTTGCTCCGGTTCGGGCAAAACGGTAGTGATAAAAACTACTGGTTCGAGCGAATAGGTAGTAAAAAATGGTTTAAAAAGGAGGGGGGAAAGGTTCCGAGGATCACGAGGCACAGCTGTGATCGTCGGAACCTTTTTTAAAGCATTTTTTTACTACCTATTCGCTGGAACCGATAGTAAAAAAATGCTTTAAAAAAGAAAAAAGGTTCCGAGGATCGCGCGGCAGCTGTGCCTTGCGATCCTCGGAACCTTTTTTCTTTTTTAAAGCATTTTTTTACTACCTATTCACCCAATCCAGTAGTAAAACAAATGCTTTAAAAAAGTAAAAAAAAAAAATTGGCCACACCCACCCAGTCACATGAACCCCCCCCCAAAGCCATGACCCCCCCAAGCCACGCCCATAGAACCGGTATCAACAAATTTTACATTTCACCACTGGTTAAAAGTGTTAGCTACATTTAAGGAACCTTGACCTTATGGAGAACTCTTCTTTCAAACGTACAACTTTTCTGTCTTTCTTTTTATGCAAAACTCTTCCTTCTTTTTTTGGAAGCCTCAGATCATTTGAACTTGATGCTTGGAATAGTTTCTTGACCGAAAATACTTTCACATCTTTCTAAGCAAGTTGGCATGACTTCACCGTAAAAATAATATGTAGCGGTCTCTAAATGCCTCTAAAATTGCATTACAAGTAGTTCTCGACTTATGACCAGAATTGAGCCCAAAAGCAAGAAGTTGTTAAAGGAGACTTGCCCCATTTTACAACCTTTCATGTCACAGTTGTTAAGTGATCACAGCAATTGCTAAATTAGTGGAATAGAATAGAATAGAATAGAATAGAATAGAATAGAATAGAATAGAATAGAATAGAATAGAATAGAATAGAATAGAATAGAATAACAGAGTTGGAAGGGACCTTGGAGGTCTTCTAGTCCAACCCTCTGGCCAGGCAGGAAACCCTACACCACTTCCAACAAATGGTTATCCAATCTCTTCTTAAAAATTTCCAGTGTTGGAGCATTCACAACTTCTGCAGGCAAGTTGTTCCACTTATTAATTGTTCTAACTGTCAGGAAATTTCTCCTTAGTTCTAAATTGCTTCTCTCCTTGATTAGTTTCCACCCATTGCTTCTTGTTCTGCCCTCAGGTGCTTTGGAGAATAGCTTGGCTCCCTCTTCTTTGTGGCAGCCCCTCAGATATTGGAACACTGCTATCATGTCTTTCCTAGTCCTTCTTTTTATTAAACTAGACATAGCCAGTTCCTGCAACCGTTCTTCATATGTTTTAGCTTCCAGTCCCTTAATCATCTTTGTTGTCTTCTCTGCACTCTTTCTAGAGTCTCAACATCTTTTTTACATCGTGGCGACCAAAACTGAATGCAATATTCCAAGTGTGGCCTTACCAAGGCATTATAAAGTGGTATTAACACTTCACGTGATCTTGATTCTATCCCTCTGTTTATGCAGCCCAGAACTGTGTTGGCTTTTTTGGCAGCTGCTGCACACTGCTGGCTCATATCTAAATGGTTGTCCACCAGGACTCCAAGATCCCTCTCACATACAGTTGTAATACAGTAATATAGTTAAACGAATCTGGCTTCCCTCACTGACTTTGCTTGTCAGAAGGTCACAAAAAGGGATCACTCGATCCCGGGACACTGCAACCGTCATAAGTACATGTCAGTTGCCAAGCGTCCAAATTTTGATCACGTAACCATGGGGATGATGTCATAAGCATAAAAAATGGTCATAAGTCACTTTTTTCACTGCCGTTGTAACTTTGAGCAGTCACTAAACAAATGATGCTAAGTCAATGGCTACCCTTATGTCATTGGTTCCCTTTCTAAACTTGTGTTGGAGGGCGTAGCATCAGTGATGTCAATGGCCCATTTGTGATTCATTATGGCGCACAATTTTTGAAGAAATTAAACACATCTGCTGACCACCAAATACAATTCCGTTCCATTTGCATTGATCAGATAACACTTGGAGTACAGCCTCCAGCCTCGTTCAACCACATTTGAAGGAAACTTTAAATGAACTGGAGCAAATAGCCAGAAGGACATCAATGGCATGGAGTGGAAATTAATTTTTACAAGGAGTCATTTAAGGAATTTGGATTTCTTACTCTGGAGAAGAATCAAGTGCCTAAAGAAGTATCCCATGGAAGATTAGAACCTTTCTGGCCTCGTCTTACTTATTATTTATTTATTTATTGATTGAATTTGTATACCGCCCTTCTCCCAAAAGGGACTCAGGGCGGTGGACAACCAAAATTAAAATACATACAATAGAAAAGTTAAGATAGCTAAAATAAATTAAATCAATCGGCCTCCCAATTTAAAACCCCAAGTCTATAAAATTTACTTAACAGTACAAGTAGTCCTCGACTTAGGAACACAATAGAATTTATGTTGCTAAATGAAAAATTTGTTAAGTGAGTTTTGCTCCATTTTAGGACTTTTCTTGCCACAGTTGTTAAGTGAATTACTGCAGTTGTTAAATTAGTAACACAGTTGCTAAGTGAATCGGGCTTCCCTCATTGACTTTGCTCATAAGGAGGTCTCAAAAGTTGATCACATGACCCCGGGACACTGCAACCGTCATAAATATGAACCAGCTGTCAAGCATCTGAATTTTGATCACATGACCATGGGAATGCTGCAACGGTCATAAGTGTGAAAAATGGTCATACGTCACTTTTTTCAGTGATGTCGTAACTTTGAATGGTCACTAAATGAACTGTTGTAAGTCGAAGACTACCTGTACAGGAATTAAGTAATGGGAAAGCAGATTCCAGACAAGCTCTATAAAAATCTTCCAAATAAGACTCGCTGGGTAGTAGAATCAATTGTGTTAGACATGGTGACTGACAAAGCTACGTGGACCTTTGTTCGGGATCCTTTTGTCTGAATTCTTGCACTGAGCAGAATGTTGGACCTAGAGCCGTGATGGTGAACCTATGGCACACGTGCCACAGGTGGCACGCAGAGCCATATCAGTGGGCATGCGAACTCAGCTCCGGCGTGCATGGGCATGCCAGCGAGATGATTTTCAGGCCTTCTTTGCCGACTGGAAGTAGGGAAACAGGCTATTTCCGGCCTCCGGAGGGCCTCAGGCGGGTGGGGAAGGCCTGTTTTTCGCTCTCCTCAGGCTCCAGAGCCTTTCTAGGAACCTGGGGAGGGCGAAAACAGCCTTCCCCACCCCCCTGGAGATCCTCCGGAGGCTGGAAACAGCCTGTTTGCTGACTTCCACTGGGATCAGAAGCCCCGTTTCTTGCTCTTCCCAGGCTCCAGAGCCTTTCTAGGAGCCTGGGGAGGGCATAAAACAGGCTTACCTTCTGCCTTGCCAAAAGCGGGAGGAGCGTGGGGGGATTGCGCACACATGCATGGGGGGGCGGGGCGCATAGAATTATGGGTGTGGGCACGCAGGTGTGCAACCTCCCCCCCCCCACGCTCCCCACGTTTTTGGCACACAATAGCAAAAAGGTTAGCCCTCACTGACCTAGAGCCTAGAGCAGGGGTCTCCAACCTTGGCAACTTTAAGACTTTACACAATGGCAGCAACTGCGACCACAAATTTCATATAAAAATGTTTACAAACATGCTGCGATGTCACACCATCCCATGATATAAGCATATGTTTCTGGAACAGAGTATTTAAACCAGGGGTCTCCAACCTTGGCAACTTTAAGACTTGTGGACTTCAACTCCCAGAGTTCCTCAGCCAGCTTTGGAAGGAAGTCCACAAGTCTTAAAGTTGCCATGGTTGGAGACCCCTGGCCTAGAGCGTTATTTCTCAACCTTTGACAGCTTGAAGAAAGTCTGGACTTCAGGTCCCAGGATTCTCCAGCCAACAAGGGAGTTAAAGTCCATACGTCTTCAAGTTGCCAAGGTTGAAAAGCACTGACCTACAGACTTCCTTCCCATGCTCTGCTTCTGGGATTCTATGATCACTCAACAATCAGAGGCATCTTGTTACTTTTTGTTCACAATTTAAAAAAAAAATAATAATAATACATTGTGTAATATTTTAAAAAATGGCTTCACTTCCTATGTTTAGCTGCCAGACTTGCCGTTGCAAAACTGGAAAAGTACATCTCGCTTTGAACGTGTGGAAAATTGCATTAGCTGAGAAATTGGACATAACAGCAAAGAGCTTTGAAGACTCTTGCAAATAAAAACAGTTTGTACTCATCAAGTCAGTCGACGATATTATTTTTTTTTCCCCCTTGCAACAAATGACTTTCATCTGTACAAATATATTTCTGGATAGAAATCTCAAATATGGATGAATTTCTCCTTATAGTTAATCTCCATCTAATCTAGAGCTATTTCCCTCCTTTTTAAGGAATATTAAGAGACAAGATGGCTGTTGAGATTGTAAGTCTTAAGAAATCAATATTGGAATGCAGGTACTCCTCAATTTACAACCGTCCATTTAGCAATCGTTTGAAGTTACAATCATCATCTTCTTTTAACAACCCCATAATCCCTTGCGGGGTGGAGTCTGGGCAACTGAATGGAGCCGAGTGTTTACTGGCCGGATGCCCTTCCTGTCACCAATGCAGAGTTTTGTTTAGCAGATATATTCTCATTGTGCCCAGAGAGAGAAATATCTGCCTCTACCTAGGATCGAACTCACAGCTTCCTGATTGTGAGGTGAGAGCTCCACTTCTAGGCCACCGCACCACTCCAATTGTTTGACATTACAATGGCATCATAAAAGTGACTTATGATTGCACTTACGATTATTGCGCTTCGTAACTGGCATATATTTATGATGATTGCAGGATCCCAGCATCATGGGATCGCCATTGGTAACCTTCTCAATAGCTTCCAACAAGCAAAATCAATGGGAAAAGCAGGTTTCCCTTAATAACTGCATGATTCGCTTAACAACCATAGCAAAGATTGGGAAACAGAAATTCTGCTATGGTCATAAGTCGAGAACAACCTGTACCCCATATTCTAAAAACAAAACTAAACATTTGAACAGTTAGTAGTTAAATGTGTTGTGGGACAGTGGTGGTTTCAAAAAATTTTACTACTGGTTCTGTGGGCATGGCTTGGTGGGCATGGCAAGGGAAGGATACTGTAAAATGTCCATTCCCATCCCAATCCAGGGGAAGGATACTGCAAAATCCCCATTTCTTCCCGATCAGCTGGGATTTGGGAGGCAGAGAATAGATGGGGGTCAGAATTTTTACCTCCGGTTCTCTGAACTACTTAAAATTTCCGCTACCGGTTCTCCAGAACTGGTCAGAACCTGCTGAAACCCTCCTCTGTTGTGGAGAGAATATGAGATTATGCCCAAAGGCGCAGAAATTTTGGAATTTACTAAAGAACTGGCTGGAAGAAATTTCGCTAACAGATATAGAGGTCAAACCGGAATTTTTCTTATTGGGAATTATAGAAAGAAAATATAAGAAAGATACAAATTATTTAGTATTGCATATAGTCACAGTGGCACAAATAGCCTTCGCTCAAAAATGGAAAGAGAAAGATATTCCAACTGAAGAGGAAATATTACTGAAAATCTTTAGCTGCGCAGAAATGGACAGACTCACATTGGAACTCAAGGATAAAAGCGAAACTAAGTACTACAAAATCTGGGAACAATTTTATGATTGGATAGATAACAAGAGGGTAGCCAAGACAAATATATAGTGTTAGAACAAAAATATAGATGTTATTATAGATAAATGCATGTTTAAGAGATAAATAAATATACAGAAATAAGGGAAAAAATATTCATATCATATTATGCTTAAATAGTGAACAAAGCTTAAGAACTGTATGTTTATATGAGTACTAATATTATTGTAAAGTGACGGAAGATGTATGGAACCAGTGATGTCATATCTATGTCCAATATTTTTTAAATTTTGTATTATTAATAAAAGTATTTTTTTAAAAAAGAATATGAGATTATGGCAGAAAGAAAGAAACAAGCAGGGTTAAGAGTGACAGGTTACATTTTCCTTTTCCCATAATTTTAGAATATGGATTATCCCACACTTGATTAGATATAGATGCAAGACTGATCCTTACACAATTTCTTCCTTGAATTTGCTGATTCAAGATGTAGCATTGGGCTGACAGCTAAGATGCATTCAAAGGAGGGCGAGACAATATTTATTTCTTTATATTCAGAATGCTTGAATACTCCTTGCAATGCTACTTGCAAAATACAATGTAAGATTATGAAATGAATACAAGATTTAGAACAAGGCAAAGCAGCCTCACAACAAAGCCAGAAGCGACCGTGTGAAAAATTCATTCCTGAGGCACTATTAATAAGTTCCACCACCATCTAGCCTGCCTGTCTCACCTGATGGGATACTTTCATAATCATAAGTTTATTTGTCAAGCATATATAAGATAACAGGTAAAAGTATAAACATAATTTGAATACATGAAAAAAGTAAGAGTAAAAAAGGAATATTAGGACAGGGATGGTAGGCATCCTGGTGCATTTATGCACGCCCCTTACAGACCTCTTAGAAATGGGATGAGGTCTACAGTAGGCAGTCTAAGGTTAAACTTTTGGGGGTTTGGGGAAGAAACCACAGAGTCAGGTAGTGCATTCCAGGCATTGACCACTCTGTTACTGAAGTCCTATTTTCTGCAATCAAGTTTGGAGCGGTTTATCTTGAGTTTGTAATCTATTATTTGCTCGTGTATTGTTGTGGTTGAAGCTGAAGAAGTCATGGACAGGAAGGACATTGTGGCAGATAATTTTATGTACTATGCTTAGGTCAGACTGAAGGCGTAGTTCTAAGCTGTCTAAGCCCAACATTTGGAGTCTTTGAAAGTCTTTAAGGTAGGCCTAGCCTGGTACATCTGAAAAAAGATATCTCAAAGCACTTAATAAGAACAGGTATATCTACAATCAAAAAAATGACGATGGAGGCCATGAAAACACTGCCAAAGCCATGTTTGTCTATGTAGGCTGGATCTTCTGTATTGGCCACCACTTCAATTCTCTTTCTTTCTTGGCTGAGTGACCATCACTGGCACTTTCTTCCCTTTTGAGGTCCCTTAATATTTTCTTCTTGAGCTGGAACACTCTTCACATTTTCATCTTCAGCACAGAAGGCTGAAAATGACATGGGAGACTTCATCAATTGAAAGTCCACGAAACATGCATTCCCTGGCTGGCTACAAGCATAGCAGCTTCATGGTTCTTATTAATCTTGTGGAAGAAGGTTGGGTTAACATGTTAGTGTAAATCCAGTGTCTAGAGTTCAATGCAGCATGCAAAACCAAAAATATAAGCTAATTCCGTAACCAGGCGATATATGATAGATAGACAGACAGACAGACACACATGGTAGACAGATAGGCAGATAGGCGGGCAGGGCAGGGCAAGGCAATAGATAGATAGCTAGATAGCTAGATAGCTAGATAAATAGACAGACAGACAGACAGACAGACAAACAGACAGACAGACGAGAGAGATGATAGAGTGTGGGTGGACAGGTGTGTGTATACACACTACACACACATATATATATGCATACATAGAGAGGGAGGGAGGGAGGGAGGGAGGAAGGAAGGAAGGAAGGAAGGAAGGAAGGAAGGAAGGAAGGAAGGAAGGAAGGAAGGAAGGAAGGAAGGAGAGAGATGGGTGGATAAATGGATGGTTGGAAATAAGATAGATAGATAGATAGATAGATAGATAGATAGATAGATAGATAGATAGATGACAGAGTGTGGGTGGATGGATGGATGGATGGAGATAGATGGATAGATGGATGGATAGATAGATATTATTTGTAAAATTTATTGGCAATCCATCTTATCACAGGGTAAGATAGATGATAAATGAGAGACAGACAGTCAGACAGACAGACAGACAGACAGACAGAGTCTCTGCCGTCAATATATAGTTTGATGTGACTCTATCCCAAGCACACACTGGACTTTCATTGTATCACTACTTCCTTCCTGGGTCCTCATCAGCTTTCCAATCCTCCAGCAGAATTAGCTGGCCAGGTAGACTCTGGGAAGCCAGAGTCCCCTTGGGCTATTGGATTCCTGTCATCAAACTATGGTTTCTGCTTGCTTCCTCTTCCAGAATGTCTTCCATTCCCCCAGGCCAGAGGTCTTCAAACTTGGCAGCTTTAAGACTTATGGAATTCAACTCCCAGAATTCTCCAGCCAGCTATGCCTAGGGAAACTCATGGCTTCTTCAAAGGTGGAGGTGAGATGAGCAGAGACAAATGTTGCAAGAACACCCTGAAATAAAGGCCATTGCAATGGAATTCATTTTGCTTGGTGCTGATAATGATTCGGGGTGGCCTCTTTCATTCCCTTTGTTGGGGAGGGGCCTCCAAGTCAGAATTGACTTCTGGCAACCATATGAACAAATCTATGCCGTTTTCTAAAGTGGCATTTTCAAAGGGGTTTCTTCCTAGGGCTGGTTAGGGCTACCAATTTGGGGCTGAAAAATGTGGATGACCACTAGATGGTAGAAAGGAAGATGGGTTTTTCTGTACAATATCTCTCTGCCGATCATCTAGAGTTTTGCAGTCCAGATTTGATAATACCAATAGAAGAAAATATATGTAGTTCAAGGTTGAACTGTGAGGTCCTTGGTGCTCTCTGAGCTTGGTTGTTTTCTTGCAGAAATGTCATGACCCAACTAGGTAACAATTTCAGTACCGTACTATAAGGGAGTGGCATTTGCACTGTATTAATTTATATACAAGTGTACTGATGATATTATCTAGCTGGGTCATGAAATGTCTGCAAGCAAACTACCAAAATCAGAGAGCACCAAGGGCCCCACACATTTGATACCCCTACTGTCCCTATTTTTCTATCTCCTAATTGAAACCACCTTTGATTTAAAGCACTGTTCACTCCAAATCCAGTTTAAGACTGAAATTGTGTGTATATGTATCACTACATTGTATACCTCTATATCAGAAGGAAGAATAACCCAGCTGCTCAGCCTTTTGTCTGTGTTTGTAAGCAAAAAATGGACTTGTCCATATATTCCAATTTCTACCTATTTCATTTGCTGTTCCACTCCTGCCAGTTTCCAAAATGACGCCATCACAAACTATATACATGTTTTTGTAAGCATTTCTTAGAACATGTGCATTATTATTATTATCATCTCTTTTATTCATTAAACATGAAACTCAATCAATTGAACATTTAAAAATGTATCACAAATACCATTGACTGGTGCTAATGGTTGATACGGGTTGCTGCCAGCATCTTAGGTATCAACCAAGTACCATTATGATTATGATTATGATTACTACTATTAATACTACAACTACTATTACTCTTACTCTTACTGTTATTATCTCTTTTATTCACTAAACATGAAACTCAGTCAACTGAATATTCAAAAATGCATCACAAATACCACTGACTGGTGCTAATGGTTGATATGGGTTGCTGCCAGCGTCCTAAGTATCAACCAAGTATCTTCTTAAAATATATGTTCTGAGTAGTGCAGTTTTTTGCAGTTCCACTGGTGTTATTGTAGGAAGTTGCAATTTCTTGATGTGTTTTGTAAACTTCTTGGACGTGGTACCAAGTGCCCCGATGACAATGGGTATCACTGTTTATTTATTTATTTATTAGTCCAATTTATATGCCGTCCTTCTCCATAGACTCAGGGCGGCTTACAATGCATTATAGCAAAAGCCTGCATACTTTTTTATATTTCCCTGCTTATTAGGGATTTCGGCCCACCTAAGCCGTGTTGTTCTATACAAAGTTGGCTTATTGCCCCCACAATCCGGGTCCTCAATTTACCTACCTCGAAAGGATGGAAGGCTGAGTCAACCTTGAGCCTGGTGAGATTCGAACTTGCACTAATTGCAGGCAGCTGGCAGCTAAGTGCTAACACTTAACAGCACTTTAGTCCGCTGCACCACCGAGGCTCTTGTTACATGTTTCATTCATGATGATGATGATGATGATGATGATGTAAGCAAATTTGACCTGGCATTCTGTAACAAGCAATTTTTCTCCATGATATGAAGGGTTTTTTTCTCTCACATACTTTACTGTGCATATTCTGTGCACATTATTGTCCCTTTTTTAAGAAAAAGGCACCACAAAATTCAGAGAATCATGGGAATCAAAAGCGTTTGGTTTCTATATTGATTCAAGAAGTGTGAGTTAAGTAAATTTGCACTGGAATTGGCCCCCCAAAAAGAAAAAAGTCTTCCCTCATTTCTGATGCTAAAAAATTTAACCTAAATTCTTTAGGCTAAGAAGAGCAAGCAAAACTACAGACACGTCCAATTGGCAAACATGCTTAGCTTTTAAAAATTATATTCCTTTAAACAAACACTCTTCAGATCTTGGATACAGTTCTTTACTCTAGCCAAAGAGCAAAATGAATTTGTTTTCTACATAATCATGAATTTTGACAAGAAATTGGATCTCACTGCGATTACAACTAAATGTTCCGGTCTTGTAAAAAAAGAATAATAATAAGTTAATAATGGCTGAAATGCATTTTCTCTGTGTTATCTTGGCATATGAATACAAAAAAAAAGGAGAAAAAAAGACAAATAGTTGCATGAAATGAATGCGTAAAACCCACACTGTGTACCAGGCTGGTATTTCTTATTCAGCAGTATTTAATGAAAAGCCTGTTATGTTCTAATTAAAGGAAAACCAGAAACCAGAAACCAAATAACCAATCGTTACGGTTGTTACTGTCCATCTTGCTTTTTTTTCCTTCTGCATTTTTTTTCCTAACAGAATGATGTTCTAATCTAGAAGAACAATTTTTCTTCATTGGAAAATATAATGTAGTCTGCTGGCAACTCGCTAACTACGGCTGCATTTTATTTATCTCTCCTTTCAACCTCCATCATGTAAGGAGGCTTTTAAAAAAAAAAAAAAAAAAAAGGATGACTGTTATGCTTACGATGTGACATATTGACTTTGGCAACTCTCCAGGATGGAAAACGGGAGCTGAGTTCACACAACACATTTAACCAGATGAGTCCTACACCTAAGCAGCTGCCTTTATGCAATGGATGAAAAATATCCCATTAATTTCAATCTTTTACATTTATTTCTGAATTTCTTTATCCTTCACCAAGTATACAACTTTGGATGGTGTACAAGCAAGAAAAAATAAACAGTTCATCCACATAATAATCAACTAATTAAAAAGCCAAATAAAACAGATAGTTACTAGTTTTCCCAGATTGTCTAAATCCAATTAAAAAATAAACCAGCCAATGGATGAATGCAGAGTTCATAGAATTGCATAGAGCCAGAAAATTGGTTAGTTCATTCCCCTTCTCTAATTCCAATATGGGGGAACCATGGAGTTCCCAGTTACTACTGAACTACAGCTTTCATCATCTCAACCTAGCTAGACTGAATGGCGATAATAGGAGAATTGTTGTCCAATTGGCAACTTGAGGAGATGTGGACTTCAACTCCCAGAATCCCCACCTCCATCAGCCATGTCTACACATCCTCAAGTTGCCATGGTTGACAGACACTGCCTTAAAGGGATGGCCTTAGGGGTGCTATTCAGCAGGTTCTGACAGATTCTGACAAACTGGTAGCAGAAATTTTGAGTAGTTCAGAGAACCAGCAAATACCACCTCTGGCTGGCCCCAGAGTGGGGTGGGAAATGGAGATTTTGCAATATCCTTCCCCCAGGAGTGGGGAGGGAATGGGGATTTTGCAGTATCCTTCCCCCGGAGTGGGGTGGGAATGGAGATTTTGCAGTATCCTTCCCCTGCCACGCCCACCAAGCCACACCACACCCACCATGCCACTGCTACAGAACCAGTAGTAAAAAAAATTGGATTTCACCACTGAAATAACACCCTGCGGTGAGATGGGTGGCAAACAAATTTAATAAAGAAATAAATTACTGAAGGAGGAAAATAAATATTTGATGGTTCATTGTCAAGCACAAAGAATCCTGGACCATTCGTAAGGCTGCAGCCTAGCAGATTTATTCAAGCCTATACACAAGAATCTAGTCAACTGAAGCTCAACATTAAATTGGCACCAGAGAAGGCTCAACGGAATTCAGGAGAGGTTGGACTCTAAACTGATGACGTCTTTAACTCCACTCTCCAGCTCTGCCTGATTTTCTCATACATTTAGTCCACTTTAGCCTGCTGCATCAAGGAGACTCCTTTCAAGAAGAGGCCCAGAGCAGCTCCTACACGCCATGGTTCTCTAAGAATGTTACCACTTGATTCTTCAGATATTTGGGAAGAGTTTGGCCACAGGATGTGATATTTTTTTTCCACTGCTGTGAGCTGATAATCATGGATGTCAAAGAGGTAAACACGAGGAGCAGTTGCATCAATGGCATTTATTTTAACGTTAATGAAATTTTAATGTGCTGTACCTGAAATCAAATCTCATTTGATTTTCACCCTGCTCTTGGAATCTACTTTGCTTTGATCCAAATTTCTTTGAAGATGCAGCCACTGGCATATTTCTTAAACACTCATTTTTAAACTTCTAGGAGTGGGATCTGTCTCTGTCTGTCTGTCTGTCTGTCTGTCTGTCTGTCTGTCTTTCTCTTAGAGAGAGAGAGAGGGAGGGAGGAAGGGAGAGAGGGACAGAGAGAGAGAGAAACAGACACAGGGCATCATACCCATCACAAAGCAATGAATTCAAAT